>NW_024080689.1:4260614-4321901 GCF_003009895.1 Hyaena hyaena
TCAGTCGGTTGAGCGTCCGACTTCAGCTCCGGTCGTGATCTTGTGGTTCATGGGTTTAAGCCCCACGTCTGGCTCTGTGTTCACAGCTTAGAGCCTCGAGCCTGCTTTGGATTCTGTGTCTCTCACTCTCTCTGCCTCTCCCCTGCTCACACAAAATAGACATTATTAAAAAAATAATAATAAATAAGAAGTGGTAAATTGGTGGAAGCTGTGGGGAGCCTTATGACGAAGGAATGCTTCGAAGGCTCCGGGAATTCAGAGCGCTTGGTGGAAGTAGAGGGTGAGGAGAAATGAGGTGCAGGCAGTTGGAGAGGAGCAGTTGTGGGCCGGTCAGAGGATGGCTTTCGTAGTTTGGGCTCATGTGTCATGCTGCCATTCTGTTCTTCCACAGACTTCATGATCTTCTGTTCTTGCGTCTCTGAATCGTTAAGGGTGTGTGGGGTCCAAGACTGAGTTTGGGGGCCGTCCGGGTTTTGTGTCTTCAGACACGTTTGATGCTCTAGAAAGGCCTGAAGGACTAGGCCGGAGGCCAGTGAAGGACAGTTGCGGGTCTAGAGGAAGGATCGCTTCCTCTGACCCCAAGCGCCCCTCGATCCATCTCAGGTGAGCCAGTGGTACGAGCTGGTGGTGTTCACGGCCAGCATGGAGATTTACGGCTCGGCCGTGGCGGATAAGCTGGACAACAGCAGAAGCATTCTCAAGAGGAGGTACTACCGACAGGTGAGGGGCCGTGACCCAGGCCACCAGGGAGGGGTCTGAGTTTGAGGCAGGGACCTTCTGGGGGGCGAGGGGAGGCATAGCTGGCTCTGCGGGACTGGGCTGCCTGTGGGCGTTGTGGGGACCGGGGCTGAGTCTCCTGATGGCGGCGTGACCCCCCCCCCCCCCGGCAGCACTGCACTTTGGAACTGGGCAGCTACATCAAGGACCTTTCCGTGGTGCACAGCGACCTCTCCAGCATTGTGATCCTGGACAACTCCCCGGGCGCTTACCGGAGCCACCCAGGTAGGGAGACGGTGGGGAGGCTGGCGGCACCAGAAACTGGTTCCGAGGACGCATTTTGAGTGGCTGGGGCTGGGAGTCTGGTCTACCTCAGGTCAGGACGCCAGGGCCTTCTGTCTTCTATGAGACACGCCCCTTCCCCACTTGTCTGTTTCATAGATCACATTGTTTGTCTCCTTTGGCTACAGTTGAGACATGGTAGCAGTAAGTTTGACCGGAAGCCTCAGGTTAATGTGAGATGTGGTGACAAAAAGTTAATTTTATCCTGGGGGGGGGGGGGGCTGGGTGGCTCAGTCAGTTGAGCATCTGACTCTTTGTTTTTCAAAAAATTCTTTTTAATGTTTTATTTATTTCTGAGAGAGAGAGAGAGAGAGAGACAGCATGAGCAGGGGAGGGTCAGAGAGAGGGAGACAGAGAATCCGAAGCAGCTCCAGGCTCTGAGCTAGCTGTCAGCCCAGAGCCTGATGCGGGGCTCGAACCCATGCATGGTGAGACCATGACCTGAGACGAAGCAGGACACTTAACTGACTGACCTCCCAGGCACCCCTGACTCTTCATTTAGGCTCAGGTCATGATTCCAGAGTCACGATATCAAACCCCGCATCGGGCTCTGTGCTGAGCCTGGAGCCTGCTTGGGAGTCTGTCTCTTCCTCTGCGCCTTTCTCCTGCTCACACACATCTGCGCCCCCCCCCTCCCCAATCTCTACAAAAGATAGGAATGTGAATACCTTTATTAACAAGTTCATTTTACTTTGGAGAAAAAAACAAGGGGATTGAACTTAGGTTGTTAGGTTTGGGTAGGTCGGGGAGAGGGTCCGTATTTCAAAGTACGGATCCCCAGGGCGCCTGGGTGGCTCAGTCGGTTAAACGTCCGACTTTCACTTAGGTCATGATCTCGCGGTTCATGGGTTCGAGCCCCGCGTCGGGCTCTGTGCTGACTGCCAGCTCAGAGCCTGGAGCCTGTTTCAGTCTGTGACTCCCTCTCTCTCTGACCCTCCCCTGCTCACGCTGTCTCTCTCTCTCTCTCTCTCCTAAAAGTAAATAAAACGTTAAAAAAAAAAGTACTGATCCCCATTTTCCCAAAGAAAAGTCAAGTCTGTCTGTGTGTTGCGCTCTGTGCTCTTTCTCACATGCGCCTGTTTCCCCCCTTGCTAGACAATGCCATCCCCATCAGGTCATGGTTCAGTGACCCGAGCGACACCGCCCTCCTCAACCTGCTCCCCATGCTGGACGCCCTCAGGTATAGGAAGCTGGGCCACCGAGGAAAGGGGGTGGGGGACCCCAAGACGGAAAAAAAATTGGGCCTGTTTGACCGACTTATCTTTTTCCCCGAAGAACTTAGGATTTGAAGCCAGGTCTCCTTACAGTAAAGGCCGTCACTTGTAGTCAGAGGGTCCTGGGCAAACTGGACCTCAGTGTCATGTGAAAGTGGGGATTCTTTCCCCCTCCACCCCCCCATCTCCAGCAAGGCTCCCCAGCAGGAGTGCTGTGAGGGTCGCGGCTGGAAGGGCCCCACCAATGCGAGTTCTTGTCATTCTAGGTTCACCGCTGATGTCCGTTCTGTGCTGAGCCGAAACCTTCACCAACACCGGCTCTGGTGACGGATGCTCCCCCTCCCCCTGCGCTGGGGTTGGGGGGGGAGGGAGGGTGAGCTCTCCGGACGACGTCTGATGCCCTGTCCGATGGTGAGGACTGCCTGGCCAGGACCTGCCCCTCCCGCCCCTCTCTGCCCCCGGAGCCCGGCCCTCCGCGCAGAGTCTGGATGGACACATGGGCCACTCTGAGGCAGCCTGGCTCTGACTTCGAGTTCGCACCCCCTGGACGCCCCAGACTGGGACATAAGCGGAGGCTGTGGAGAGCCCCAACTGTCTGGTGGAGAGACCAGACCGGCCAGAATGAGAGACAGACGCTCGGTAATCCGGGAGGCTCAAAGAAAAGCCAAGCCAGCTTTGTTGTGATTTGATTTTTTAAAAACTCTTGTACAAAACCGATCTAATTCTTCACTCCAAGGGCTGGGCTATGGGTGGGAAACTGGGGTTTTGGGCCACTGGATTTTCCCCAAACTTGTCCTCCCTCCCCCCCTCACTTTCCCTTCCATTTCCCCTTCTTCCTTGACTCCCTCAGACCTGTAACCGGCTTTCTCTCTCTCTCTTTTTGTTTCCTTCCTCTCTTTTAAACCATGCATTATAACTTTGAAATCAAAGCTGCCCTAGGTCCTTCTCTGGGGGTCGGGAGATGAAGGGAGGAGTCTTTGTTCCCGTCCGCCCTGTCCCCTAGGCGGGGGAAGGAGGGTCGTCCCCTAGGCGGGGAAGGAGGGCCGGGCGGGGTGCTGTTGGCTTTGGGGGCAGGGGTGGGGAGCCTCGACATCAGGTGCTTTGGCGGGAAGGGTCTGGCAGACAGGATGGGCGCCCCGAGAGCGGCCGGGCGTCCTGAAGGAGCGGGGCCTTCAGGGCAGGGGGACGCGGCAGGGTGGCAGCGGGCGAGACCAGAAGCCAGACAGGCGGGACGTCGCCGGGGGCCCCGCGCCAGCGCCCCCCCCGCCCCTCTCCGGCCGCTCCGGCCCCGCCCCCGGCGCCCCCTCCCCCCCGCGGCCGGCCCTACTTCCCGCGGCCGCCACGTGACGCTCCGCCCTTCTCTGAGATCACATGATTTTCGCTGCTGCGGTCGCCGAGTGTGTTCCTCCGCGCTGACGTAGTCCCTACCTTGCGGACCTGCTCTCCCGCCCCTATTGGCCCACTCTTCCCTGGAACCTAAGCGAGCCGTGCATTTCCCCGAACGCGTGTTTCGTTTCTGTCCTCCCTCATTCCCGGAGACCAGCCCCTCCACTTGGGTACTACTTTGTTTTGGTGTCAGCTGCCGCCGTCGGCGTACCAACGCGTTTCGTGAATAGCTACCCTTGTAATTATCTCTGCCTCCTTTTCTTCCCCCCCTTTACTTTATTCCCGAAAAAATTTTTCCGAGAACCGAGTCTCAAATTACAGTGACCAGCTCTTACCCCTTTTCATCCCCAGCCTCGTGGGGGAAGGTCAGAATGTGGGATTTCGGTTGTTTTCGACCATAGCACAAGCCAGCCACCTTAGTTACGTCGTTTGCGTAGCCCACAAGTTGATTCCAAAGCGATTACGCAGACGGCGTGGGGGGCGGGGGGCGGTCAGGGGGTGTTGCTACGCTGGCGGCGTTCCGGCCGCTGCGCTGGTTGCGTAACGTAGCCGGCGGGGCAGTCCCGGACCGTCGTGGGTGGGGTTGGTGAATAGGGAAGTGGCGCAAGTCCCGGGATCGCTCCGCTGAATCCGCCCGCGCGTCGCCGCCGTCGCCGCCGCCCCCCGTCCCGGCCCCCCCCGGGTTCCCTCAGCCCAGCCCGGTCCAGCCCGGTTCCCGGGAGGATGAAGTTCGTGTATAAAGAGGAGCATCCGTTCGAGAAGCGCCGCTCTGAGGGCGAGAAGATCCGAAAGAAATACCCGGACCGGGTTCCGGTGAGGAAGGAGCCAGGGCCGAGGGCGCGGGGCGCGGGGCGCTGGCTCTGACGCCGCAGCCTGGGTTTGGGTCCGGCCAGGCGGCGCGGGCACCGGGCCGCCGGCCGTGGCGGCCTTGGGAACGGGCGCGAAACTGCTGTCCCCGGGCTCGGAGGCTGAACGCGGCGGGGGAGCGGGAGAGCTAGGGGTGGGGGGACGCAGATGGGAGAGAGAGACCTGGGGATTGGTGTCCGAGGCTGCAGGGGGGTTGACAGCCTGGGCTGCTCCTGGTCTTTCCCCCGAGCTGGCTGGGTGTTTGAGCTTGAGGTTCTGGGCGGCCCACTCGAGTCCTCCCTGCCCGATTGGGAGAGTTGTTTATTACGACGACCTGCTGAGCGATCCTGAACGTTTAGGTGAGTTGAGCATGGTGGGGTCAGGTTCTCTGCTCAAGGCTGCACCGCGTGTTCGGAGACAAAGAAAAGCGAGCCGGAGACGTTGGGGTGCTAGAGAATTTTAGCTGCTTGAGTTCCTGACAGGTGTGATTGTGGGGCCGTACACCTAATATTGGCTAATTTTCATCTTCCCTTCATCAGGTGATTGTAGAAAAGGCTCCCAAAGCTCGGATAGGAGACCTGGACAAAAAGAAATATCTGGTGCCTTCTGATCTCACAGGTGGGGACCTGACCCACTGCCCGGGTTTGCTTCCTCTGGGTGGCCGGGCACCTCTGTGGCGAGAGGTTCCCCACGGCAGATACGCTCGCTCTCTGTCTGGAGGGCATCCGTGGTCTCTGTGACTTCATCCTGGCTTGTCTCTTTGGCAGTTGGTCAGTTCTACTTCTTGATTCGGAAGCGAATTCATCTCCGAGCTGAGGATGCCTTGTTTTTCTTTGTCAACAACGTCATCCCTCCCACCAGTGCCACAATGGGTCAGCTATACCAGGTATGGCGGCTGGGACTCCGAGGAGGCTTCGGAGAGGTGGTGGCGGAGCCGGAGGGGGAAGGAAGTGTTATGGGAGCGGGTCCTGGACCAGCTGGCCGGCTCGACTCTCAATTTTATCTTCGGCCTCAAAATTTCAGGGTAGTCCTGGGCCGAAGGTTTGGCCGGGCGGTGGGAGCAGACGTGTAGACCGAAGGGAGAGGAAGGGGGAGAGTGGAGGGGCAGTTCCAACCCTTCATCTTTCCCAGTCCCCTCCCGGTTCCCTGCGGTTGGAGATCTTTTTGCCCAAGGCTGGTTCCTAGAAGTGATGCCGCTTGGCTGCTAAGGCCTGAAGGGAGGCGGGGAGGGAGTCAGGACACTTGGTTTTTGGGGGGTCTTCATCAAGAGTGGGCTTTCGAAGAACGGGGAGGGGGCAGTGGGGGTCACGATAGCCCGGATGCGCGAGTACCGCCTTCTCTGCTTCCGCCCCAGGAACACCACGAAGAAGACTTCTTTCTATACATCGCCTACAGCGATGAAAGCGTTTACGGTCTGTGAAGCTGCTGCCCCCGAGCTGGGGGGTCCCGTTCTACAAAGAGAGAGGTGGCCCCCCTCCCTTGACCTAGCCCTCCTCCAGGCTCCACCACCGCCTCCCTTCTTCAGGACCCGCACTTCCTAACGTTTGAGGCTCTCCTCCAGCCCCTCTCAGCCGGAGGGTTCACGGGGGAGGTGGCTTCTAGGACGTCTCCTTTGTCCCCTTTCTCTTACCACCGTCCCTCCTCTGCTTTAGACATCTCGATTGTCAATCTCTGTCACATCCAGTGAGTGATTGTTTTGGTTTCTGTTCCCTTTCTTACTGCCCAAGGGGCTCAGAACCCCAACATTCCCTTCCTTTCACTACCTTCTTTTTTGGGGGTAGATGGAAGGGACTGAAATTGTGGGGGGAAGGTAGGAGGCACATCAATAAAGAGAAAACCGCCAAGCTGAACTGGGTCTTGCTTTGTGTTGCTTCCCTCCCTCTTTTTTTCAGTTGTCCCCAGGTGGGGAAAGTGGTGGTCGGAGGGACAGTAATATATTTTGCTTTACTCTGTTAATGTCGGATTTTTCCCTTGCTGGGGGTGCGGTGGGGTGGGGAGGGGATAGTGTTTGCTGTGTTGGAAGGAATACTGAGTATCGCTTCGTGAGACCTTAGTTTTACACAACTGTCTTCTGGGTCTTGATACAATGTTTTTGTTTTGCACACCGTGGGTTCCTGGCGGACAAAGTTTGAAAGTACCTGCTTTAAATAAATGCCTCCAAAGTTTATTACGGCCTTTTGGATTAGGGAAGAGATTGTGGCGCGTGGGAGCTGGCGGAAGGGCTCTGTCCTCACTTGCGTCTCGCTGGGCCAGACTTTGTGCCAGTGTGTGGAAATCGAGGGAGAAGACGGGAGGACGCAGCCATTATCATCCGGAGGACTTCAGCCCCCAGCAGCCCTTTCTCCCTCTGGCCGGAAGTGGGGCGGTCCCCCGGGGGAGAAAGAAGCCACAGAAAGAAGCAGTATGGTGGCCGAGAGTTCTAATCCCTTCTTTTACTTCTTTCTTAGTCCCGCCCAGCCTACATTTCCCAGGAGCCCGCGCGCGCTCTTCCGCCCTACCCTCTCTGCTCCCGATCTCCCCGCCACTCCCCGGGGGAGGGGAGCGGACTGGTGCGCCTGCGCCCACCCTTGGCTTGCTGGGAACTGAAGTTCCAGAGGCCCATGCGCTCCCCTTTCCGCTGCCCCCAGGCGGACTACACGCCCCTTGATGCATTGCGCGTCGGCGCCCGCGGAGGGAGGAGGGAGAGAGGAGGAGGGAGGAGAGAGGAGGGAGGAGAGAGGAGGAGGAGGGAGCAGGCGGCCGGCGGCGCGGGGGGAGGGGGCCCGGTCCGGGAGTGCGGGAGGCAGGGGTAGAGGGAGGTGGCGGCGGCGGCTAGCGGACTCGAGTCATTGCCGGGCCGAGGCAGACACCTCTGCGGAGCGAGGCAGTAGGAGCACCGAGCACCGGAGGCGGCACCGGGATCCCCGGCTCAGGGGAGGGGGGCGCCGGACCGGGAGGAGGGGAGGGGGCGATGCTGGAAGCCATGGCGGAGCCCAGTCCCGAAGGTGAGCTCTCGACCGGCACGGAGCGCTGAGCCGGCGGGGGGCGGGCGAGGAATCAATTGGCAAACTTGGAGGTCGAGCCCCGGAGCCCGGCGGGGGAGCGCGGGGAGGGGGTCGGGGGCCTGCCCCTGGAGGCAGGAGAGCGGCGAGTTGAGAGACCTCGGTGAAAGAGGAGTGGGCGCCCGGGCTGGGGGTAGCGGGGGATCAGACGCCGCGAGTGTGGAGGGGGGGTGGGGAGCGGGAGCTGGAACCCCGGGGCTCCGGGGGTTAGGGGCCGAGAGGGCCTCCAGCACGTTGGGGCCCCGAGGCCGGGGAGGTTGGGGGAACCCGGGGGCCGGAGAGTTGCTGAGGAGGGAGGATGTGGACGAGGACTGAGCCAGGAGCCCGGTAGCGCGCCGGGGTGGGGGAGTTTGCGGCGGTGGTGCCGGAGCTCCGGGTAGTTGCCGCCGGAGAGAGCCCGGTGATTGTTGGAGGGGTGGGCAGATAGTTGTGGGGAGAAGGGGGGATCTGGGTATTGTCTGCGGCACAGGGACCTGTACAGGGCGGGGAGTTGTGGGGAGAGCGAGCCGGGAAGCGAGGAGAGCCGGGTAGTTGTAGGGGCGGTGGGGCGGGGTGTGGGGGGGGTTGAGACCGGCGAGTTGCGGGGGGGGGGCTGTTGGTCGGCGAGGGCTGGAGCCTGGGAGTTGCGGAGGGTGAGGGGGGCAGCGGCGGCAGCAGCGGGGGTCGCTGTAGAGGGAGAGAGTAGCTGGGGGGGGCTAGAGTTTAGGGGTCCGCAGCCTAGTCACTTGGTGGTGAGTACGGGGGCGGAGGGGGGGCGGCGGCCGGAGGGCTCGGAACTGGGCCCGGGGGCCCGGCGGGGAGCCCGAGGAGCTCGAGACGGGGAGGGGCCAAAGCCCCGGATGGGGGCGGAGGGACCGCGAAATTGTGGGGAGCGCGGTATGGGGGGGCAGGTGGGGCCGCGTCCGGGTTAGAGCTCGCTGGTCTGTCCCGGCCGCGAAGTGGCGTTGGATGTGTGAGCCTGTGTGTGTTTAGGGTGGGGGTGAGGGGCGCGCCGGGCCTCGTGCTCGAGTAGAAGGGGCCGGAGGGCGGGGAGCGGTTCGGCGTGGTCATCCTGGACCCTGGGGGCGGGCGGGCGAGCGGGCGGGCTGCGTGTGTGGTCGCCGAGGGCCCCGGGCGGCAGATCGCGACGGGGTAGGAAGTCGGGGCGCTGGGCGCGTGTGAAGGACAGGGGCAGGCGGCCGCCCGGGCTCGGTCCGGGGAGCGGTATGGCGGGGTGGGGCGCCGAGAGATCGAGTAGACTGGAGTCTAGAGAAACCGTGAGTTGGGGGGGGCGGGGCGCCAGGCCTCCGGTGGGGGGAAGGGGAGCGCTATAGCGAGGCCTGAGAGGGCGCCGCGCCCTGGCTCCGCCCCTCGCAGGGCGGAAGGGGGAGCAGGGGCGGGTCCAGCACAGCTGGGGACCTGCCGGCCGGGCCCGGGGGAGACCGGAGAGAAGACGGGGTCCGCCTGAATCCTCCGAGATTTAGAGGTGGGGTTTCGGGCGGACTCGTCGCCAGTGCCTTGACTCAGCTTTTATTGCTTCCCCAGATCCACCTCCGACCCTTAAGCCAGAAACTCAGGTGAGGTTTCCCTTCCCTTTACTGCCTGGTGTTACTGCCGGGGGCCCTCCTCCTCCCCTCCCCCTCCTCTCTCTCTCCCCCCCTTCCCCTCCCTCCCTCCCTCCCTCCCTCTCCCTCCCTCCCTCCCTCTCCCTCCCGCCTGTCTCCTCTAGATCCCTCGTTCCGGGGACTCTGCCTTTGGGANCTCCCTCCCTCCCTCCCTCTCCCTCCCGCCTGTCTCCTCTAGATCCCTCGTTCCGGGGACTCTGCCTTTGGGAATGCCCCTCTAGAATTTCTGGTGATACGCATTTCCCTCCTTGCAGCCACCAGAGAAACGTCGGAGAACAATCGAGGACTTCAACAAATTCTGCAGTTTTGTGTTGGCCTATGCCGGTTACATCCCCTCTAGCAAAGAGGTAGGGACGGGAGAACAGGTAGCCCGAGGGTGGGTGTCCTAGCCTGTAGAGGGCTGTGGGGCGAAGGGGACCGTGTCTCATCAGACGGGACACGGAAGACCAGGGAAGCTGGAAACGCGGGGCGGCGGGGTGACCCGAGAGGCGGCTGCGCTGAGCAGCAGTGGGTGGTCTGGGGGTGGTGGTGAGGGAAGGCGCTGCTCCGTAAATGTTAGGAAGCTGAGACCGGTTAATAAATGGGGCCGTACGGAAACAGGTAAAGAAATCGCGCCCTGGTCTCGGGGAGACGGTGGGGAGAACGGCCGGGATATGAGGGCAGGGGTGACACGCACGTTTTTGAGGGGAATTGGGGAGGGGAAGCTTCTGAGCACAGTGACTTTTTTTTTTTTTCTTGTTCTTATAAGTAGTTTGGGCCAGGGTATCTCCAGGTAGATCTCGTCCCGGGTTTTGAAGCTGGGTTTGTATAGGGGCTGAGATGCCCCTGGGCCCCCTGCTGACCCTGGTCTTAACCCCCCCCACCCATTAAGGAAAGTGATTGGCCAGCCTCGGGCTCCAGCTCTCCTTTGCGAGGGGAGAGCGCGGCAGACAGTGATGGCTGGGACTCGGCCCCCTCGGATCTCCGAACCATCCAGACCTTTGTTAAGAAAGCAAAGTCATCCAAGAGAAGGGCGGCTCAAGCAGGTCCCACTCAACCGGGACCCCCAAGGTCCACGTTCTCTCGCCTGCAGGCCCCTGACAGTGCGACCCTGCTTGAGAAGATGAAGCTCAAGGACTCGCTCTTTGATCTAGACGGGCCCAAAATGGCGTCTCCACTGTCGCCGGCATCCCTGACACATGCCTCCCGGCCCCCCGCTGCTCTCACCCCGGTGCCCCTTTCCCAGGGGGACCTCTCCCAGCCTCCTCGCAAGAAGGACCGAAAGAACCGGAAGTTGGGGCCAGGAGGGGGGGCTGGCTTTGGGGTGCTCCGGAGGCCTCGGCCGGCCCCAGGGGATGGGGAGAAGAGGTCTCGGATTAAAAAGAGCAAGAAACGGAAGTTGAAAAAGGCAGATCGGGGGGATAGACTCCCACCTCCTGGGCCTCCCCGGGCACCCCCCAGTGACACAGACTCTGAAGAGGAGGAGGAAGAGGAGGAGGAGGAGGAGGAGGAAGAGATGGCGGCAATGGTGGGGGGCGAAGCCCCTGCTCCTGTGCTGCCCACCCCGCCCGAGGCTCCTAGGCCCCCCGCGGCAGCGCACCCGGAAGGAGCCCCTCCCACTGACAGCGAAAGCAAGGACGTGGGGAGCACGGAAACGAGCCAGGACGGAGACGCCAGCTCGAGCGAGGGCGAGATGCGGGTCATGGACGAGGACATCATGGTGGAATCAGGTGAGAGCTTGGGGGGCCCCGGGGGTAGCCGGGAGGACGGGCCCCGGGCCACCGCGGCCCTGGGAGCTCAGGCGGAGCGCCAGACCAACCTTCTCTCCCCAGGTGATGACTCATGGGACCTGATCACATGTTACTGCCGGAAGCCCTTTGCGGGGCGGCCCATGATCGAATGCAGCCTGTGCGGGACCTGGATCCACCTGTCCTGTGCTAAGATCAAGAAGACCAATGTCCCCGACTTCTTTTACTGCCAGAAGTGCAAGGAACTGCGGCCAGAGGCGCGGCGGTTAGCGGGGCCTCCCAAATCCGGAGAGCCCTGACACTGCCATCTCTGGGCGGGGACTTCCAGATGACCACAGGACTTGGGAACTGAGCCTCGGGGTCCTCAGCTTATCCCCTGGAGCTTGGATATTGTCCCACTTCAAAGGCAGGAATAGCCGAGGGAGGCTGGTTTGGAAATGAGTGTCTCACGCTCCAACCTCACCTTTCCTTCCCACCTTGTGGACTTGAACGTGGACCCGTTACCGTTGGGGGCGGGAGGCCGTCTGGTTCCCTAGACACTTCATCTCTGTCCCTGAGACCTGCCGCCCCTCACTTTGGGGGCCAGCGTTGGAACGGGGGTGGAACGGGACAGCTGTCTATAAAACTCTAGTGTAAATATAGCACTCCCCTTCCTCATCTTTTATCTCACTCCCCACTTATTCCACACCGGTTGTATTTTTAATTTTGGACTTCCCCTTTTGGGCAGGGCAGCTCAGAGGTGGAGGACCAAGCAGAGTCTGGCCGAGGGAGGAAGGAAAACAGAAAGGTGACGATACTCACTCACCTCTTTTGTTTTTAATACTGTCGGCCAGCTGTTTGTACAGACGGCCTGCGTGTTGTAAATAAAGCGGAGTGGGCTCTTTTGTGTTTATAGCCCTCACTGAGTGTCCTGCTTACGAGGGAGGCTTGGGAGAGGCCAACCGAACACCGGCTGCGAGTGGGGCCGAGACCCACCTCCCCCGACCGGGCTGCGCGCCTTTCCCGCCCACCTTAGGGCCCCCGGGGAGTCTGGGACCCCCCACAGCCCCCTCCCCCTCCCCCGCCCCAGGCACGCTCCAGGGGGCCAGACTTGCTCGGAGCTCCCGGCCCGAGTGGGGCAGAGCAGGGTGGGTGCCGGGGGCCAGCCCCGGGGGCAGAGGCCACTCGGAGGACGCGGGTGGGGACACATTCGGGGGCGGGGCCGTTGAGGGTTGGGAGGCCTTTGCTGAAAGCAACGATCACGTGCCAGGCGCTGGGAGGAGCCGGGGTCACGTGATCGGGAGGAGGTCACGTGGCGGGGGCGGGCCGACTCGGGCCACGTGACATGGGGAGAGGTGGGCGGGGTGCTGAAGGGCGCCCGCGACGTCGGCGGCGGTGGCGCGCGGCGGCGGCGGCGGCGGAGTCTGCGGCCTCGGTACGAGCCCGACGGCCCGCCCCACCTTCCCTCGGCCCCCACCCCGCCGACCCCCGCCCTCCTCCCCTGTGCCCCTCTCCGGCGCCGGGCCGGTCCGGGCCGCCTCGCGCGTCGGGTCGCGGGTGTGCGCAGGCGCGGCGGGGGCGCTTCGCCCCGTTGGGTGGGCGGCGGAGCCCGGGAGCGCGCGGGCGAGACCATGGCGGGCAGCGGCGCGGGGGCCGGTGGTGTCGGGGAGACGAAGGTGATTTACCACCTGGACGAAGAAGAGACCCCGTACCTGGTGAAGATCCCCGTCCCCGCCGAGCGCATCACCCTGGGCGATTTCAAGAGCGTCCTGCAGCGGCCGGCGGGCGCTAAGTACTTTTTCAAGTCTATGGATCAGGATTTCGGGTGAGCGCGAGGCCTAGGTTGCAGCCGATCGGGGGTTGGGGGGGGGGGCGTGCTGGCGTGGATGGGGCAATATTGAGGGGCACAGGTCTGCTCTGGGCCGTACTGGGGTTTTCTGGCTTCTCGTGGAGCAGATTGTATTAGGCTGGGGTTAGATTGCCTCTCCCAGGACGGACAAGGTTATGCTTGGACAGGTTGAGGCGCTCGGCGCTGGAGGACGACACACCGTGCTGTGCGAAACCAGATTAGGGGAGATTAGGCTCGCCTGGAATAGAGTGGACACACTGCTTTATTCTGGGATATTTTGAATTCACCCGTCCTGGATTCCGAGCAGTCCTGCAGCACACGGGCTGTGAGGGGTGTGTGGAATCTTCGGATATAGATTGCATCGTGTTGGGGCAATTTGGGACATCCTGGACCATATTAGAGCAGACAGGATTGTTTGGGGACGTTCTGGGACGTGCGAATGCAGAGAACGCTGTACTGGGATGTTCTAGGCTGTTCTGGAGCAGATCAGGCCATCGGGGAAGAACTTGGCCACCGTGGGCTCTGCTGTGTCATATCATTGTATCCGTTGTTACCTGTTAGTTTCTGTGGGGGCTTGGTTTCTATTGAGCGTCATTACAGGGGCAGACGGAATGCTTTTAGGGGCCATGTCAGTACACACAGCTGCTTTGGGCTAATCTGGTCTATGTTGGTATAGACAGCTGCATGTGAGGACTTTCTGGGCTGTTTCTAAAGTGTCTCGAGCCATCCTGGAGTGATTTGGGTCATTCTGGGCCAGAGGAGGAGTTTTAATACACGGCAAGCCCTTTTGTGTGTCTATAGCTCTGGAAGGCAGGCTGGCTTAGACTGGGGCACTCTGTCTTCTATCGAGAAAGTCGTCGGGAGGGAGGTATTATCTGGGGAGTCACCTGGGATTTATTTGTTTTTTGTTTTTTGGATTTTTTTGAGAGAGAAAGAGTGCATGGGGGAGGGGCAGAGAGACGGGGGACAGAGGATCTGAAGCAGGCTCTGCACTGACAGCAGCCAGCCTCTGTGTGGGGCTTGAACTCATGAACCGTGGGATCATGACCTGAGCGGAAGTTGGATGCTCAACAGACTGAGCCACCCAGGCGCCCTCGGGAGTTACGTGGGATTTAAGTCAAGATTCTTCTGTTTGTTAGCAGTATAATCTGCGAGGTTGACGTAATTAGTGGGAAAAGTCTAGTATAGATATGCGGCACACAGTCGTTTTCTAGTAAGTTGGAATTGTCATTAATAGTATGGAGTCTGACCCGTCCGTAAGTGATGTTATGGTGACACAGGATGGAACGATTTGCCAGACCGGGTTATGCCGACACTAAATTATATTGTGAAGCACGCTGTGTTGTACAGAGACGGATTGGTAGCGATGGGGCTCGGTTGTTACATTGATATAACAAATGGGCTTAAATCATCACTACCCAGGCTTATACAACTACATTAAGTCAAAGGGCTAATCAGACAGGCTGTTCGAATTTGGAGGTGAGAACGTACGGGTGTGAGAACTGAGAATCTGATCGGGGTAGAGTCTTGTAGTCCGTTTACTTATTCAACAAACGTTTGTTCAAGCTTAACAAGCATTGGGTCTTTTGCTGTGGGGCCAGGACACGGTGTTGGACAGAACAGGCATCTGTGATTTCACGTGGTTGGTGAGAAAAAGGAGCAAGCCCTGTCCATCTGGGGTCTGTCAGGCAGGGCAGATTGCTTGGGGCAGAGTCCTGTGCGAGGGAGTTTCGGGGGGCTCAGAGCTAGGCTCTGCTGTCCCTGGGAGGGCCCCGCCTAATAAGGAGGTATCATTTTCAGCCTAGTGGGCATTTTCATGTGGGGAAAAGTAACTCATTTGGGTAGCTCTTTGGGAGGAAGAGAGAGAAAAGTAAGGAAAACACGAGACTAGAGGCTTATGGCAAAGGTTTGGGGGAGCGGGGTGGGGGTTGGGGGAGGTGCCTGCCAGCTCCTGAGGTCAGACAGACCTACCTGTGGGGCAGCTGGGTAACCCGAGGGGACGGGACGGACCCTGAGATCCGAGTGAGAAGTTTGAAGCCGACTCCAGGAAATGTTTGGAGCGGCACCGAGCCCTGAGGATGAGTTGGGGAGGGAAGGAAGGAAAGGAAGCGAATGTGGAGGCCCCGTAGGTGTGCGAGCGAAGCGTTTTCAGTGTCGAGGTAGAGGACTCTGTCAGGGCTTGAAAAAGTTGGCCTCCCCCCTGAGCCCTGTGGATGCAGGTCAGGAGCCTTGAGTAGAGGGTGCGTGTGGGGGGAGCAAGGCCAGTCTCACCAGCTTTTGTGCCGTCCCTGCAGGGTGGTGAAGGAGGAAATTTCTGATGACAACGCGCGCCTCCCCTGCTTCAACGGAAGGGTGGTGTCCTGGGTGAGCAGCCCGGCCCTCTCGCACCCCCAGGCGCTCTGAGCCCCCGCGTGTCCCCAGCCCATTCGCCGGAAGCCCTTTGCTGGCCCTTTGCTTCCCTGGCCGCTTGGAGAGCCGGCTGCGGCCCGCCGGCCTTCCTGTGGGGCCGGTACTGCTTGCTCCTGCTCTTCTCGTGCTCGTCCCAAGCCCAGTCCTCGCTCACACCCGGTCGGTCCCCTGGCCCTCCCCCCCACCTGGGGGGCTTCACTTCCCCGTTTCCGTCATTGCGTTCTTCCAGCTGGTGTCATCGGATAACCCCCAGCCCGAGATGGCTCCCGCAGCCCACGAGCCTCGGACCGAGCTGGCGCCACCTCCGCCACCGTTACCCCCTTTGCCGCCAGAGAGGACCAGTGGCATCGGGGACTCCAGGCCTCCATCCTTCCAGTGAGTCTTGGGGATCCGTGAGCCCAGGGGAGGGCGTCCAGGACGCGGAGGCCCGTTCCCACTGACACGGGCTGCGAACCGTCTCTGCCCGTCCAGCCCTAACGTGTCCAGCAGCCGGGAGAACCTGGAGCCCGAGACGGAGACCGAGTCAGTGGTGTCTCTGCGGCGGGACCGGCCTCGCAGGAGAGACAGCAGTGAGCGTGGCGGTGAGGGGGGTGGGCCCCGAGGAGGCCGGTCCTCCGGGAGCCTGGGCAGGGCTGCGGCGGGGGGAGTGGGGGGCGGCTTCCTGAGGTTCCTGTTCATGCTCAGCCGGCGGCCACAGGCCCGGTGGCCCCTCGAGGCTGGAGCGCCACCTGGCCGGGTACGAGAGCTCCTCGACGCTCATGACCAGCGAGCTGGAGAGCACCAGCCTGGGCGACTCAGACGACGACGACACCATGAGCAGGTAGGGCACCTGCCCTCCCGGTCCCTCCCCCGCCCGCCTGCCCGCCCTCCCCTGGCCCCGTGAGCACCGGCCTCCGCTCCCCGGCAGGTTCAGCAGCTCCACGGAGCAGAGCAGCGCGTCCCGCCTCCTGAAGCGCCACCGGAGGCGGCGGAAGCAGCGGCCGCCCCGCCTGGAGAGGGTGAGGGGGCTCTGGCGGGCCTCGGTGCTGGGGGTGCGAGGGCACAGGGAGCGAGCCCCCCAGGGCCCATCCCTGGGTCATCGGAGGCAGTGCAGCTCCGTCCCCATTTCCCCAACAGACGTCGTCCTTCAGCAGCGTCACCGACTCCACCATGTCCCTCAACATCATCACGGTCACGCTCAACATGGGTAACGGGGGGAGCATGGGAAGGGGGTCCGGGTCCGTGGGGGGCCTGGGGGCGCACGGTGGGCTGTCCCGGTCACCTGCGCCCCCTCCGCAGAGAAGTACAACTTCCTGGGCATCTCCATCGTGGGCCAGAGCAACGAGCGGGGCGATGGCGGCATCTACATTGGCTCCATCATGAAGGGGGGCGCCGTGGCGGCCGACGGGCGCATCGAGCCGGGCGACATGCTGCTGCAGGTGCGCGGGGCCCGGGCCTGGGGTGGGGCGGGGCGGGGGGAGCGGGGTCCAGGCGGCCTCTGACCCACTGGCCTGGCTTCCAGGTGAACGACGTGAACTTTGAGAACATGAGCAACGACGACGCGGTGCGGGTGCTGCGGGACATCGTGCACAAGCCGGGGTGAGCCGTGGGCAGCCTCTCGTCCGTGGGGGCGCGACGTCGCGCATCTCGAGAGCGCCAGGCGGAAACGGGTGACAGGAGTAACCGAGTAACCGTGGAGTGCGGGGCGGCAGTGCGAGCCCTGCCTGGATCATGACCTAGAAGGTGGCCGGCGCCTCCCACGTCCCCGTCCTCAGTCTCCCTGGAGGGCGTCGCTCTCCTGCCTGGCCGTCCCTGCTCCACTCGGTCCCCCCCCCGCCTCCTACGCGTGCGCGTGCGTTTCCTGACTTGTTCCTGGCGTCTCAGCACCTCTGGAGTGGCCCGCGTTGGTGGGTCCCTCTGGCCCCGCCACGTCTGTGGTCTCTTCCCTGTCCTGTCCCTCAGCCCGTTAGTTCCAGGCCTGCACCCCTGAGGCCTCGCCAGCCACCCCCCTGCCTGACCGCTTCTCCCCTCCCCACAGCCCTATCGTGCTGACCGTGGCCAAGTGCTGGGATCCCTCTCCCCAGGCCTACTTCACCCTTCCTCGAAGTGAGTGCCGCTGGGGGGGGTCTGCAGCTGGCAGCAGAGCAGGGGCGGGGGTTGGGTCTCCTGGTGACAGGAGGTGTTGGGGTGGGTGCGGGATGGGAGTCCGAGTCGGGGAGGGCCAGGGGAGCCCTGTCTCAGGGGCCTTCTCTGTCCCAGACGAGCCCATTCAGCCCATTGACCCCGCCGCCTGGGTGTCCCACTCCGCGGCGCTGACCGGCAC
Source organism: Hyaena hyaena (assembly GCF_003009895.1). NCBI lineage: Eukaryota > Metazoa > Chordata > Mammalia > Carnivora > Hyaenidae > Hyaena > Hyaena hyaena. The sequence continues at coordinate 4,278,031 of NW_024080689.1, forward strand.
CTTCCCAGCCTACCCGGGCTCCTCGTCCATGAGCACCATGACGTCGGGGTCCTCCCTGCCTGACGGTGAGCCCCCAGCTCTGCCACTCCCCGGAAGGCCTCTCCCCAGTGCTGGGGCCCTACCCCTGCCGCCTCGTTTCTCTGACAGGCTGTGAGGGGCGGGGTCTCTCCATCCACACGGACATGGCGTCTGTGACCAAGGCCATGGCAGCTCCCGAGTCGGGACTGGAAGTTCGGGACCGCATGTGGCTCAAGATCACCATCCCTAACGCCTTCCTGGGTAGGTCTGGGCCCTGGGCAGGCGGTGCCGGGAAGGTGGCCCAGGATTGGGAAGGCCCCAGCAGGGGTGAGGCAGGAGCTGGGGAGGAGAAGCTGAGTGCCGCTTCTGCCGTGCGTGTCCCCAGGCTCGGACGTGGTTGACTGGCTCTACCACCACGTGGAGGGCTTTCCTGAGCGGCGGGAGGCCCGCAAGTACGCCAGCGGGCTGCTCAAGGCCGGCCTCATTCGCCACACGGTGAACAAGATCACCTTCTCCGAGCAGTGCTACTATGTGTTCGGGGACCTCAGCGGCGGCTGTGAGAGCTGTGAGTGCCCCCCCCCCCCGGATTCCGGCCCCACCCCTTCGCCCAAGGGCCGGCACGTCCCCGCGGTCTTTGAGCAGTGTGTGTCCTGCTCCGGGCCCCTGCCTCGGCCGAGGTCTGCTCGTGGCCTGCTGCTCAAGCTGCGCACCAGGCATGGGGCCGTGCGTGCTGGAGGAGCGGAGGCTCCTCCTGAGTGTCAGGCTGAGTGTCGGGGACCCATGGGGCTTGGGGCCCCGGTGAGTTCTGCCCTGACGGCAGCAGGGCTGGGGCGGGCGTTTCCTGTTGGAGACCCGCGTCTCCACCCGTCCTGGAACGTCCAGTCCAGTTCCCTTCCTTCCACATCTTCGCGTCGTGGCCGCTCGAAGCAGTGACTCCCGGCCTCCCGTCTCGCTCTCCAGACCTGGTCAACCTGTCCCTGAACGATGACGGCTCCAGCGGGGCTTCGGACCAGGACACCTTGGCCCCTCTGCCCGGGGCGACGCCCTGGCCTCTGCTGCCCACCTTCTCCTACCAGTACCCGGCCCCGCACCCCTACAGCCCCCAGCCGCCACCCTACCACGAGCTCTCATCCTACACGTACGGCGGGGGCAGCGCCAGCAGCCAGCACAGCGAGGGTGAGTCACTGCCAGATGCCGGCGTGGCTGGTGTCCCCGGACGGCTGGGGGGCAAGCAGGGAGAAGGGGCAGCCCCGGGGCCGCTGGGCTAGGGCTCAGCTGGCCCCATCCCCTCCACCCCACAGGGAGCCGGAGCAGCGGGTCGACCCGGAGCGATGGGGGGGCAGGGCGTGCAGGGAGGCCCGAGGAGCGAGCCCCCGAGTCCAAGTCTGGCAGCGGCAGTGAGTCCGAGCCCTCCACCCGGGGGGCCACCAGCCTTCGGCGGGGCGGGGACCCTGGTGGGGCTGGTGATGGGGCCCCGCCCCCTTCCAGAGGCTCGTCAGGGGGTGCGCCCAATCTCCGAGCCCACCCCGGGCTCCATCCATACGGCCCGCCCCCTGGCATGGCCCTCCCCTACAACCCCATGATGGTGGTCATGGTGCCCCCAACCCCGCCCCCCGTGCCTCCGGCTGTGCAGCCCCCCGGGGCTCCTCCCGTCAGAGACCTGGGCTCTGTGCCCCCGGAGCTGACTGCCAGCCGCCAAAGCTTCCACATGGCCATGGGCAACCCCAGCGAGTTCTTTGTGGACGTTATGTAGAGCCTGTGCTGGGGCCTGTCCACTCCGTGCCCGGTGCTCCTGTCCCGTGACGAGGGTCTCGTCAGTCACGTGCCTGTCACTCCTCCGACCCGGCTCGGCCCCGCCGTGGGCTGCTGGGAGGCGGCCGCCCCTGTGACTCTCACCAGCAGTGCCTGGTTCCTCCCCTTTCTCTCCGGGGGTGCGCAAGGGACCTTTGGTTATTTTTAGCTTTACTGTTTTTGTAAGCTTTTTTTTTGGGGGGGGGGTTGTTGAAGTAGAGTTTTGTACGTTTTTTGGACTATTTTTTTTAGTAGACGTTTCTCTTTTTGTATGAAGAATCCCTGTCTCCCGGGCCCCTCCTAACCCCGAAATGTGACCTCCTCCTCTGTCCGTCCAGCTCTGTCCTGTGCAGGGTGGGGGGGTCAGCGGTACCCTCGGAGGAGGAAGGCCCGGGCACCCTAGACAGCCACGGAAGCTGGGGTGTTCGGTCTCGGGGGCCCGTGTAGCTGCTTTTGTTACTCTATTTATTTAGTCACCTGTATAAAACACCAAATAAAGCAATAGGGGCAAACTCCCCACGCCTCTGGCTCCTTTCTTTGGGAGGGAGGCAGGCAGCGAGGGAGAGACAAAACAGAGGCAGCAGCAGCGAGGCACGGCTTGTGAGAACCTTTACTCCGAGAGCGGCCGTGGCCCCGGGGCCAGGCCCGCCTTAAGGCAGGACGAGGAAAGTGGGCTTTGGCTTGAGGAGAAAGGCACGTTCAGGTTCAAGCAGAAGGCGGGGGGGAGCACTCAGAAGCCCAGGGGGTTGCTGGGGACCACGCCGCCGTGCTCCACCAAGGCCTTAGAGATGCTCTTGAAGTTCCGGAAGAGCTCCTGCTGCTGCGGGTCAGACTGCAAGGCCGTCATGTTGTCCCGGACCCGTGCCGCAGCCTGCGGGGAGCGCAGGAGACGGTCCAGGCCCGGCGCCCCTGGCCTGACCCCCCCCCCCCGGCAGCCCCGCCCCCTCACCTCAATGCACCAGGTGTCGCACAGCATCTTCTCGTGCTGGGCCGTGGGCTGGCCCTCGCTCAGGGATCTCGAGGCCCTGGTACAAAGCGGGAAGAGACCCCGAGTATGCGCTGGGGGCCCCGGGCCCGGGCCCCCTGCGGCTCAGGCCTACCCACCACCACCTCACCTGGACAGCACCACCACCATGGTGTAGAGGTCAATGGCACTGTCTGCCAGACGCTGCAGCACAAACTGTTCATCTGTCAGGTATGGTAGAAGGGGGGAGGGGGTGTTGGCCAGAGGGGAGGAGAGGGAGGGGTGGGTGTGGGGGGTGCAGAGTAGTTCTCACTCACTGACGATCCCCTTCTTGTGTTTTATCAACTTAGCCTCCACCACTGCAGCGAACTGCTCCAGGGCCTGCACTGCCTGCAGAGAGAGGAGAGGCCGGGCTTGGGGGGAGCCTGGCCGTAAGGCCCCCCCCGACCCCGCTGCCCCCGTCCGCCCCGCCCGGCTGCTCACCAGCTCCCCGCTGCGGCTCAGCTCCTGGTGGGTGAAGCCGCTGAGACTCAGGCTGCTGCCCAGCCCTGCCCGCCTGAGACAACAGGGAGAGCAACGGGTTCGTGGCCGGCCTGTGCCCCTGCCCCCCCCCCCCCAGCACCCCTGCCCCGGGCCCCTGGCCCCCCCGCCCAGCACCCCTGCCCACCCCAACCGAGAGGACCGCCCCACACTGCCCCAGCTCTGCGCTGACCTCCTCAGCTGCTTGCCCACCTCTCCTAAGAGAAGGCTGGCGTTCCCAAAAGGATTCTTTAGAGCATTGCCGAGTCCAGAGAGTTCCTTTCCTTTGTCCTGGGTGGGGAGAGGGCCCAGCGCTCAGGACACCTTCTTCTTCCCGCTGCACCCCCACCCCGTTCCCTCTTACCATACAGCCCTGCAGAGCCACAAACAGCCGGAGGATGTCGTTCGTCCCCTCGAAGATCCGGAAGATGCGAAGATCTCGGAGAACACGCTCCACCCCAGGCTCCTGCCAGTGGAAGGCAGAACACATGGCGCTGCCGGGGTGCGCCCACCCACCCTGCCGTCCCGGCCGGGGCCACCCTGGGCACAGAGCCAGCCTGTACCTTCATGAAGCCCATGCCGCCCATGATCTGGATGCACTCATCGGTCACCTTCCAGGCTGCCTCCTAGGGACAGAGAACCACATAAGATGGGTCTTGGAGCCAAGCTCCCACGCTGGGCACTCCCGCCCTGGAGCCTAGGGCCTCACCGAGCCGAAGATCTTGCTGATGGCGGCCTCTATCTGGAAGTCCGTGGAGCCCTGGTCCATGTTGGCGCTCACCATGTACGCCATGGACTGAGGTCGCAGGGTTGGGACGCGGGAAGTAAAAGCAGCGCATCAGACTTGCCCTGACACGTCTGCCCGAGCTGCTCTGGTCTCTGCCTTGGCCGCCAGCCCCGCCTCTCAGGCACGGGGAAGCACTGGGTCCCCTGAGTGAGTTCACTGGGGGCTTCTGGGCACCTGACTTCTTCAAAGGGGGTGAAGAGGTAAAGGTAGGGCTGCAAGTGGAATAACCTTGAGCTACCTCGGGAACAGCATGGCTCCCCACTTCAGCTCCGAGCTGACCGCGCCTCCCCGCATCCCCTAGGGCATTGGTGTGAAGCTGGAGACCCACTGCCCCAGGTGCTGCTGGGGGTCTTGGTCCCACCGACGACGGGGGAGTGGCCCCGGGGCTGCGGGAGGGGTGTGGGAGGGCCCTCACCTCAGTCACATAGTGCAGCACAGCCATCCGGGCCAGCTTCTCCTGGATCACCCCGAAGTTGTGAATTTTATCCCCAAACTGGGTACGATTAGCAGCATGATCCACCTGGAGGAAGGCACACGGGTCCCACTGTGGTTAAGCGAGTGCCCCCCGCCCCCCTACACGGGCTGGGCGGGGCAGAAGCCGAAGCTGCCAGCATGGGAGGGGCTTCTGGGGGACAGAGTGCTTGCAAGGGGACAAGGTCACGCGGGAAGGGGACGCTGTGACTTCCCTGCGGGTGCGGTACTCACGGCCTTGGCAATGATGCCCTTCATGGTGCCTGCGAGGGCCGCAGCCATGCCGAACCTTCCATTGTTGAGAATGTGCATGGCGACCTTGAAGCCGCCGCCCACCTCGCCCAGCACATTCTCGGCCGGCACCCGTACTCCATCGAAGTACACCTCGGCCGTGTTCGAGGCCTTGATGCCCATCTTCTTCTCAGGAGGCCCGCTGTGATGGGGCAGGGTGGAGAGAGAGGCGTGCTCAATGGTTGGGGGGGGGGGGGGGGGGGAGGGGGAGCATCTTCTACGAGCCAAGGAGGAATTACATGGGCCAGGCCACAGTCCCTGCCTGTCCAGAGGGGAAGGACGCCTGGCCGTCTAGCCCACCAGATGCTGGGCTCGCTGGCTGTGGGAGCCGAAGCTTTGTTAGTTCTGTGCAGAGTGGTCCCAGAGAGAACACGCCATCTACCTTCTCTAGACTTTGCACACGTCCCTGGGGTGACCCGTAACACTGTCTGCTCAGGACCTCAGTGCTGCCCCCAAGCCTGGCTTGACCATACTCTTCCTCCCCAAACCCACTCACTGGGTAACCCCTCCGAAGCTCCTCTCCACCACAAAAGCTGTGATCTTCTGTTTCACGGCCCCTGTGGCCGCATCCGTGACCGGTGTCTTGGCAAAGACCGTGAAGATATCTGCCAGGCCCCCGTTGCTGTGGGGAAATGAGGGGCAGTCAGGGTGTGGCAGACGGAGCAGTGGAGGCTGGGGACTGGGTAGGGGTGGAAAAGACGAAAAAAAAACCGGGAAGATTGCCTGATCCAAATCTTGCTTCCGTTGAGGGTGTAATACTTCCCGCAGGGGCTGGGCACGGCCGAGCTTCGGATGGAGGCTGCATCCGAGCCACTGGAGGGCTCGGTTAGGCAGAAGGCAGCTATGGTCTCCCCTGGAGAGACAGAGGTTTTAAACTGGGTCCTGATGGGCACCAGAGGCCCCTTGCTGCCCCCCGCCCTAACACACAGGCAACTCCCCCTTATCATCTCCGGCAATGTTCGCCTTCACGTTTCCCACCCAGCCCACGGATAGCGTCCCAGAATCTCCCACAGCCGCCCCACGTGGCTGTGTGGTGGTGACTTTAGTACCACTGGCCCGGGGCGCCCCCAGTCCCTCGCTCTCTCAGGGCTGCCTCACCAGATGCCAGTTTGGGGAGGTATTTTTCTTTCTGAGCCTTTGTGCCAAACAGCAGGATGCCTTTGAATCCGATGCTCTGATGGGCCCCCAGGGTGATGCCCACGCCAAGGTCATGAGTGCCCACGAGCTCCACCAAGCGGGCGTACTGCGGGGAGAGGCGGGCGTCAGGGCTGTCAGCGGCTGCTCCGGGCCTTAGCAGCAAAGCGTGGGCCGCCCCGCGCCGTGTTGGGAGACAAAACGGGGCTGTGGCGGAGAGGGCCGCTGGTGTCCGCCCCAGCTCCTGGGAGGGGGGCTTCCGACCCTACGGCCGCTCCCGGCCATTAGGACCTGTGAGCCTGGGCAAAGCCCGCAGCCCGAAGGGACTGCATCCGGTCTGGTGTTCTGTCTGAGACCAGTTGTGCTGACTGGCGGGTCCACGCGGGCAGGTGCTTGGTGGACCTGGGCCTTGGGAAAGGAGCTTAATCACGGCACAGCTGGGGTAGACGGGGCTGCTGGCACTGACCGAGGGGGGTCCCTCACCTGGGTGTTACAGAGGCCCACGCCGCCCAGTTCGCTGGGCACCTGCAGACCGAAGGCCCCCAGCTCCTTGAGACCCTGCATCGTGGTCTCCTCCACCTTCTCCATCATGTCGTTCTTGGCGGGGTCGTTGACCTCCTGGGAGTAGGAGGGCACAGCATGCATCCAGGCTCCTTTTTTCTTTCTCTCTTTCCAAAATGTTCTTAAGTGTATTTCTTTTGAAGAGGGCAAGCAAGCCGGGGAGGGGGAGAGACAGGAAAGGAGAATGCCAAGCAGGGTCTGCGCTGTCAGCTCAGAGACCGAGGCGGGGCCAGAACCGAAACAAAGAGCTGGACGCCCAAGTGACTGAGTCACCAGGCGCCTCCAAGCTCCTCTTAAACTGCAGAGCACCTCTCCCACCTCATCAGGGACTGAGCCATCCATGCCCCCCACCGGCCCAGTCATTCCTCACCTCAAAGAAACGGGTCACAGGCCCCAGCAGCTCTTTAAGAAACTGAGTCTGCTCCTCGTTGAGCACTGCGGGGGCGGACAGGGACAGACTAGTCAGGCCACCGTAAACGGTCAAGGGAAGTGGCCTTGCCCCAACCCCAGCTGTGACTACTGCTTACCAGACGGGTAAGGGAACACCTGGCTGGTGGTGAGCTGGCCCCGGAACATCCCCGCAGCAAAGGACTTCGATTCCTGCGCAGGGAGATGGGGGTTTCCGGGAGGCGTCCGCGGTGGGTGAGCCCCTGGCTTAGCTCCTCCCGGGCTGGGGGCCACCTACCGCCTTGGCCTGCTTCTCCCGGGTCGAAGCCTCAGGGGGAAAGGAACCTGGCTTCTCCAGAACCGCCTGGGGAGACGTTTAGTTAGCGAGGCCGGGGAAGGGGCTTCCGAGGTGCCAAGGAGAGTCCCGGGGGACAGCTGAGTGCTGGCGTCTGACGGGTGCGGAGACCTTTCCCCCAGTTTCATCACCAGGGCACCCTGGCCTGACCTTTCCCCTACTTTCGGTGGCAGGTGACGGGGACGGAGAGGGAGACCCCTGCCGGCGACGGGGAAAGGGACGCCGGGGCGGACCCTTACTCCCACACACCGCGCCCCAGGCCGCTGTCACTCACCTGAGCCGCCCCACCGGCATAGGGTCGCCAGGCCAGGCCGAGCGGGGGCTGCCCCCGGAGCGCACAGGGCCGGGAGCTGTGGGGAGAGGGGTTCAGTCCCGGCCCGGTCCCCGGCTCCGAGGCCACCCCCGCCCCAGCCCTTCTTTTAAACACGCACCTTCCGACCCCCAGCCTCTGCAGCTGCCGCCCCACGATCGGGGCTATCCGTGCCGCCTGCATCTTTGAACCGCTCCGGCCGCCACCGCCTCGAGCGCTGACTCAGTGCCGCTGTCCCGTCTGCCCGAGTCTGGGCACCTCCTCCCTTTTCTTGACTTGCTCCACAATGCACCGCGAAGCGGGCGGGCGGGGCTTCCGGCCCCGGGGCATGCCGGGCGCTGTAGTTCCGGCGCGCCCTCCGGTCTCTGCATTCTGGTTGACCTAAGGCGATCCCCGAACGTCCCCGCCTCCCCAAAACGCCTTCCTCCCGCCTGTCCCACCTAGAGTGTGGAGCCTCGGGAGGGGTGATGGGACAGGCCGGGGCGGAACAGGGAGAAGCTTAGGCGACCGCAGCCAGAGGGGATGGAGGGTAGACGGAAAGGAGGGCTTCCCAGGTGGAGTTGGAAGGGAGACGTGGGAAGGAAGAAGTTTAAGATAGATGCCAGAGGCCGAGGCACGGAAAGACGACCCCTCGGGGCCCCTTGTGAAATCCGTCTCCACCAACACTAAAGGGAGGGACGTGGCGGGGTGGGGGGCTCCAGCTGCACGGTGAGTGTCCCAAGCACATTGTCCTGAGACCTAGGAGGTGTCACTAACTTTGGAAGCACCTGAATTTTCACCGTAGGACGGTCCCCTCCCCTTGCCAATTCGCTGCCTCCCCTCGAGGGCCCGAGACCTTCCTGAGGGGCTGTCTCTGTCTGCCCTTGTTCCTGACACCGCGTGCCCAGGCTAGACGGCTGGCATCCTGGATGTTTCCCAGCCTGGGATGGACTGAAGGGGTGCAATGCCCCCCGCCCCCCGCCCCCAGGCCCACGAGTCCTAGGTAATTCATACCCCCTGTCTGCCAGCCTCACTGGGAACACACCCTGGAGGAAAGATCTGGCCTCAGCCTCGTCTCTGGGGCGGCTGGAGCCTCCTGGGGCTGGTCCCCTTCCCCAGTCCCTTTGGGAAGTGTAGCAAACCGGTCCGGGGCTCCGCGGCTCTGGGGAGAGAGGCCGGGGTGTGAGGCTCTGGGAGGAGGTAAGAGTGTCTCCTTGGGCTACCAGCTGGAACTGGGTGGGGAGAAGGCAGCTCAGCTCCAACCCTGCGGATTAGGGAGATTAAAGTGACAGAAGAGAGAGATGTCCGAGGGACCCAGAGGTGACAAACGAAAGGCGTGGGGGCTGAGCTGGGGGAGGGGGAGGACTGGGATTTGGGGACCCTTCTCCTGACCCTTCCCATAGAATCTGGGGTGAAAAGGCACAGGCTGGGGAAGATGAGTGAGTGTCCTGGCCCTTTCTTCCCTGTCCCAACCCTCTGTCCCTTGCGTTTCACCAGCTCCCCGGTCAGCCCTCTGGCTCCTGGCCCCCCCACTATTGCGGTGGGCACCCCCTCTCCTCACCGTGCTGCACAGTGACCTCTTCCAGGCCTTGCTGGGTGAGTAGCCCCAATCTTCCGAGGGGGCAGTGTTTGGAAAGGGCCGGCCTGAGCCTGCGAGGGCAGTGCCCAAACTTGGGGGCTGGTTGGGAGCGTGGAGGTCCCCTTGGTCCAAGCAGGGGGTCCGTCGCCCTGACTGTCCTCCGTCAAAGTCCAGCAGCCCTGGCTGGAGGACCTCCTCCCTTACCAGACAGAAGGAGGCGAAATGGTGGCAGGGGTGGCCCGGGAGGGAGGCCGGGGTGGGGGAGGGTAACTCAGCCCTGTTCTGGTGACAGACATCCTGGACTATTATGAGGCCTCTATCTCCGAGAGCCAGGTAAGGGGGTGAGGTGGGGCTTCTCTCTCAGGGAGCGCGCAGGGCTGGACAGGGAGCCAAGGCAGCCAGCATTGAAGGCTTGGGGGCCCTGGGGACAAAATCCCAAGTCAGGGGCGCAGAGAATGTTCTCCCTCCCGGCCTGTATCCCTTCTTCTTGCTCCCCCCTTATCTCTGCCCCAGTTTCAGGCACTAAGGAGCCCAGGACAAAATTACTTTTCAGACTTCCTTCTGTGCACCCTGAGGGAGAAGTAGCCCCCCCCCCACCCCCACCCCCAAGGATTCCCTCCTGCCAGCCCCTCCCTCACACCCTGCCCCCTGCCAGGGCCTGGCTCCAGTATTTAAACCGGCACGGGAGCTCCCTCCTCTGATTGACACGAGCCACCCTCATCATCTCTGCTGCGGGCGCTGGTGCCCGGCCAGGCCTCCATCTTTGCCTCAGGGCCTCTCTGCATCTGCTCTTATCTCCTTTCCCATTATCCGGGCTCCTGCCAGCGCCGAAGCAGTTAACTCTGCCAAGGCACCCCCCCATTCTCGCTCCTCGCTCCCTCCCTCCCTCCCCCTGCTTCCTCTCTCCTCCTCTCTCCCCTTCCCTCCTCGGCTCCACGGCTCCCTCGGCCGCTGCCGCCTCCGACCCCCCCACCCCACTCCCCCGCCACGGCCCCTAGCCCCTGGCCGTTAGGCAAGACCCCCCCCTCCCCCGGGGCTCCCCGAAATCCAGCTCCCCTCCCCCACCCCAGCTCATGCCCCAGCCCCCGAACTCCGGGGCTGCCAGCCCCCGGTGCCCCCGCCCCTCCTGAGAATCGGGGTGTGCTCCCCAAGCCCCCTCCCCTCCACTGGGGACCCCCTTTTAGGGCCCCCTTCCCCTCCCTCCCACGTTCCCTCCCCTTCCCTTCTCCAACCCCCTCTTTCCCCTCTCACCCCTCCCCCCATCCTGGCCCCCCCTGCAAAAGTGGGGTGCGGAGGGGGGAGGGGTGAGAACCCACGGAGGGGAGGAACGAAACTCCGATGAAGTCAGAGCCCCTCACCCGCCGCCGCGGCCAGCCCCCCCAACATGGACTGTCTCTGTATAGTGACAACCAAGGTAAGCATGGGGGGGCGGGGGGGGAGTTTGTGGGGAGGGGTAGGCAGGCCTAACCTGGGGCCGGGGGCCCAGGAGCCACCGCACCAGAAGATGTATTTGGGGGTCATGATTTAGTTTGGGGGTTCACATCTGAGATAATGCTGGGTTTGGCCACAGGTGCCCCCTGGAGTGATCCCTTCGTACCTGTAGAGAGACGGAAAATTGGGGCCGTCTTGTGGCTTGGGGGGGCCAGGGGGTTCGGGGGTTCACCAACGATGCTTGAGGGAGACTTATTTAAGGAGAAGCCCGGCTCACATGGAAGTGCTGCTCTGGTACATGAGAAGGTGGACTACGTGGGGGGGGGGGGATCCTCCTCCCTCCTGGGGGACAACCTGGCTTGTAGATGTCTTGTGCGGTGTCAGGGGGCACTTGGCATGGGGGTAGAAGGTTATTGGTTGTGAGTGCCTGAGCGGTCTGGGGGTGTCAGCTGGCGGAGAAGGGGTGGGCCTTCAAGCTACAGAGCAAGCATCTTGTGGTGGATGCATTCGGGGGTGCTCTCGATTCGGGGGGACTGTCCATTTGCGGTTGTATCCTATGGACTGGGGAAAGCGGGGAGCTGTCAGAGGGCCAGGGCCTGCCCTAGCATCACCTGAGGGAATGGACCGGGTGAGGTGAGGGTTTGGGGTGCTCCCATGGGAGGGAGGAGAGGTTGCCAGACCCTGAGGGTGAGAGCTTTTGGGGCTACAGGGGGCCTGAGGAGGGGGGCCAGGTGGGTGGTGCAGAATTTGGGGGTGGCCCAGGCAGGTGCCCAATATCACTGTGTCCTCCCACACCGTACCCTCCCCATGTTGGGAAAGAGGGAGGGGAGCAGATGGAGGGGAATGTGCCTCTTACCCCTGACACTTGGGATCAAGGTGGGGGAAGACACCTGGATTGCAGGCTCCCTGGGTGAAAAGGAGTTGGAGCAGGGCCGGGGTCAGAAGAGGCTGTCCCTGTGGTCCGAGCCTGGGAAGGGCAGATCTTGGATGGGGAGCACAGGCAGGGCCCCTGGTGGGCTTCAGAATCCCTAGGTCTTGGCCGTGAGGGTCTGGGACTGGCAAGCTGGGTGCCTGGTGTGTGGAGGGAGGCCTGGGCGGGTGGCAGGCAGCTGGGGGCTGGGGGGTGGGACAGGAAGTGGGGGCCGGGGAGGCGGGGTCCGGGTGAGTCACAGGCTGGGGAGGGGGTTATATTTAGTGGGAACTGCAGCTTCTCAGGGGAGGGAGCTGAGGACACACATGTTCCCTGCCACAAGCTCACACATGTGTGTACACATGCATCGTGCACGTGTGAGCATGGATGGAAGAGACTGGAGGCTGAGGACCTTTAGGTCCGGAGCCCCCACCCCCTCTCCGGAGCTACTTGCTTGTCCCCCTCCCCCCCAGTCTGTGGGCTCCAGGCTTTCTCCCATGCTGCTGCTTCCCCCATTCCCTGTGGTTTCGGCGGTGGAATTTTGTGCCTCACCTTTCTCTGGCCTGGTCTCCTTTAATGTCTGTCTGGTCCTTAGCTTCTCCCGTCTCCTGCCTTGGGCCTTAGGTTCCCTGGCTGGGGCCCCCCGGGTACAGGTGTACCCAGAAAGCCAGTTGGAACGTGTGGGCCCTGCTTCCAACATGGGAACACACATATGCGAGTGAGGGTGAGGGGCTTGCCGGCACCGACAGCGATTCTGGGAGGGGGAGTTTATTCATCTCCCTTCCAGACTCCTACTTCATCGATGGAGCCCAGAGGGAGAGCGTCCCCGAAGGAAGGGGCCTGGCGCAGAGAGGATCAATCAAGCCTTTGGGGGTTTACAAGGCGTGGAGGAGACCCAGGCTTGCCACATTCCTCGGCCCGCAAAACTTGTCAGTCTCGGGAGGACGGGGACTCCAACTCCCATAAGGCCTTGGGGCACAGGAGCCCTCAATGTTAGACGGTTGCTGTCCGTGGGGCTGTCGGGAGTTGTGGTTCAACTGTATCCAGGGCAGCGGAGGGGAGCCCCGGGGAGCCAGCAGGGGGGCACAAGGCCCTTGCTTTCCCCCACCCCCATCGTCCCCCGCTCCCCACACGCTGGGTGGGGTAGGGGGTGCTCAGGATTTGCGGTCGTTGAGCTTCCCAGCTCCCTGTGAGAGCCCTCCATCTTCCATTGCCTATATTTAGACTCCTGCCGCAGTAACCGGAGGAACACGGACTGAAAGCCTACCATGCGCCAGGCGCCGTGCTTTGTGCTCACTGCGCCTTCAGAGCTAACATTCAGGCTTACTCCGTGACGGGGTCTCTGCCGGCGTCTGCCTCCGAGGATCTCTTTCTCCCACTCCGCCCCCGTCCCTCCCCCTTCTCCCCGCGCTGCTGCCGCCGTTGCCATGGCAACCGGCGACGACTGAAGTTGCGTGGCCGCCTGGAGGGCCGGGCGAGGGTGTCGGAGGGCGGAGCAGAGCCGGTGGGGGAGGGGGAGGAGTGGGACAAGACCCGGGGTGCCGGGCCGGAGCCCCGGAGGCGAAGCGGTTAAACCCTCCGGGTGGTCCTCATTGGGCGAAGCTGAGATGCCGGGGGCGGGGCAGTGTGGCCAAAGGCCTCATTCATTGGCGGACAGGGGCGTGGCGGAGGGCCAGTGGGGGCGAGGCCGGGGGAGCGAATGGGCGGGAAGTGGACGGGGGCGTGGCCTCCTGGAGGCAGGTGGGCGGGGTCTGGCTTACTCTATCGAGGGAGGCGGGCGGCAGCCCTCGGGAAGGGGCGGGGCCTGAGGGCTGGGTAACCTGACCGAAATGAGGGAGGGGCTGACCCGGCAGGGGCGTGGCGTGGTCCCACGCGCCGGAGGGAGACGGGGGGTTGAGGGGCCTGTTGTCCGAGGAACTGCGGGGTGCGGGGGGGTCTTTGGAAAGGAGAATCCGAAGGCTGGGCGGTCTGACGTCTCCGTTTTCCTAAGATGGAGGCCTGTTCAGATTTCATCAGAGCACAACCTCCTACCTCAGCTCTATGTTCCAGGGAGACGGTTGCTAGGCGACAGCAAAGTCCTTGATTGCTGCGTTGCCAGGCAACAGGGAAACGGAAAATGGAGGGAAAAAGGAAATGGGGGATGGAGGAGGGTCTTAATGGGCCACAGCGCCCACTGGTGGAGAACCAGGGCCCGTGTATTTTCTGTTCTAGAAGGCATTTCTGAGTCCAGCCCTTCCGTAAGGCCTCCCTCTGAGAATGTGAGCAGTCTACCCAGATGCGAAACTAGGGCATTGGGGGTCATCTTGGGGGCGCATCTAACAGATTCCGATCAACGGGAAGGGAGGGACATGGGCGAGATTCTAGGGCAGTCTGTCCTCTGTGCCCTGTGTGGGCCTTACAGAGAAGCCAGAGAAGCAGATTTGAGGCCACTGCTCAGTGGGCTTTAAGACTTGGGAAGGTGGGCGTTTAATGGGATAAAATTTGGAAAGAGAGGCCTTCAGGCTCAGTTGTTTGGGAGAAAATGGAGACCTCTGAGGCAGTCGTTTTCGGGTGTTGTGGAAGATTTATGGGCCACTGCAAATTGCAGGCCAGATCTTACTTTGGTGAATATTTTTTGAGGCTTGGGTGTGAGGGGATAGTTCTCTTTGGGAGCACTCTTCTAAAACCGTGTTGGAATTCAGAATCATGGGGGTGACGTGGAGATGTAGGAAGGGCAGCCAGGAAAAGGAGTGATGTGTAAGCTTGAGGGGTGAAGAAAGGGGAAAGGGAAAGACCTATTAATTTAAAGGTCTGGGAATAAATCGAAGAGATTTCAATAGAACTTGGAGGATCGGCCTCAAGATACATTAAGTACTCCCAGGAATTGGAGAAGGGTGTGTTCTTTTTTAAGTTTTTCTTTTTTAAACTGTATGTATTTAAGTGATCTCCACACTCAATGTGGGGCTTGATCTCAAGACCCTGAGATCAAGAGTTGCGTGCTCTTCCCACCAAGCCAGCAGGGCGCCCGCTGGTGGTATGGGTGCCGGGCATATTGGAAAATCATGAGTATCTCATTAGAAACAGGGATTTGGAGAGGGGACCCCAGAGGAATTTGAGGACTGCTTGTTTGGATGTTTACATTATAGCAAGGGTAATATTTGCACTCATTTCAAGGTCTCTGTTAGTGGATTGGGGGATATGATTTTAAAGGGGATGGTTTAAACGGTGGTTTCATTGGAGGGGACAGCCAGGGTCTGTGGTCCTTAAACTCTTGAAAAGCATTGTCTGGCTAACAAGTTATGGGGCTGGACTGCTGATTAGAATAGGAGAGATCTTGGCATCTGAGGGCATGGGGTCCGTTTTAACAGTCTTTGGGGGGGGGGAAGCGGGGTGGAGCTTGTGGGAGGCATTTTAGATCGGGGCGGGGGGGGGTCCCTCTGCAGTGAGAGAGGAGTGCTTCTTCCTTCCTGCACCTTAGGAGTCCAGTAGTGGTCCATTGAGCCTTGGCAGTCTTTAAGGGCCTGGTGATTTTAGGGCAGGAAATTACATGAGAATTACGGCTATAAACGGTAAATTTCAGGAGTGTTTCTTTAGGGGTTCGGAATAGGAGTATACTGTGGAAGGAGAAGTCCACAGAGAAGCAGCTGGAACCTGGGAAGTTGATGGCTAAGAGGGTCTCCCCTCACCCCCTCTCTCCCATCGTGACGCTCTCCCGCACTGCGCAGGCGCCTCCCGCCCCCCCTCCGGCCGCAGCCTCCAGTCGCCGCGTCCGCCGCAGCCCCCGCCCCTCTGCCCCTCCCCCTCCCCCAACCCTGGGACCCTTGCTCTCCCACCCGCCCCCTCCCCTCAGTCCCCCTCCCCTTCTCCATGTCGGCTCGGAACAGATTCGCCTCCATGTGTCTCTGCGTGGTACGTGCCGCGGTACGGGCTCCGGCCCCGCTCCCCTCTTCCCGGACCCCCCAAATCTCAGGGTGCAAGCTTCAAGTGCTGTCGCTCTTCCTTCTGCTTGGCGCGGGGTCTCTGGGTTGCAGTGTCTCGCGGACAGGTGCAGTGGGTCGCCCCTCTTCTCAACATCCCCACTTTCACTCACGCCCCTCTCTTTTGGGGGTGCAAGCCTCCGTTCCAGGTCATTCTATGCAACTGGGCCCCCAGTGATGAGAGGGCCAAGGGGGAAAGGAACGACAGCGATCCCCAGGCCTTTTCTTTGCCTCTGCCCTGGTGTCTTGGGGGTTCAGACTTGGTCCCAGTAGCAGCGGAAGTGTCGCGGTTGGGGCCCGGAGTCCCAGTGGGTAAAGCAGGGGATCCTCCTTTCTGGCCCCGGTACTGCTTTAGTTGTCCTGTAATCTGGGACTGACAGGTGCTGCCCCCGACCCCCACCTGCCAGTCAGTCTGCAGCTTTGGAATTACTCTCCCCCACCCCCACTCCTCCAATCGTTTCCCCCCCCTTCCCCCCAACCCCTTACTACATGTACAGTCTCCAGGGACCCAACAGAGGCCCTCACCTCCCTCAGCCACATTCTGGGAACTTTGGTACCCTTCCCATGTGCCCCGTTTCCCTCACATCGTCTCCTAATGCGGGGGAGTCTTTTCCTAAGTCCTAGACAGCACCCCCCACCCCATGGGGGTAGGGCAGGGAGACGTGTCTGCAGTCTCACTGTGAGAAAAACTTACCTTCATTTCCTCTCTAGAATAAATGACGAATTTCTGTGATTCCATTTTCTTTATGTGCACCCTGACGCTCCTCCATCAGATTCAGGGATTTCCTCTGTGAGACGGGGGTGAAGAGGGAGGGGCGGGGGCTCAGACCCTCCCCCAGGCTCGGGGAGACTAGAAGCTGCAACCGACCCTGACCCTGGGCCCTGCCTCGTGACCATGCAGGGGATGAGACCCTTGGGAAGTAGACCCGAGAGCCACTCCCGCCCGGCCCCCCGGCCCCCCAGTTCTGGGGCACAGTCTCAGGCTGCAGACCACCTTTTCAGGGTGTGGAATGAACACTCTCTTCCACTTCATGGAATTTTGTTATCCACAGTGGCGGAGACTTTGAGGGGGCTACTTAATTTATACCCCCACCCCCTCTTTCCTTCTCCTTCTTCTCTACATTTTGTGCCCGTGATCTTGCAACCTGGGGGTCAGGATTCTCTCCCCGAGTGTTCGAGCCAGAAAACCGAGTGCATCTTGATGAGCCCCTGTGTTCCTTCTTAGAGGTGCTCCCTCTCTGTCCTGGGGGGGGGAGGCTTCATGTCCCCGGCAACACTGTCTCCCTTCTGTTCTCTTGCTGTGCCCTTAGCCACGGCCATACTTGGGGTACATCCTCAGAGTTTTCAGAATCCTACTCTAGCAGCAGACGTTGACCTTGACAAGCTTCCTCCAATTGGATCTCGCCCTCCCAACGTTGGGGTGCTCAGCTTCTCAGATGCTTTTTGCGAGAGGGAAGTTCTGCCTTCTCTTTTTTTTTTTAATCTCTGTGACCCGGGGCGGGGTCTTCTGTCTTGTCCCCCAGGGAACCCTGCCTAGGGAACCCGGGAGCTTGGGGTTTGGGGAGGGGTCTGCCTCTGTGGGGGCCTGGCGCCTGGGGTGTGCAGCGGCAGATGTGGGAGGACCCAGCCCTCCAGTGCGGTCTCCAGCTGCCCTTTGCCTGTCTCCCTGGCCCCCAGTTAATCTCATTTATTGGTGTCCTTGTTAAGCTAGCGTGGGAGGCTGGTGAGATGGCTGCTGGCTGGTTGGGAAGGGACTCAAGGGTCATGTTGAGTCTTCTACTCCTAAAGGCCAGAGGAAGGCCAGGAATCCACCCTGAGACCCAGCGCTCTGCCTCCTTCCCCAGTCGGCCCGCCTGGAAGACACCCATTCCTTCCCCACCTCCCGAGCGCTGTGGCCTCCGTTCCTCCCCCCTTCTGCTCCCAGTATATCCGATTAACTGGCTGGGCCTCTGGGCATTTGGAGGGATGGGGCCAGACTCGTGGGGGCCCCTATGCAGCCTACTTGGGAGCCAGCTGGGCCAGCGGAGGGAGAGCTGGACGCGTTCAGCTCTGCCCTGGCCCCGGGGGGCTGTGCCAAGTACCTGCTAGTGGAAGGGCCTGACTTGCGGTCCCTGCCTCCGCCAGGCGTGCCAGTGCTGGAGAGCCAGTCGCTCTTGGGGTAGAGGTTGCGGTGGGGAGACTGAGGCAGTGAGGCTGGGGTGGGAGTGAGCAGCTGGAGTATGGACGAGGGAGCTTACAGACCTGGGGAGTGGGGTGAAGACAGGGGAGGCAGAGAAGTTGGGGACCGACGTCGAGAATGGGGGGTCAGAGTGTCAGAGAGCTGGCGCAGTGACTGGATGTGACAGGGACTAGTATCTTAAGGCGCCGGAGGGGGTGTGCCGCGTGGAAGGCCCCGGGGAGGGGGGTAGTGGGGGGCAGGGGGGAGGGGCTGGGATTTGGGACGAGCCAGAGAGGTGGCGGCCTGGCCCCGAGAGGGGCTGTGGGAGGGTGGAGCGAGGGGAGCCAATGGGCTGGAGGACAGGGAGGGGGAGGAACTGGTCAGGCCTCAGGGCCTTCCGCACCGCCCTGGCGGGGGGTGGGGGGGGAGGAGCGGCCAGGCGGACGGCCTGGAGCCCGAGGCGCTGGGCCGGCCCCGGTGACGCCTCGGTCCCCATCCCCAGAAATACCGCTACCAAGATGAAGACACGCCCCCTCTGGAGCACAGCCCGGCCCACCTCCCCAACCAGGTAAACGCCCCCGAGCTGGTGCACGTGGCGGAGAGGAGCTTGTCCCACCTCGAGGCCGTCCAAGGGGTCGTGGGCCACGCCCACCTCTCCCCCCTCAAGGTAGGAGACTCGGGCGGCCCCCTCCCCAGTGCGGCGCTCGGAGCCTCGGAGCTACAGCCACCCCCAAGGGCCGGTAGGGCGAGAGGCGTAGGTGGGAGGAGACCGGGACCGGGCGGCTGGGGCCCGGAGAGGGGGCGCTTGGGGGGGGGGGCGAGCCGGAAACACCTTGTCCCCTCCGAGGAGAAACGGAGGCCGGCCAAGGGGGAGGGGGTGTAGAGCTTAAGGCCGGGGTGTGCGTGTGTGCGCGTGCCTGCACGCACGTGTGTTGAGATGTGTGCACCCCCAGGATGCTCCCCACCCCAGGCCCTCTCCGTTCCTTCACACCCCCACCTCCGTTTCCGTTTTCTGCGTCCTGAGCTCCGTGCGGAGCTCCCGCTGCCCTCATTTGCTCTGGTCCCTTCTCCGCCTCCTCCCCCCGCTTCCGGCCTCTGGGCCTGGCTCACCGTGTGCTCGAGTCTCCAGCCCTTTCCATCTGTCTGGTCGGAGACTCCCGGTCGTGGGGCCCTTCTGCCTCGGTCCCCTGCCCCGGCCTCTGCTCCGCTCCCGGGCTCCCTCCCCTCCTCCCCGGCCTTCCCCCCGCGGGCGGGCTGGCTGCTCCAGGATGCTGTCTCTCTCTTCCTCCCACGCACTTCCCCGCTCGCTCCCTGATCCCCGGCTCAGGCCCGCGGGCTCGGTCCTCCTCGGCCAGCGCCCGGGCTCTCTGGCAGTCCCGCCCCCTAGTGTCCCTTCTCCCCTTTCCCGGCCACCACCGTTTTCTCCTCGAACCCCTCCCGCCCCCCCATTATATTATCCACCACCTGTTTCCCCTTCTCCTCCCCCTCTGTGCTCACCCTCTGTCTTCCCTTCTCCAGCCCCCCCCCCCAGGCCTTGTTCTGGGACCTTCCCTCCTCCAGGCCACTTTCCATCTTCTTCCCCTTCACACCTCTTTTCTTGGGGTGCAGGCTGGGGGAGGGACGAAGGCCCCGGGCAAGCAGTGACATTGAGGGGAGCACTGTGCGGCCAGGGGTGGGATTCCAGAATCTTGCAGGATGCCCCGGGAAGGGGGAGGCTGCGGGCATTCACCAAGGGGACAGGGAGGAGGTTTCTGAACCTAGAGATGAGGCAGGGAGGGGGCCGTGGTAGGTTCTGGGGTGAGGAAGAGGAGGGAAAGAAAGACTATTCTCTGGCCTGTAGCAAAATGGAGAGACCCTGAGAGGGGAGAGGTGCTGGGACAGACCGGGTGAGGCTGTGGAGTCAGGGCCAAGGTTGAGCTGATGGAGAGGAACGGAAGTCTGGCCCTGGAGGTGAGGAGGACACACCTCACAGAGTGTCCCTGTGAAGCTCAGCGGCTACAAGGAGTGGACAAAGGCCGACTAAAGATGCCCTTTGTGGGATGGGACCAGGAAGCCCCCTGGGGAGCGGATGTGGGGAAGAGGGAGGCGGGCTGGCTGGTAGTGGGCTCAGGCTCTTGAGTGTTGGGATCAGGGTTCGGGAAGCACAGGGAAGTGAAGGAGAGAGTGTTGGTGGCCCTGAGCCCGCCAGTAGGTGGCCTGGGGGGGGGTGTGCTGGGGACCAGGCCTGACCCAGGCGGACCGAAGTCTCAATTTGCAGAGGAGATGGGGGATGGATTGAGAAAGACAGACTGTGATTTGGACAGAATCTCAAGGGTTTGAAGCTTGGATGAGGGAGAGTGGGTATCTCTGGGGCGTCAGAAGTTGGGGTGGAGGATGAGAGCCCGACACTGAGCCGGAGAGCGGGGGTGCGGGGGTTGGGGGTGTGGGATGCTAGATAAGGGCTGAAGCGGTGGAGAGCGAAGGCTGGGCTGGAGGCTGGAAACAGAAGGTGGGGCAGGGATACGGGTGGAGGCTGTGGGCTGCTGTACAGGGTGGGGAGCAGAGGCAGGTAGCCAAGGAGGAGGGATGCGGCCCGGGGAAGGAGGTTTTAGGACAGGGATGAGGTGGGCAAGGAGGTTAGGCTGTGGGATGGAGGACAGCCTTGTGGAGGGGATTTTGGCCGGCAGTGGCTATTGGTTGGGTAACAGCATTTGCTGAGATTTGAAGGGTCGGAGGTTGGCGGTGTTAATGGATTTGCGGGTATGAAACCTATTACGGAGCTCGAGAAGTAACGTGTAGTGTTGAGAAACAGAGGGAGGGAGGAGGGGCCCTTGGGGTGGGGGGGAGATCCAGGAGTCTGGGGAATCCGTGATGAGTGCCTCGCGCTGGGTAGGCTCCAAATAAATACTTGTTAAAGGAGGAGATAGGTTGGAGACCCCGGAAGGAAGCTCTTGGCCTCCTCCCCCATTGCCATGGAGACGGGGTTTCGGTTGCCCTGGCAATTGGGGAAGCCCCTAGGACCCGCCTGAAGCTGGCCCCGCCCCGGAGTCTAGAGACCCTGCCGCGTCGAGGCGCCTGACGTCAGGGCCTGGGCACGCCCACTTTAACCCTTTGCGGAGTGAAGGTGGGGGGGGCTGTAGATGGGAAGATAGGACCCGGATGTCTTTCACCACTCCCCCTTTCCTGACGTCCTTTGCACTGCGTAGGGTGAGGGGCGTAGAAGAGGAGAAAGGGGGCCTTCAGGATGCGCTGCGCCCGCGAACCTCTTCAGCCTGGACTTCTCTCGCCTGGCTACCGGGGGGCGGGGCCCAGGGCAGGAGAGGCGGGGCTAGCGGACCCCCTCCGCGTTTGGGAGTGTGGTCGCCCCTAGGCCACGCCCATCTCCCCGTTCCCCCCCCCCCCGTTGTCCTGGCGACAGGGCCTTCTGGAGGTGGGTCTCCCCAGGCCTTGGCTGGGCTTAGATACCATTGCTAGGCAACAGAGTCCTTAGAGGAAGGGGTGGGTTGGATGGCGGGTGGGTGAGGAGGGAGGGGCCTGCAGCTGGGGGACCCCCGGATTCCCGGGACCCAGGGTTTAGGGCAAATGTGTAGGAAGGTGAGGGGCAAATCTTAGGGAGGGTTCTCAAGGCCCCCGGGTGTATGCGGACCGCCAGGGACAGGGATGGGGGCAGGACCCGGCGGACGTGTAAGCACTGGGGTGTATGTGTGTAGCGCATGGGCAGTAGAATCCCGTGGTGTTACATCCGGTGAGAAGCTCCCCCTCTCGCCTGCCCCCCCCACTCTTTACCACCTGCTGCTTACCCATCTGGTTGTCTCTCCCTCCCTTTCCGCTTCTCAGACACCTCCTTCCACATGCAGGGGGCCTGGGCGGGGCGGCGTTAGGGCCGTGCACGTGTGTGTGTGTGTGTGTGTGTGCATTGCGGGGTGAGCTGGGGCCCTGCGTGGTTCAAGAGCAGGCTTGGTTCAAGAGGCCGAAAGGGTAGCCAGTCAGGCGGGACCCCTGATGACAGGCTTCCTCTTGAGCACAGGCTGAGGAGGCTTTCCTTCTGTCCCCTCGCAGGCCAATTCTCCTCCTGTGATTGTGAACACAGACACTCTAGAAGCCCCGGGATATGTGAGTTGTTTAGATTGTGGGGCTGCTGCAGAAGGCAGGGGGGAGAGCGGGAGGGCGGGGGCCGGCGCTCCGGCCGGAGCGCCCATCTCACTGGTCTTGTGTCTCTGGCCCGTGCTGGAGTTGCAGGTGAACGGGACGGAGGGGGAAATGGAATACGAGGAGATCACATTGGAAAGGGTGAGCAGGCTCCCTCCCCCCCCACCCCGCTCTGCGGTCCCCCCGGCTCCCTGTCGTACTTCTCTCTGTGCCTGTGTGTTCTGGGTGGCCAGTCCCTTAGCCTCGTCCCTTCCCGCTCCGGTCACGGCCCCGCTCCCACTCCCCCACCCAAGTCGCCTTGCCCGGAGCTAGCCGCCAGGGGGGCTGACGCCGCTCCCCTCCTTCCGCCCAGGGCAACTCAGGTCTGGGCTTCAGCATCGCAGGCGGCACCGACAACCCACACATTGGGGACGACCCATCCATCTTCATCACCAAGATCATTCCTGGCGGGGCTGCGGCCCAGGACGGCCGCCTCAGGTGGGGAGAGCACGCGGGCCTCAGGATGCCGGATCCCTCGAAAGGGAGGGCCAGGGCGGCACAGGACGCTCCTGGCTCAGGCCCACCTCGCTGCCCCCAGGGTCAACGATAGCATCTTGTTTGTGAATGAAGTGGACGTGCGGGAGGTGACCCACTCCGCGGCGGTGGAGGCCCTCAAGGAGGCGGGCTCCATCGTCCGGCTCTACGTCATGCGTCGGAAGCCCCCGGCTGAGAAGCTCATGGAGATCAAACTCATCAAGGGGCCTAAAGGTAGTGACCCGTTCTGTGTCCACCCCCACCCTCTCCGTCCCCTGCCCCCAGCCCTCCCCGGGCAGCCGGACGCCCACCTCCGCCCTCTCCTCTCTCCAGGTCTTGGCTTCAGCATCGCGGGGGGTGTAGGAAACCAGCACATTCCTGGGGACAACAGCATCTATGTGACGAAGATCATCGAAGGGGGTGCCGCCCACAAGGACGGGAGGCTGCAGATTGGGGACAAGATCCTAGCGGTGAGGAGCCCTGTCGCCCCTCCGGCCCACACCTGGGTCTCGCCTCCCGGGAAGCCCTAGTCCTTGTCACCCCTCCCCCCGCGTGTGTGTCCTGGGCCCGCTTCTGGCTCTGCCTGAGCTCTCCCTCCGTGGCCCCAGGTCAACAGCGTGGGGCTGGAGGACGTCATGCATGAGGACGCCGTGGCGGCGCTGAAGAACACCTACGACGTCGTCTACCTGAAGGTGGCCAAGCCCAGCAACGCCTACCTGAGTGACAGCTATGCTCCCCCAGACATCACGACCTGTGAGAACCCCCCTGAACCTCAAAGCCCCCCGCGGCCCATCCCAGTTACCCCCATGACCCATCCCAGGTACCACCATGACATCCCGGTGAGTGCTCCTCTGCAGGTGCTCCCTTCAACATCCAAACCGTCTCTCTCCTTCTGTGGCTGGAGGGTAGATGGGAAATCAGGTACAGTGGAATAACCTAGAAAAGATTGCCGCCAGTCCCTCCCCCAGAAGCCATAAGGCCCAGATAGTTCTGTAGCTAATTTCTCTCAAATCTTCAAGGCGTAGGTAATTCTTATGCGCTTTCTGAGCACAAGTACAGATAAAAAGGTTCATGTTTCATTCCGTAAGGGCATTTCAAAGGGTCGCAAAGATAACATAAAAGATGGAAACTCTAGACGAATTTTGCTTCTGACCAGGGAAGTAAAAGTTCGTAGGAACGTAGTCACAGGCCAAACACAGCAGCCGGTGAAGGCCATGACGTCGTCACCAAGTAGGGTTTTTTCCAGAAAACTAAAGGCAGTCTGTGTTGGGAACCCTGTTTGTATGATTCGTTGGATGAAACAACGGACACCAGTTGTAAGGTCATTTGAAATTGATGCAGGAAAAGGCGTTGATGAAACTCAACATCCGTTTTCACGTGAAAGCTTAGTAAGCTAGGAATCCCGGGGGTTTCCTTTCCCATGATGAGTAGTTCTCCTCCGAGGGGGAGGCTTGGCTCCTTGGAGAAAGGGCCTGTTCCAGATCTTGTACCGGAAACGCTCAGGACGGGCTTGTGACATCTTAACAGGCGAGAAAACTGTGAGGCTGCCCCGACCCGAGGGCGTGGTAGAGATTCAGGAGGGGCTTCTGCTTACGCAATCAAACCCCTCAAATAGGTGGGAGTCAGTGAGGCCATAGTGACGCTTAGGAATAATTGGGCACCTCTGGAGGTAGCTAGGGGCCCGTTCGTAATGAAACGGGCAAATGCGGGGAAGGAGTCAGCTGTACATTCTCATTTTCCTATACAGACTGTACCTCAGAATAACCAGATGGTTGATACGGGGAAGTTCTTTTTTGTGTTTTAACTTTTATTTATTTTTTAATTTCCTTTCAATGTTTGTTTTTATTTTTGAGAGAGAGAGAGAGAGAGAGAGAGAGAGAGAGAGAGAGAGCACAGGAGCGGGAGAGGGGCAGAGAGAGAGGGGGACACAGAATCCAAAGCAGGCTCCAGGCTCTGAGGTGTCAGCATGGAGCCCGACTCGGGGCTCGAACTCAAGAACCATGAGATCGTGACCTGAGCCAAAGCCGGGCGCCCAACCGACTGAGCCCCCCAGGCGCGCAAGGAAAGTTCTTTTTTTATAGAATAATTCCCACTGATAAGCGCTCCTTCTTCTTCTAAACAAAAAAGAAAGGAAGGGAGGGAGGGAGGGAGGAAGGAAGGAAGGAAGGAAGAAAAGAATGTTCTGGTTTGCAGTCCCCAGGGAAGCCTCACTGGGTCCTGAACTGTCAAAACGAGGCAGTGGTCCTCAGTGGGCAGCTCTTAGGGGAGACGCTGGTGGGGGCATGATGGGGGTGGGCTGGCAACAGCTGAGGCTCCCAGCTCGTCTTCCCTAAGGCCGCCAGACGTCCTTGCATCCCGTTGTGATGTGGTAGAAAGTACATAGTATCACCCATGAAGGGTTTCTGTCAAAAAACTGGACTTGACTCTTGATGAAGCCTCTAGAATGAATTATAGGAGGAACATGGCACATGGAACGGCACGAAGATGCGAGCAGTCATTTCCCCATTAGAGGGGCGCCTGGGTGGCTCAGTTAAGCATCCCACTTCGGCTCAGGTCATGATCTCACGCGTGGGTTCGAGCCCCGCGTCGGGCTCTGTGCTGCCAGCTCCGAGCCTGGAGCTGCTTCGGATTCTGTGTCTCCCTGTCTCTCTGTCTGCCCCTCCCCTGCTTGAACTCTCTCTCAAAAATAAATAAAAACGTCACATTAATAAAACATTTAAAAAGAATTTCTCCAGTAGAAAGGAGGAAATTCTATCAGACAAATGACCTAGTTTTCCCCACCAACGGACAGCCAAGAGCAGGGGAACCAGAGAGAGAGAGAGAGAGAGAAAGGGGGGGGGTGGAATTTTATAGACAGATCTGAGGAAACTCAGCACCCAGAGGACAGCCACCAAAGCCTGGTGCCAGTATTCCCCTCCACTGGCCGCCCCTGGTGTACAGACGACATGGTACCTTCAAATCGATGGACCTCCCGCCCCTGCCCCGGGGAGAACCAGCCCCTGAATTCATGCCCCTCAACGCTGCTGGGATCTGACGCCCCCTTCACCCCGCCCTACACTCGGTCCCCTGAGCCTGGCTCTCCCGGCTCCCTGGGGGGAAGGTGGGGCGGTGGGGGGCTGCCCTCCAGGCAGCCAGCGCCGTCTCATCCCTTCTCCCGCATCTTCCAGCTTATTCCCAGCACCTGGACAACGAGATTAGCCACAGCAGCTACCTGGGTACCGACTACCCCACAGCCATGACCCCCACCTCCCCTCGGCGTTACTCGCCGGTGGCCAAGGACCTGCTCGGGGAGGAAGACATTCCCCGGGAACCGAGGCGGATAGTGATCCACCGGGGATCCACGGGCCTGGGGTTCAACATTGTGGGTGGCGAGGACGGTGAGGGTATCTTCATCTCCTTTATCCTGGCCGGCGGCCCTGCGGACCTCAGCGGGGAGCTGCGGAAGGGGGACCAGATCCTCTCGGTGAGGGAAGGCCGGCCCCTGCCCCCACCCCTCCTCTCCTCTGGGGAAGGAGCCTGGTCCCCGTCCCCAGCGGCTCAGCCTGTCCCCCCTCTCTAGGTGAACGGCGTTGACCTCCGCAGTGCCAGCCACGAGCAGGCTGCCATTGCCTTGAAGAACGCGGGTCAGACGGTCACCATCATCGCTCAGTACAAACCGGAAGGTACCAGGCCAGCAGCGCCCCCATGTCGTGAGCTGAGAGGCTCCTCAGAGCCCGGTCTCCTCAGCTGGTGACTCCAGTGGGGGCGAGGGAGGGCAGTGGCTGAGCTCCGGGGCGGGAGGGCAGAGCTCAGGGACCTTCTCGTCCTTTCTCAGAGTACAGCCGGTTCGAGGCCAAGATCCACGACCTTCGGGAACAGCTCATGAACAGTAGCCTGGGCTCAGGGACCGCCTCCCTGCGGAGCAACCCCAAAAGGGGTTTCTACATCAGGTTGGACGCTTCTTGGTCTCTTCGTCTGTGCCCCCGACCCCTAGCCCTTCCCCTGAGCCCTGCCTGGCTGCTGTCCCTCCCCGCCACCCCCCGCCCCGGGCCTGACGGCAGCCACCACCGTTCCTGGGCCCTGCTGCCCAGGGCTGCGTTGGGAAATAGTATCAGCTGGAAAATAGCGTCTGCCTGGAGGATCCCTACGGCCTTCTGGCCCCTGGTCAGCCTGGCACTTCCCTCAGGACCCTCCACGGTTGGGTAGCCCCGAGGTTACTGCCTGGCAGAGCAGGGGGGGGGCCGGGGGGGTGCTGTTGGCTGTTTGGAATGTTGCTGCCGCCCACAGGGAAGGGGGTGACAGCTCTCTCACTCCCGGGCATCAGGCATCGGCTCTGTGGCTCCTGCCCCTCCCCCTCGGGGCTCCCGGCCGCTCTGGCCCGACCCCTTCCTGGAGGTCCAGATCTGCGTTTCTGGCCATCTGCTCTCTGGACGCGTCCACCGGGACGTCCCCCGGCGTCTCCCGGCCAACACCCCCCACGCTGGGCTCATGGCTTTCTCCCGTGTCCTTGCGCCCTGTGTCTCGCTGAACCAGTGTTTCCTCCCTCGGTGACGGGCACCGCCATCCGCTCTGACCCCCCTCGACCCTCCCCTCCCTTCCAGGGTCCGGCGGGCTCCCAGGGGTGGTCTGCTGTGGCTCCCAGGGGGCCCGCAGTCTCTTCCCCTTCAGTCTCATTCCTGTGCTGTGTCTTTGCTGCCTCCGCCGTCCTGCCCTCCCTGCTTGGCCCGACGCCAGGGCTTCTGACGTCCTGACAGGAATTTGGGACTGATGGGGACGGTCAGGGGTAGCAAAGGGTGGTCTTGTTCTGTCTCCTGAATTGGAGCGCGTCTCGCGTTAGCTACGTGACTGTCCCCTGCACGCGGCCTGCGGCCTGCCTTCTTGGGACGGTGGGCGGCCTTCCAGATCTTTCTGTAGAAGTCGCAGGGGATCCAGAGCCTGTCTGATCTCGGGCAGAGTGCGGACTGAGGGGCGTTTAGGGGTTGTGGGCTGTGTGTCACGGTGGAGCGGTTGCGGCCCCTGCGGGAGGGCTGTGAGCGCCCCGCCTCACCCGAAGGCCTGGCTGGGTGTCGGTGCGCCGCAGACCTTGGCCGGTGTCTGACCGACTGTCGCCCGCCCTGCAGGGCCCTGTTTGATTATGACAAGACCAAGGACTGTGGCTTCCTGAGCCAGGCCCTGAGCTTCCGTTTCGGGGACGTGCTGCACGTGCTGGACGCCAGCGACGAGGAGTGGTGGCAGGCGCGGCGGGTCCACCCCGACAGCGAGGCCGACGACATCGGCTTCATCCCCAGAAAACGGCGGTGAGGCTCTGGTGCCTGCAGCCTTCCCCCCGCAGGGCTCCAGTCCCAGAGTGCCCGGGGCAGGGGCACCCAGCAGGCCAGAGGCCTGCCCTCTGAACCCTGTCTGCCAGGCAGCCTCCCCACTCCCAGACGCGGGAGCACTGCTGGAAGGTGATGGTATTAGCTGGGCCGGGGCGTGTGTGCTGCGTGTGTGCCTGTGTGTGTGTGTGTGTGTGTGCGCGCGCGCTCGCAGCTCTCAGCCCCCTCACTGGCCATTCCCCTACCCTCCCACCCCTCCATGTCCTCCACAGGGTCGAACGACGGGAGTGGTCAAGGTTAAAGGCCAAGGTAGGTGGGAGAGTGAGCTCGGGTGGAGGATGCGGGGACTCAGGGGGCTGAAGCCCACCAACCTCATGGCGCACTCTTTGTGTTCTTTCTCCGTAGGATTGGGGCTCCAGCTCTGGATCACAGGGTAGGTGGGGTCAGCTTGGGCAAGCTGGGGTGAGGGAGCCCTGGTATCTCAGGAAGGCCACACGGGGCCCCAAGATCCCGGCCTCCCAGCCCCTCGCAGACGCCCTGCCTCCCACTAGGTCGAGAAGACTCGGTTCTGAGCTACGAGACGGTGACGCAGATGGAAGGTGAGTCCCGGCCCCGCCCCTGCCCAGCTTGCTCCCCGGCTCTAACCCCGGCCCCTAACCGCCCCCAGCCCTGACCCCAGCCCCTCCCCCGACTGTCCCCCACCCTGAGCTGGCTCTCTGTCCTCAGTGCACTATGCTCGCCCCATCATCATCCTTGGACCCACCAAGGACCGAGCCAATGACGACCTTCTGTCCGAGTTCCCCGACAAGTTCGGATCCTGTGTTCCCCGTGAGCGCCGCGGCCAAGGGGCGGGGAAGGGAGGTGGGGGAGGGCCTGAGGCCCTGGGGCGCAGGAGGACACAGGGGTTCCCGGAGAAGGGGCGCCTCTCAGCCACGCTCCTGCCCCGTTCAAATCCCTGGGAGCCCTGGGAGGGGGTGTACGGGGGGCAGGTGGTACGGCCCGTGCGCAGCCCTGGTCTCTCCAGCACCCCCCTTCCCCGGTCTGACGTAGGCAGGCTGTAAGCGAGAGCGACGGCGGTTAGATCTTGGGGGGTGGGGTGACTTTCGCAGACACGACGCGGCCCAAGCGGGAGTACGAGATAGATGGCCGGGATTACCACTTCGTGTCCTCCCGGGAGAAGATGGAGAAGGACATCCAGGCGCACAAGTTCATCGAGGCCGGCCAGTACAACAGCCACCTGTACGGGACCAGCGTCCAGTCCGTGCGGGAGGTGGCCGAGCAGGTAGGGCCCGCGGGCACCCGGCCGCTTCCTCCCCCCGCCCACCCCATGGCCTCCCTCCAGCTCTCTCTAACTCTCTCTCTCTCTCTGTCTCTTTCCCTGCTGGGTCTCCACTCCCTCCTCACCTCCTCCTCTTGGGCAACTCTGTCTCACCGCCTGCTCCCCCTGCCTCCCTCCCTCCCCGCCTGACCCCAAACTCTTCTCCGCCATCTGTCCCCTCTCCCCCCTTCCCTCCTCCCTGCCCCACTTCCCCTCTCTTCTGTGGCCTTGCCCTTGGTGGCGTGGCCTTCGCACCGTGGTCCTTCGCTCTGTCTGGCTCCCCTGCGGCCCTCTGCCCTCACCTGCTCCTGGGATCCCCACCCCCCCGCTCCCCTGCTGCCCCCCACTCTGCCCTCTCTCCTCCACGGCTCCTTGCTCCATCTGCCTCTCCTCCCTCCCACCTGTCTCTCCTTGTCTCTTCCATCTGTCTGTCCTCTGTCTGCCCCCCCATCCGACTTCTCCTCCCCCGTCCTCTCTCCTGCCCTCCACCCCTCCACCCTGTTCACTGCTGCCCCCCTGACCTGGCTGTGCCCCGTCTTTCGGGTCCCCTTCCTGCCCGTTCCTCACCCCTCCCTCATTACCCCCAACGCCCTCGCCCTGTGCTGGCTCCTCCCCTTGCGCTCCGTCTGCCCCTCCCTCTCTCTCTCTCTGTCTTTAACTCTGTCCTCACCCCCTTCCCACCTTGACTCTCTGGCCATGTGTCTTCTGACATCCGTGTCACTTCCCTTTGGCCACCCTCCCATCCCCCACCTTTCCACTCACCGTGTCCTGTCCCGCCGCCCCCGTCCCCCTTTCCCGCCACCTGCCGGTCCCCGTCCGCCTGCCCTGCCCGCCCCCAGGGGAAGCACTGCATCCTCGACGTCTCGGCCAATGCCGTGCGGCGGCTGCAGGCGGCCCACCTGCACCCCATCGCCATCTTCATCCGCCCCCGCTCCCTGGAGAATGTGCTGTGAGTATGGTCTGGGGCCTCCCCTCCGCGCCCCCGCACCTGTGGCCCTGGGCCTCTGTCCCCCTCTCCCCTCAGGACCTTGGACAGCAGCCCTCGAGGGGCCTCGGGCAGGGGCCAGACTACAACTCCCAGCAGCCCCTGGGGCGCGCACCTGCTGGCCCAGCGGGGCCTCCGGGCCGCTGGGAGTTAGAGTCAGTCCCTTGGCTCGGGCCGAAGGCCGGAAGGATGAGGCTCTGGAGAGGTCCCTGGAGTGGCCACACCCGGCTGGGGTGGGATTGGGGGGCGGGGTCTGGGGGTTCGTTTGTGGCCCTGGAGAAGACACGGGGGATTGTGCCTTTTGCTGCGTGCTCCAAATCAGAAAATATTGGTTGCCACTGAACTTGCCTGGATGGAGGAGGTGAAAGGCGGGGCGGGACCCACGCTCAGATCTGCGTCTCCCTCGCTCTCCACAGAGAGATTAATAAGCGGATCACAGAGGAACAAGCTCGCAAAGCCTTCGACAGAGCCACCAAGCTGGAGCAGGAATTCACGGAGTGCTTCTCAGGTGAGGTGGCGGCCCTCGCTCACATCCCGGGCGCCCACGCGCGCCCGGCGGGTGGTAGAGAAAGGGGTGCCCTCCCTGGGTGGAGCTTGGACAGTTAGAAGAAGAGGCCCCTTGCTCTGGCCTCACCCCCCTCCCCTCCCCCCCCCAGCCATCGTGGAGGGCGACAGCTTTGAGGAGATCTACCACAAGGTGAAGCGTGTCATTGAGGACCTCTCAGGCCCCTACATCTGGGTCCCGGCCCGAGAGAGACTCTGACTCCTGCCCTGGTGTGGCCTGGACTCGCCCTCTCTCCCGCACCCGGGCCCTTGGTCTGGACTGAATTGCCCAAGCCCTGCGCACCCCCTCGCCTCCCTCCCGTCCCTTCTTATTTATTTCCTTTCTAACCGGATCCAGCCCTGGAGGGGGGACACTCCCCTGCATGTACCCCCGCACCCCAGGAACCTGGGGTCTGGGGAGGGGCCAGGCTCCCGGTCCGAGCCCGGGCCGTGCTCCGTAGGACCCTAGCCCCTGCCCGCCCCCGACGCACACACAGACCCACCGGGGGCCGCCTGCCCTCCCCCCTCTCCTCCCACACACATTCCAGAAGTGAGGGCCCCTCGAGGAGCACCCCGCTGCAGGGACGCAGGGCCACAGGCCTCCTCTCTCCCCTGAGGCCAGGCCTGGGGTCACCCCTGTCCCCGTCATGACTCCCCATGTCCCTTGGTTTCGCATTTAGTTTTTCCCATTTTTTTTTCTTCTCAAAGGTGGTTTTTTGGGGGGGATTAGTGGGGGGCTCTCCTGTGGGCCCCCTGCCTTCCACATGCCCCCCACCTTTTTTTCTTTGCCGGTTTGCATGAGTGGAAGGTCTAACTGTGGCTTTTTTTTTTTTCCTGGAATTTTTTTTTTTTCTGGGGGGGAAAGGGGAGGGATGGGTCTAGGGAGTGGGAATGTGGGGGGTGGGCCGGGGTTGGGGGTGGGGAGCCAGGGGAAGACTGGAAATGCTGCCGCCTTCTGCAATTTATTTATTTTTTTCTTTTGAGAGAGTGAACGGAAGAGACAGATACTTGAAACCTGGCGTGTGGCCTGCTTATTTGGGACCCGGGTGAGGAGGGAGACGGGGCGGGAGCATAGGGAAGGGTCTGGTGGTCTGGATCTTTCTCCGTGCCGACCCCGAGCGGGAACGGTGGCCTGACGGGGTCCTCGGAGGGACGCTGA
The DNA here is from genome assembly GCF_003009895.1 of Hyaena hyaena. Lineage (NCBI taxonomy): Eukaryota > Metazoa > Chordata > Mammalia > Carnivora > Hyaenidae > Hyaena > Hyaena hyaena. The sequence goes on from NW_024080689.1 coordinate 4,309,572, forward strand.
AATCAGGGGCCCTGGGTCAGCAGTGAAGCGTGGGTCTGGGAGGGGCTGGAGGCACGGTGCAAAGTCACCAACAGACCCAGAACGAGGAAGCCGGGCCGGCATAGGTCGCTGCCCGCTTAGGCCACCCCTGATCCCACTCCTGGCCTGTCTCGGCCCTGCCGGACCCCAGAACGCTCCCTGAGGGAAAATCCTGAAGGGGAGTTTTCTCGGTTCATGTTCGGAGAATTCCGGACAGAGCTGGGCTCTGGCCATGACGTTTACAGAGGTTTGCTGGTAAGAAATGCTGCATTTATTGGATCTCTTTATGCCCCAGCTCTACAGAAGGATTTTTTTTAAATTTTTTTTTAATGTTTTATTTATTTCTAGGAGAGAGAGAGAGAGACAGCATGAGCAGGGGAGGGTCAGAGAGAGAGGGAGTCACAGACTGAAACAGGCTCCAGGCTCTGAGCTGGCAGTCAGCACAGAGCCCGACGTGGGGCTCGAACCCACAAACCGCGAGATCATGACCTAAGCGAAAGTCGGACGCTTAACCGACTAAGCCACCCAGGCGCCCCTCTACAGAAGGATTTGAAGCAACTTTGCCAATAACCAGGGTAGGGAAATGGGACTTCAATACCAAAGATTAAAAAAAAAAAAAAAGGAAAAACAGATGCAGTAGCTATGTAGCTATGAGGGTAAATATGTCCCAGAGCTTCCCGGTAGACTGGGCAAAAAGGGAAATGGTCTATTACCGAGTTCTTTATTATAAAGGGGAAAAAAAGTTCTGGTTCTTTTAGGGAGTGCGATTCTCCCGGCCCCGACTTGCTGCAGCTTCTCAGGTGCTGCCGGCTACGGCATCGCGTCTCCGCTTTTCTTCTGCCCAGTGTTCACGTGCCTGACAGGCTGTGGACCTGCCCCCTTTCCCCCTCTGAGTCAGCGGCCCCCACGGGGAAGACTGAGGGGGAGGGGGCTGAGAGTCGAGATGGTTAAGCCCTAAACAGTGCAGGGGGCAGTTTGAGTTGCCCCCGCCGACAGAAGTTAAGAGTTGGATTCAAAAGGTCCATCGAGGCTCAGCAGTTCCGAAGGCGGGGCGGTTGCCCCCCCTGAGCTGATCCAAGGAGAGAGAGGTCTCTAGTGCTGTGTCACTTAAGCCAGTGGACCTCTCTGTGGTTCGCCCTGCACAGACCCTAAGCAAGAGCCCAGCCCACCAAATCCTGTGGGTAGGGCCCCAGGGCCATGGACTTTAGGAAACCCTCCCAGGTGACTGACGCCTCCCCCCCTGGGGGGGGGCGGACAGCACAACTTCCAAGGACGTTTTCCAAATAATCCTTCTTTTAGCTTGGTTAGGTTCTGCGTGGGAGCAGATGGTTTGAGGCTGTGCCCATGTTCCCATCCGCTGCCTGGAGGGCGGCCTCTGCGCTGAGGAGGGTGTGTGTGCAGGTGACGGGTCTGGCTCCCAGGGGTTAAGGAGAGTTCACCCAGTAGGGGACAGAGTCCCCTAATCCCGCAAGCAGCACTTTCTAGATGATGAAAGTAATCCACGGGGCTTATAAAAATTCAAATAAATACAGAAATACATACCGTTCAAAAAAAAAAAAGCTCCCCCCCCACGCCGTCTCATTCCACATACTCCTCAGAGGCACTTTGGCAGTTTGTGGCATATTCTTCCAGATCTATAACGAGCTCTCCCTCCACCGAGTAAGGAGACCGGGGGACAGGCTCCCTGCACCCCCAGACAGACTGCCGTCCAGACCCTGACTCCTCTCCACCCCCCCACCCCACCCCCCGCCTCTATTTCTTTCAACAAATAACCTATTTGCCACTTCCTTGGTGCCAAGCTGCGTTTGAAATGCTGGGGATGCAACCTCCGGGCCCTCAGGGACCTTGGGGTCCCCGCCGCGGGGCCCTCGGCCCGGAGGAAGTGAAGGGGTGCAGGTCAGACGGTGCTGTTAGGCGAGGTGCGCGTCTTTGCTGGTGGAGACGGGGTGGGCAGGGAGTGCTTCTGAGCAGCCCTGGAGTTGAGGCCTGGATGGTGATGAAGCCTTGGGGGGGGGGGGTGTGCAGGTGGAGATGGGAGGGGCGAGGTGGGAATGAGCTGGCAATGCTGGGGGACCCGAGGTCGAGGTCGGTGCGCTGGGGCGGGAGGGAGACAAGGAGGAGGGGGTCTGAGCAACCAGCCATTCCGGGTGGGGGGGGGGGAGGCGGCGGGAGGGGTGCGGCGGGCGGGCGCCCCAGGGCTGGGGGTGGGGAGAAAGCCCGGCAGGGGGCGCCGGAGAGCCAGCCAGGCAGCGGCGTCTGGCGCGCAGGGGCCTACCTTCCGGGAGCCTCGGCTTCCCTAGCTCAAAAATGGGGACAGTAACTACCAGCCTCGCTGGATTGTCGCGGGGAGTAGAGGCGGGACCCTGTGCACAAGGCCCTGCGCCTGCTGGGGAGTGGTTTACGATTATTGCTATTGGTCTGTTCTCAGTTACTGGTAAACGTAAGTTAAATAAAACCTGGAAATGCGGAATTTTACATTTTCCTTTCTGTATGATGTTTATTAATTTTGAGAGAGAGAGAGAGAGCACAAGTGGGGAGGAGGGGCAGAGAGAGGGGGAGAGAGAATCTCAAGCAGGCTCGGCACTGTCGGCACAGAGCCCCACCCCGGACTCGATGCCCCGAACCTCGAGATCATGACCTGAGCCGAACCCAGGAGTGGGAAGGCTAACTGACGAGCCACCCGGATGTGGTGAGTTTTACCTTTTACTAAAGGTTCACTTGTCGATAAACGTGGGAAAGAGGCGTCGGCTGGTCCTGGGTCACAGGATCCTGTCTCTCCCGGCTTTGAGGAGCTGGAGCACGCCTGGGGTGCAGAGAACCAGGGAGAAAGTTCTTGCCTTGGTGCAGGGGGTATGGAAGCCCTTGAGGGGGCTCTCCCCCCCCAGCCCCCAGCCCCCCGCCTGGGCGCGGCACCTTACCTCTCCTGCTTCCTCTCCACCAGGCTCAGCCTTTCCTGGGTTCGGGGAGCCGTGGGTCACCCTCCTCGGAAAGTCAGCATTGAGCCTTCTGCCCTTTTGTTCAGTCACCTCCTGGCGAGGCCTTCTGGGTGCCTAACTAGGACGCTTGTGGCATCCTGACCCTGGGGGCCGGGCGAGAGCCAGGCGGGCGCATCCCAGACCCAAGCGTGACAGCGCTCTGAAGGGGGCTGGGCGAGGGCCCAGGTCTCGTCCACAGAAGGTGAGGGGCTGTCTTAACTCGGCCACCACGCCAGCCCCCCAGTTCCCCCAGTTCCGTCCGAGGGAAGTCGCTAACCGCCCCCGGGAGACGGGGAGAGATGTGCTCTGCGGTCCGGACCCCAGGCCCCCCCGCTCCCCACATTCAGAGGCCCTGGGGCGCTGCTGGCGGTGATGATCGATGCCGACGGCTAGCATGTGCTGGGCACTGAGTGTGAGCCGGGCCGTGTGCCCAGCCCGTGCCAGCCCTCCGACGTGGGCATCCACCCCACTCTCCAGGGAAGGGCAAGGCGAGCTCATGTCTGCTGATAGCCGCCCCCTTTCTGCTGCACGGTCTTCCCCAGCTTCCTGGGGACCCCGGCCTCGGGCGCCCTTCCTTCTCGGCGTCCACGCGCCCTCCGTTCCGGCTTTCTCTGTTCCACCACTCGGGCCTCCCGTTGCCCGAAATCACTTCCTTCTCGTGACTCATCCCAGTAGGGGGCCCAGCGGCCTCTCTCCTCGGCAGTGGTGACCCGGCACTGGGGTTGCGCAGAGCTGGCCCTGAGGGTCCACCCTGCTCCTCCGATTGTGCGGCTGGCTGTCCTGGGGGTCTCTCTTCCCCTTTCTTCACGGGCAGGGACTCTGCCGGCGGCTTCCTCCCCGCGGGGCCCCTCACTGCGTGGGGGTCATCAGAGCCCAGAACCTCTGTGGACTCCAGACCTGCCTCTAGCGACCTTCTGGACCCTGGTCAGGGGCGCTGATGGCCCCCACGCGCCGGTTCCCTCCCCCTCTCCCTGCCCACCTCACCCAGCACCCACCCCCAGGCCACGCCACCGGGCAACGTACAGATCTGCCCTTTGCCTGCAAGTCGTCAGGAGCCTTGTGGTCTGTAGTCACCGTCTGTAACTTTGCGGGTCAGGTGCCCCGCCTGTGAAATATTTCTGAGCGTGTGTCCCCCAGCACGTAGTCACTCAGTCATTAATTCTCACCACGTGGCCGGCCTTCAAGATGGCCGCCACGTGTTCTCAGCCCCCAGTATGCACACCCTTCTGTGCCAAGTAGGGCTGGCCTGTGTAAGCACGAGAGTGTCGTGGAAATGATGGAGAGTGACTCTGATAGGAGGACTTGTAGCTTCTGTCTTGGGCTCTTGAATCCCCTGTTCTGGGGGGAGCCCGGGCCTGCCCACCAGGGGGCTCCCCTTGAAGTGGGTTCTGCAGCCTCCATCAAGCCTTGGAAGCAACGGAAGTAGCACCCTGACAGTAGCACCCTGACTGTAGCCTCATATGCGACCCGCCCGGGGCCCACCAGCTCAGCTGTCCAGAGCGACATGATGACATTCCTTTTTTTTTTTTTAATGTTTTTATTTATTTCTAGGAGAGAGAGAGACAGCATGAGCAGGGGAGGGTCAGAGAGAGAGGGAGTCACAGACTGAAACAGGCTCCAGGCTCTGAGCTGGCAGTCAGCACAGAGCCCGACGCGGGGCTCGAACCCACGAACCGCGAGATCATGACCCAAGCGAAAGTCGGACGCCCAACCGACTAAGCCACCCAGGCGCCCCGACATGATGACATTCCTTGTCTTAAGTTGCTTCATTGGGAAGCCATTGCTTCGCTGAACAAGGCGCTAATGCATGTGCCCCCCGCCCGCACATCTATTGTGCACAGTCTACACCATCCCCGAGCAGAAATCCAAAGACAAGGGATAAAATATATATAAATATTGGGGCACCTGGGGGGCTCAGTCGGCTAAGTGTCCGACTTCGGCTCAGGTCATGATCTCACGGTTCGTGGGTTCGAGCCCCGCGTCGGGCTCTGTGCTGACAGCTCAGGGCCTGGAGCTGCTTCGGATTCTGCGTCTTCCTCTCTCTCTGCTCCTCCCCTGCTTGTGCTCTGTCCCTTTCTCTCTCTCTCAAAAATAAACATTAAAAACAAATAAACATATGTAAATATCATGTAGGTATTTTCTTGCCACCTACCCCCCGACCCCCACCCCCGAGGTGCACATTCCCCACTTTGGAGACTACTGTGCTTCTGAATGACATTCAGAAATCCGCACCCGGACATTCAGGGCTCCCAGAGGGGCCCCCACGCTACCTCTCAGTCCTTTCTCTTGTGTTACTGTTTCCTCTACCCAGGGTCACCCGCTCACTAATTACCGATGATAAAAGCCTACCTGTTTTTATCGGCCAACATTGGAGATCTCCTTTCAGGAGCTTTCCTTCCTCCCTCCCTCCCTTCCTTCTCTTCTTTTTAAAAAGTTTTTTAATGTATTTTGAGAGAGAGAGAGACAGGGAGAGTGAGCTGGGGAGGGGCAGAGAGAGAGGGAGAGAGAGTCCTAGGCTGACTCTGTGGCTCTGCGCGGTCAGTGTAGAGCCCGACGTGGGGCTCGAACTGTGAGCTCATGACCTGAGCCGAAGCAAGAGTTGGTCGCTTAACCAACTGAGTCACTCAGGGGTCCCAGGAGCTTTTCTTAAATTTAATTTGTTTTTAGTAGAGCACAAGCCAGGGAGGGGCAGAGAGAGGGAGAGAGAATATCTCAAGCAGACTCCGCACTCAGCACGGAGCTGACACGGGGCTCAATCTCAGGACCTTGAGATCATGACCTGAGCCCAAATGAGAGTCTGACGCTTAACCGCCTGAGCCTGCAGATGCCCCCGAGGAGCCTTCCTTGATTGCCCAGGAGGTGAGAGTGCCGGGTTCAGTTCGAAGCCCAGCCTCCCTGAACTGCTCTCGTCCTCAGCTCCTCAACCGGCAGCCAGGCGTCCTCAGAGGAAACAGGCTCGCTTTGTGTTTAGGCAGAGCTCTAAAAGTGGCCCGAAGATCCCATGCCATCATCCCCGGAGCCTGAGTGTGATCACATGTCACTCGCATATTATGTCATGTCACTTTTGGCTGACCTTACATAGGACGATGTATAGTGCTCTGTACACACAACTGACCTTAAGATTTTTCCAAATGGACCTAATCTTTTTAAAATTTTTAATGTTTTATTATTTATTCATTTTGAAAGAGAGAGAGAGAGAGAGAGTGCAAGGGAGGGGTAGAGAGCGAAGGAGACGGAGGATCCAGAGTGGGCTCCGCGCTGTCAGCACAGAGCCTGACGTGGGGCTCGAACTCACAAACCATGGGATCATGACCTGAGCCAAAGTTAGACCCTTAACCAACTGAGCCGCCTGGGCGCCCCTGTTGCTGACGTGGGAGATGGAAGGGCCACGTGACGAGGACCGTGGGTGGCCTGCAGGGGAAGAGGGGGCCCCCGGCTGACGGGCGGCCAGGAAAAGGCGATCTCAGCCCTACAGCCGCAGGCACTGGGCTCTGTCGACAACCTGAACAAGCTTGGAAGCACCTTCTTCTCCTTCGCCTCCAGCACTAAGGTGAGGTCCTCAGGCGCCTAGATCTTAGCTCTGTGAGGCCCTGAGCAGGGAGCCCAGTTGGGCGTCTGCCCTACAGAACTGTGAGCTAATAAATAGGTGTTTTTTGTTTTTTTAACGATTTTTAATTTATTTCTGAGAGAGACAGCATGAGCAGGGGAGGGTCAGAGAGAGAGGGAGACACAGAATCCAAAGCAGGCCCCTGGCTCTGAGCTGTCAGCACAGAGCCCAACATGGGGCTTGAACCCACGAACTGTGAGATCATGACCTGAGCTGAAGTCGGCTGCCCAACCCACTGAGCCACCCAGGCGCCCCAAAATAGGTTTTGTTTTAAGCCACTAAATTTGTGGTACCTGGTTACTCAGCAAGAGAGATTTAACAGAAGAGGCCCTATGTCCCTGAAGGCCTCACATAATTTAATTTATTAAGTTAAATAAGGGTAAGGCCTCACATTATTTAATGTAATTTTAATTTAAGATTATATATATATATTTTTTTTAAGTAGGCTCCATGCCCGACATGGGGTTTGAACTCACAACCCCAAGATCAAGAGTCTCATGCTCTACTGACTGAGCCAGCCAGGTGCCCTTAAGATATATATTCTTTTTAAAATTTTATTTTAGGTTCATTTATTTATGTTGAGACAGAGGTGGGGGCGGGGGAGATGGAGAGCATGAACGGAAGCAGGGCAGAGAGAGGGAGAGAGAATCCCAAGCAGACTCCTCACTGTAGGCCAAAAACCCAACGTGGGGCTCACAAACTCACAAACCATGAGATGACGACCTGAGCTGAAATCCAGAGATGGGTGCTTAACCGACTGAGCCACGCAGGCGCCCCAAGATGTATATTCTTAGTGGGATAAATGCACAGGGTGGATGAGCTCTCAGCATAAGCCACCATCACTGTGGCACAAGGATCTTTCTAGTGACTTTTGGGTTTCTGAGGACTCTGTCTGGCGTGTGCAAGAGGCTTGCTCGTAAAGGAGCGGCCCCGCCAGGCGTACCATGTTGTTCAGCTTTCTTCACAATGTTTCATCCGCAACCGGATTTAAGGAACATCTGATTCCGGTGGAAGATCCAGTGTAAGGGAGGAACGCACAAATCCTCAGTGTAGCTCTGTGCAGCGACACATCCACGCTGCCGGTGTCCAGATCAGGACGCTGAATGTTCCACGGGGCCCCTGGGTGACTCAGCTGGTTAAACGTCCGACTTCGGCTCAGGTCATAATCTCATGGGGTTCGAGCCCCACATCGGGCTCTGTGCTGACAGCTTGGAGCCTGGAGCCTGCTTCAGATTCTCTGTTTCCCTCTCTCTCTGCCCCTCCCCAGTTGTGCTCTCTCTCTCTCTCAAAAATGAATAAACGTTAAAAAAAAAAAAAATAAAGAAGCTGAACATTCCATTACCCAGAAGCCCCTGTGTGCTTCCTCCCAATCACAGCTTCTGCAGCTACTGCAAACAGCAGGGGCCTTTTCAAAACACAGCCGAATGAGGGTGCCCCCAGGGGTCTCTCTTTTTTTGTTTGCTTATTATTATTATTTTTTTACTATTTTTTTTTTTTTGAGAGAGAGGGAGAGACAGAGTGGGAGCAGAGGAAGGGCAGAGAGAGAGGGAGACAGAATCCGAAGCAGGCTCCAGGCTCCGAGCTGTCAGCACAGAGCCCGACGCGGGTATCAAGGCCACAAACCCTGAGATCACGACTTGAGCCAAAATCAGATGCTTAACCCACTAAGGCACCCAGATGCCCCACACCCAGGGCTTTTGTATGTATGTACTTTTTAAAGTTTTTTTATTTATTTTGAGAGAGACAGAAAAGATGAGCAGGGGAAGGGCAGAGACAGAGAGAATCCCAAGCAGGCTCCATGCGGTCAGCACGGAACCCAGTGCGGGGCCTGACTGTGAGACTGACTGTGAGATCATGACCTGAGCCGGAACTTAGACTCTCAGCCTGCTGAGCGCCCCAGGCGGCCCTGGGCTTTCGTATTGAATGTGGGGGCCGTGCTCCTGAGGGTCTCATCGCATGTAAAGCTCTCAGTAAAGTCTAGTTCTGTCCTTGAGATAACTAACATAGGGTTTGCACACTTCCCCATTTGGGGCCTAAAGCAAGACCGCTGGACATCTTTAATATTGCCTATTTATTTATTTATTTTTTAAAAAATGTTTTATTTATTTTTGAGAGAGAGATAGAGACAGCGTGATCAGGGGAGGGGCAGAGAGAGAGGGAGACACAGAATTCAAAGACAGGCTCCAGGCTCTGAGCTGTCAGCACAGAGCCCAACGCGGGGCTCGAACCCACAAACTGTGAGATCATGCCTGAGCTGAAGTCGGACGCTTAACCAACTGAGCCACCCAGGCACCCCTACTTATTAAGTTTTTTTAAAAATAATTTATTTATTTTTGAGACAGAGAGAGACAGGACATGAGTGGGGGAGGAACAGAGAGAGAGGGAGACACAGAATCTGAAACAGGCTCCAGGCTCTGAGCTGTCAGCACAGAGCCCGACGTGGGGCTCGAACTCACGAACCGTGAGATCATGACCTGAGCCGAGGTCGGTCACTTAACCAACTGAGCCACTCAGGCGCCCTTCCCCATTATTTATTTTTAAATGTTTTTTATTATTTATTTTACAGAGAGAGAGAGTGTGTGAGAGTGTGAGTTGGGGAGGGGCAGAGAGAGAGGGGGCAGAGGATCTGAAGCGGACGGCGCAGACAGCGGGGCTCGAACTTGCGAACATTGAGACTGTGACCTGAGCCGAAGTCGGACGCATAACCGGCTGAGCCCCCCAGGCGCCCCAGTATCTCCCAATTTCTAATTTCGCATAATCTGAATTCATACACTCCTGCCTGAGTCCCCCGTGGGGCTGTGAGGGGCTGTGTTTTAGCGTCTGAGACCCCAGGGCCCAGCCTCGGGGGGTGGTCCGGCCCCGGGGTCTGGGTAGGGATCCGGGGGACGGAACACAGGCCCTGGAGTCAGGCGGCTTGCATTCCAGGCTTCCCTCTGTTGCTTCCTTGCAGAATAACCCTGGGGAAACTCCTACCTGTTGGGGCCTCAGTTTCCTCATCTGCAAATCGGGCCACACTCTGGGGCTCATGAGAAGAGTTCAGGGATGGGAAGCCTAGGCGCCCTGGGAGCCGACCGGAGCCTGTTGGCACCTGTCTCAGCCGGGGTGGGGACAGCTGCTCTCTCTCCCACCTCTGTCCCCGCCACCCCCAGGCTGCCAGGAGGACTTTGCTCCCTGGGAGAGTGAGGCCAGCAAGCGCCAAAGCTTCAGGGCCTGGCCACTGGGCTCCCATACGAGGCTGGGGCCCAGGCTGATGCCAGGGTCAGAGCCGGATTGGGCAAGAGCCGAGCACGGGGCCCCCTGACCCCGATCCAGGCTATTTGGAAACACCAACAGTTCGGAGAAATTTAGCGGCAGGAAGGGAGAGAAGGGAGGGGCAGAAGGAAAAGGCAATGGAGGCACGTCTGGTCCCTCCTGACCTGACTCTCCATCCCAAACCGTCCCAAACCGTGCAGTGATTAGTGAGGTGCTTGGCTGGGGGCGGGGGGGGGGGAGCAGGAGATTTCCTCCCCTCCCCCGGAGGAAAGCAGAGGCGACCCACCCCCCACTCCCGCCCCGCACATGCCCGGAGTTCCAAATCCTTTCCCACCTCTGTTTACTGTCCAAAGTCCCAGGGACTGGGGATGCCAGCTTCAGTGTGTTTGGACACGCAGACCCACAGACACAGACAGACACGCAGGGCTCGGGGCCCTCGGAGGGACCCTGCTCCCTCCCCTCCCATCGTCCAGGGCTGTCCGAGCACCCCAAGTCTCCGGCCTCCAGCCCCCTTCTTAGCCGGGATCTGCACAGCATCGGGGATCCAGGAATCCAGCAAGTAAAAGGGGAAGAAAGGCCCAGGCCCTGACCGGGGTGGGTGGGGGCTGGGCGGGAAACCCTCAGAGGGGTCAAGTTCGCCTGTCAGGCCTGGGAGAGAACTGGAGAAAGGAGAGGTTTCCGTGTAGCCACCGATCACTTAGAAACGGACTGGACCCCACACCCTCCGGCTCCATTCGGCCCCGGCCTCAGCCCTAACCCCAGCCTTGACCCAGGCCCAGGCGCCGCCGGCCCTATCATGACAAATGACTATCAAGACCTTCAGCATCTGGACAACGAAGACAATGACCATCAGCTCAGAGAAGGTAAGGGGACGCCTCCTTGCGCTTCGGAAAGGTGAGCGTGAGGTGGCTCTCGGCCTTGCCTCTGGGTCTGCGTCACTCAGTCATTCACGAGAACACAGTCTGAGCCGTCCTCCTTAGGGGAGGCTTGAAGCCATGGGCCTGGGGTCCTTTCTCCTTGTGACGGGGAGTCCCAGGCCTCCTGACACTTGCCGTGTCGTCACCCACTGGTCAGGACCAGGGGACAGTGTGGACCCAGGGGACCGGGAGTAGCTGGGAGCAGTTAGGTCCTCCGTCCTTTCCTCTAACACCTGGTGAGCCTCGGCCAGGTGTGAGTGTGCGCACGGGGTGTCCAGGACGAAGGGACCGGGGCCAGAGGGGAGGCCCAGGTCCCGTCCAGCAACAGCCGGCCCCCCTTCTTTCTCATGCGGGCAGGGGTGCTGTTTGGGCTGAGCAAGGGGTTCTTGGGGAGGGGGGGTGGGGGAAGAGGCTGCGAGGGGGGCATCCCCAGCTTGGGGGGCTCTGGCTCCTCTGTCTTCTCTCCCCGCGCCCAGCCAGAGGACTGGGATTCATGGGGAGAGAAAGAAACTTCCTCTTTCCCGGCCTTTCTGGGGGAGCAGTGCCCCCCCCAGTCCTGCTGGCAAACTCTAGGCTCCGGTGTTCATCAGCTTCAGTGACACAGTCGGGCCACTAGGTGTCAGCAAAGGCCCAGGGCCCGGGACGGCTGGGGCGGGTAGGCGCTCAGCGCCCACTCCCCGCCCTCCCCCTACCTCTGGCCCCTCAGGGTGGCCCACCACCCGGACTTCTTCATCTGTAGGGTTCCCCCGCGCCCTGGAGAGGAGCCTCCGCCCGCTCTCCTCCTGGGACCCCCTGAGCCCCGGATGCCCTGTCTTTACAGCGCCGCCCCCTCCCCAGCGGCTGCTGCGGAGGCTCTGCTCGGGACCCTGCTTGCTCCTGCTCTCCCTGGGCCTCGGCCTCGTGCTGCTGGTGGTTGTCTGTGTGATCGGATCCCAGAGTGGGTGCCCTGGGGGGGTGCGGGGGGGCAGTGGTGAGGGAGCGCCGGCGCCTGTGACGGGGGCCCCTGCACCCCCTCCCCCGCCTAGACTCCCAGCTGCGGGACGAGCTGCAGGCCCTGAGCGCCACGTTCAGCAACTTCACCGCGAGCACGGAGGTCGAGGTCAAGGCCCTGAGCAGCCAGGGTGAGGGGCCCCGCGGCTGGGGCTGGAGGGGGCGGGGCGCGCACCGCTAGGGACGTGGGGGCGCTGAGCCAGTGTCTCCCCCAGGGGGAAACGTGGGCAGGAAGCTGAAGGCCCTGGAGTCCCAGCTCGAGAAACAGCAGCAGGAGCTGAGCGAAGGTCAGAGGGGGCCGCGCGGGCGCGTCGGATCCAGGGGTCCCTCCCGACAAGCCGGGGGGGGGGGGCTGTGCGCAGAGGCCCGGCCCTCCCCAGCCCCCCAGTGCCCACACTGACCTCCCCCGCCCCCCTCCGCCCTCGGGCCCCCCAGATCACTCCAGCTTGCTGCTGCACGTGAAGCAGTTCGTGTCGGACCTGCGGAGCCTGAGCTGCCAGATCTCCGTCCTCCACGGCAACGGTGAGGCGGCGGGGGCGCCCCAAGGCCCGCCCTCTACCCCCCCCCCCCC
>NW_024080689.1:4326388-4328290 GCF_003009895.1 Hyaena hyaena
CCCCCGCCCCGGGGACCCCCACCCCCGCCTCCGCCCCGGGACTCGGCTGGGCGGGGAGGAGCCCGGTGCACATGCGTGCGCCCCAGCCCCGAGGACTCCCCCCCACCCCCGCCCCCACCCCGGGGACACCCCCGCCCCCGCCCCGGGGCTCGGCCGGGCGGGGAGGGGCCCGGTGCACACGCGCGCCCCCGCCTCGGCAGGAACTGGAGGCCCGAGCAGCCGGACGACTGGTACGGGCACGGGCTGGGCGGGGGCGAGGACTGCGCCCACTTCACGGACGACGGCCGCTGGAACGATGACGTCTGCCAGAGACCCTACCGCTGGGTGTGCGAGACAGAGCGGGACGCGGCCACCTAGGAGAGTCCCCTCCCCTAATTTATTTCCTTGACGCCTTCACCTCCCGGAGGACGCTCCCGCCAGGGGGTGGGAGTTTTGATCTGGGATTTTAAGGGAAGTTTAGGGGACGGGGTCTGGGGGACGCAGGATCGCGTTTGGAGGGGCGGGGAGATTGGAACCCACTTTCCGCCGTTTACAGGTTACTGTCAACATTTTGTAGAGGAAGGAAAGAACAGAACATTCTAAACGTTCCATGCGTTGTCTGGTTCTTGGGCAGTAGGCATGGGAGCGGGCCGGTTGGTAGGAAGCCTTGGGGAGGAAGCGGGCAGGCAGAACCCAATGGGCTCGGTCACCCACAGGCGTGCAGTTAGGGCTCCCCCAGAAGGTTCTGGAGACTCACTGCCCCTGGAGCCGCTGCCCTCCCACCGGAATCGCCCCCCTGCGTCCAGTGCTTCAGAAGCTTTGAATGAAATTCCTTGATGTGTGTGGCATGCATTTCAGTGGAGGGGGAGGCGGTGTCCCCGCATTCGGCCAAGATGATGCGTCTGTTCCCAAGAATCTCCAAACGTGCAAACACAACCAGTCCCATGGAAGAGAAGCCCCCAAATAAATAGAGTCCACAGCCCAGTATGGGCGGTCACAGGAATAAAGAGTTTTTTTTTTTTTCGAGAGAGAGAGAGACAGAGAGAACCTGATGAGAGGCAGAAAGAGAAAGAGGGACGCACAGAGAGAAGCAGGGCTCACCTGGGCCTCATGCTCACCTGAAGCAGAACTTGAACTCACGGACCATGAGATCATGACCTGAGCGAAGTCGGATGCTTCGCTGACTGAGCCACCCAGGCGCCCAGGAACAAGTGAGGCGCCCAGAGTAAGACTTTAAATAAAGTCAAGGAATTTGGAATGAACAGGGAGAGCACCGCGCCGAGACGGTGGGATGGTCCGAAGCAGTTCTCGGGAGGAAAGGGATAGAGGCTTCAGCGTGTTTGTCAAAAAACAAGGAAGGCTGAGGGGCGCCTGGGTGGCGTCGTCGGTTGAGAGTCCGACTTCGCTTAGGTCATGATCTCACGGTTCGTGGGTTCGAGCCCCGCGTCGGGCTCTGTGCTGACTGCCAGCTCGGAGCCTGGAGCCTGTTTCAGTCTGTGACTCCCTCTCTCTCTGACCCTCCCCTGCTCACGCTGTCTCTCTCTCTGTCTCCTAGAAATAAATAAAACATTAAAAAAAAAAAACAAGGAAGGCTGAAATGAAATGAGCTAAGGTTCAACTCAAGGAACTGGAAAAATAAAACCAAAATAAACCCCTCAAAATAGAAGGCAGGGATTTATTTATTTAAAGTTTACTTATTTTTGAGAGACAGAAAAAGCATACATGAGAAGGGGAGGGAGAGAGAGAGGGAGAGAGAGAATCCCAAGTAGGCTCTGCTCTGAGAGCATAGAGCCCAACGTGGGGCTTGAACCCACAAACCATGAAATCATGACCTGAGCTGAAACCAAAAGTCAGACATGAAACAGACAGAGGCAGCCAGGTGTCCCAGAAGGCAGGAGTTTATTTAAAAATCATCAACCAGGG
>NW_024080689.1:4328974-4491595 GCF_003009895.1 Hyaena hyaena
CTTGCGGGGCACCTGGGTGGCTTAGTCGGTTAAGCGTCCGACTTTCGCTTAGGTCATGATCTCGCGGTTCGTGGGTTCGAGCCCCGCGTCGGGCTCTGTGCTGACTGCCAGCTCAGAGCCTGGAGCCTGTTTCAGAGTCTATGACTCTCTCTCTCTCTGACCCTCCCCTGCTCACGCTGTCTCTCTCTCTCTCTCCTAGAAATAAATAAAAACATTAAAAAAAAAAAAGATGACATGTTTGAGGTGCTGGGATGGCTCAGTCGGTTGAGCCGCTTTGAGTTGTGAGATCGAGCCCCTCATCAGGCTCTACGCCGACAGCAAGGAGCCTGCTTGGGATTCGCCCTCTCCTTTCTCTGCCGCACCCCTGCTCATGCTCTCTCTCAAAATAAACACTACACAAAAGATAACATGTTTGTCAGAGACAGACCAACATCCTATAATTTCACTCATGTGGAATTTAGGAAACAAAACAAAGGAGCAAAGGGGAAAAAGACAGACGAACCAAGAACCAGACTCTTTTTTTTATCTAAAAAAATTTTTTAATGTCTATTTCTGAGAGAGGGACAGACAGCGTGAGCAGGGGAGGGTCAGAGAGAGAGGGAGACACAGAATCTGAGGCAGGTCCAGGCTCTGAACTGTCAGCACAGAGCCCGACGTGGGGCTCGAACCCACAAACCGTGAGATCATGACCTAAGCGAAAGTCGGACGCTTAACTGACTAAGCCACCCAGGCGCCCCTTGAACCAGACTCTTAACTAGAGAACAAACTGATGGTTACCAGGCGGGAGGCAGGTGGGGGGAGGGGCTAAACTGGTGATGGGAATGAGCACCTGGTGTGGGGGGAGCATCGGTTGTGCTATGAAATGATGACTCACTAAACCTTACGCCTGAGACTAATATAGTGCTGTATGTTAACTAGCTGGGATGTAAATAAAAACTTGGGGGAAAAAAAGGAAAAGAATTCAAAGATGGTTTAACATCAGAAGCATCTGCTAGTGAAATAGACTTAGGGAGCAGGGGCTGGGTGGCTCAGTGGGTTGAGTGTCTATCTCTTGATTTCAGCTCAGGTCGTGGGATCAAGCCGTGCATCGGACTCTGTGCTGAGTGTGGAGCCTGCTTGAGATTCTCTCTCTCCCTCCCTCTGCCCCTCCCACGCTGTCTGTCTCTCCCTCTCGAATAATACTAGTAATAACAATAAATAATAAAAGACGTAGGAAGTACAGAAGACTAGGTTAATGGAGTGCAAAAGAAAAAAATTACATAATGCAGAAACAGCACTTGGCAAACTCTTAGGACCTCAGCTCCTTCTTATATTTTAATATACATATATTTTAATGTATATTCATTTCTGAGAGACAGAGAGAAACAGAGCATAAGTGGGGGAGGGTCAGAGAGAGAGGGAGACCCAGAATCTGAAACAGGCTCCAGGCTCCGAGCTGTCAGCACAGAGCCCGACGCGGGGCTCGAACCCACGAACCGCGAGATCATGACCTGAGCCGAAGTGGGATGTTCAGCCGACTGAGCCCCCCAGGCGCCCCAGTGCTGCTGTTTTATATCATCCGAGGGATCCTGGGCAAACTGCAGAAGACAGGAAAAGGCCCCAGAGTTGTAAGAACTGGAAAGGAAGAGACCATCTACATGAAAAGTCAATGCCAATAACAAGCAAGCAGAACTAACAAGGGGCTCTAGCAGGTGTGGAAGTCAGTTAGCGACACTGCTTCGGATTCTGTGTCTCCCTCTCTCTGCCCCTCCCCCACTCATGCTGTCTTTGTCTCTCTCAAATAAATAAACTTTAATGTTTTTGAAAACTAAAACAAAATAGTTTTTTAAAGTTTATTTTTGAGAGAGAGACAGAGCGTGAGTGGGGTAGGGGCAGAGAGAGACAGAGAGACAAGAGTCTGAAGCAGCTCCAGGCTCTGAGCTGTCGGCACAGAGCCCGACACAGGACCCAGACTCACAAATCATGAGATCGTGTCCTGAGCTGAAGTCGGATGCTTAACCGACTGAGCCACCCAGGCGCCCCAACAAGATTTTATTTATTTATTATTTTTTTAAACAAGATTTTATTTTTAAGTGATCTCTAATCTCTACACCCAACATGGGGCTCGAACCCACAACCCTGAGATCAAGAGTTGCATGCTCCGCCGACTGAGCCAGCCAGGCTCCCCTGGAGGATGTGTCGATAAAGGAATGATTTATGAAGGTCTCAGCAGATTTAGGGAAGCCACGTGAAAGAGGACAGGGACTCAGATATCCCAGCAGTGGGGATTTCCTGGGCCGTTAGCAGCTCTAGGAACCGAAGAAGAGAGGAGGCCTCGCGGAGAGCCCCCCCTACCCCCCACCCCGGGGAGCTGTGGCTGTCAGGCCGCTGTGACTTTCGGCTGCAGGAGGCAGCTAGCTCCCAGCTCGTTGGCAGGGAGGAAGCTGTAGGAGTCAATGTCCTCACCTCCCTCCTCTTCCTCCCTCTGATTTCCTGCTGCGGCTGGAAGCCAGATGGCAAGGCAGCTACTCAGCTCGGCCTCCTGAGGCCAAAGAGAAGGGGAGACGGCGGATATGGGGGGACACATGGAAGACACCCAGCCCAGAAGGAGCCCAGAGGCCGCCCCCCCCCGCCAAAAAAAAAAAGAAAGGAAACCTATTTTAGAAGGAGCAAAGGGTACACAGGCAGAGAAGGAACTCCCGAGTCTAATCTAATGTGATGTAACTTCAAACCTGCACGGCCGTCTCCCTCCGGCCACCCAGCTGACAAAAGTTAGATAGGACGTCAGCTGCCGCAAGGATGTGGGACCCTTGTGCCCTCCCGCTGGAGAATGAAGCGCCGGGAAGGAGTTCACAGCAGCCCCGGGGGTTTAGGGGCACTGGAGGCACCCTGTGCCTGCTGACAGCACCGGGGGTGTGCGCCCCATGGAATGTTCTCTGGCATTTGGAAACAGTGATTGTGGCGCATCACATAATCAAAGGCTACGGAATCCGTCTCTGGAAGACTTATGTGCAGCCTCGCGTTAACTACAGCGTTAGTCACAACAGCCAAGGTATGAAAACCACCTAAGTGTCTGTGGGCGGAGGAACTGATACAGGGAATGTGGAACGGCCATGTCGCATGGACTATTACTCAGCCCTGAAAAGGGACATCCTGCCATTTGAGACAACATGGATGAACCCAGAGGGCGTTTATGTTAAGTGAAATAAGCCAGACAGAGAAAGGCAGGTACTGTATGCTCTCACTGCAATATTCCATTTCATTTTTTCAAAATGTTTAATTTTAAGAGAGAGAGAGAGAGAGAGAGCACGTGAGTGTGGGAGGTGCAGGGAGAGAGGGAGAGAGAGGATTCGAAGTGGGCTCTTCGATGACAGCCGTGAGCCGGAGGTAGGGCTTGAACTCAAGAACTGTGACTTGTGATCTGAGCCAGTTGGGCACTCAACCAACCGAGCCACCCAGGCACCCCTTAAACTCAACTCATAGAACCGGAGAGTTGGAACAGTGTGGCCAGGGGCTGGGTGAGGGGCCGGTCGAAGGGCACAGAGTTTGGGTTCTGGGTAAGTCATGGGTCTCTGGGGTCCGGCATGGTGATTATAGTTCATAACCCTGTGCCGTAGACTTGAAATTTGTGTGTTCTCATCACAGACACACGGTAACTCCGTGAGGTGACGAACGTGCTAGTTAACTTGACAGTGGGAACCCTTTCTCAGTACTTATGGGCATGAAAACACCATGTTGTGCGCTGAAAAGACACTCCGTGCAACGAAACCATACACAATGCTTGTCAATCAGAGCGCAGCAAAGCCGGGGAGAAATGAGCAAGCGCCTTGCACAGGAAACAAGTAGCGGCGACAGGGACACACCGCACTATGGAGAGACCTGAAGGCAGCGCCGACGGAGAACGTAAAACAGTGGACGCGGTCGAGGACACAAGGTCAGATCACGAGTCTCAGTGACCCAAAGCGACGGTCCACACCCACAGTGGCACCACGTGATTTCCAAGGACGTCCTTGGACACCCCCTTCATGTGTTTTCTTAAGGACGGCGGGAGAAGAGGGGGGTACGAGCACGATTCGGGGAGACAGACCCGCACAGGCCGCGGCCTAGGGCTGGGGGCCTCCACGGTCACCCCGGGTCCAGAAGGAAGAGTGTGCAGGTGAAGCCCATCCCCCATATCGCCAGGATCCTTCCCAGGGAGAAGGGACATACGCCCAGGTGGGCGCGACTACTTCCGGAGGTGCATCCAGAGCCAGTGATGAGAATGAAAATATTAGAGGGGCGCCCGGGGTTGGGGGGGCTCAGGCAGTTAAGCATCCGACTTCCGCTCAGGTCATGATCTCGTGGTCAGTAAGTTCAAGCCCCACCTCGGGCTCTGTGCTGACAGCTCGGAGCCTGGAGCCGGCTTCGGATTCTGTGTCTCCCTCTCTCTCTCTGCACCCCGTCCTCCCACGCTCTGTCTCTCAAAAATGAATAAATGTTTAAAAAAATTAAAAAAAGACTAAAACTATTAGAAGGAGAAGGTCAAGGTTTTGACAAATTTGCAGACGTATTACACAGCGTCACCTGTGACATGTTCTTCGCGAGGACCTTGGACCTGAATCTGGTCACACTCCTGGCATTAACTACCAGCATAGAGGGGTTCAGTGGGTTGGGGAACAGGCACACGGGGTGCCTTCCATCAGATCCAGAAGGTGGAAGGTTTTAAAAAGCCGATGCCTGGTTTATTCAGCAAATAAATGAGAAGGAGGAGGCGAGGAGGGGGGAGAAGACAAAGGAGAAGAAGGAGGAGGAGAAGGAAGAAAAAGAAGAAAAAAAAGAGCAGAGGAGTTTTTCTAGATGAAAAGAGCCTTATGAGACACACCCAGCACATGCCACGTGGGGACTTTGGATCCTGATTTTAACAACTTGTAAAAAGACATCATGGAAAAATCAGGTTAGTTGGAATGCGACTTGGATGAGGCATCCTTGTCAATGATTTCGGATGATCTGATATATGATGTATGATGATAGTATTGTGGTTAAGAATTTGTTTAAAATCTCTATTTTATAAAGACAGGTGGAAATTCGACCAGGTGAAAGGGTGTGTTTGGGATTCGCTCGGAACTAATTGAGCTGGGGGGGGGGGTTAACGCAGAGGACACAGAAGGGACCATATGCTGGTAATTGTTGAAGCGAGCGGCGGGGATGTGGGTGTTCGTCATCCCAGTCTCTCAGCTTCTGTAGCATTTTGTTCACCGGAGCCGCAGCAGCAGAAAACCGCAGGGGCTAAAGATATGACGTAACCCAAACACAGGCCATAATAGATTTGTCACAAGCGCAGCACCGGGAAGTCAGATTTTGCTTCTACAGAAAAGAGGGACAGATTTGACTTTGCTAAAGTTAGAAACAAGCCGCAGCCTTGGATGCAGTATTTGCAATAATGCAGTATTTATAACATGTAATAAATGTCCTGAATATAAAGAACTCCTACAAAATAACTAGGGAGAAAAAAAAGCAGACGGTACTGCAGTAAATATTTGTCATCTCTGGTTTAGGGAAGCCTTCATATGTGCAAAGTTGGGGCACAGGCAGTAGGAGGGGCCACATCCGTCCCCTCCCCTCCCCAGTGTGGCTGGTGGCCTTCGAGAACATCGCCTGTGCCCGCAGTCTCCTCTCCCCCAGAACGTTGAGCCTCCAGTGGACGCGTGCAGACGGGGATTAATAGTTGCAGGGCAGAGGGAAGGGTCATGCTTAAGGTCTTAAGGAACTCCGTTTAAAACATTCAGTCTGCAACACAATATATACAATGTATTCCCGTCTATGCAGCTTCCCCGTCCCCCAAACGCCCACGATTGCTAAATATTTCCTTACATATATATAGGGAACTGTGCTTGTGGCTTTTCTCTTGGGTGTTCATCGTCTCCTCTCCGCCTCCATGGATCTCATCCATGTTCAAAGACTTTCCCATCGGGAAAAAAAAAAAAAATCCTGGCCTAGCCCCCTGGCCCCTCTCCAGCTCTCCTCAAGCTAGCTGCGCGTTCGGGAATACGGTGACGGGGTTCCGCGGGAGGCCCGGGAGCGCGGCGGTTTTGCGCGGGAGTCACCGGCTAGTCCGGCCGGGCCCCCAAGGCTGGGGAGCGGGGCGCGTGGGGGTTACGGGCGCAGACGCCGCGCGCGCAGCCACCTCCTCGCGCGTCCGCACACATGCGCGCGCACCCACCCACGCGCACCCAGGAGCGCACCCACGCGCACACATAAACACACCCGCAAGCACGCGCGCGCAGCCCCACGCGCACACATGCACACGCACGCGCGCACCCATGCACCCGCACTCACCGCGCGCGCGCACCCGCGCACACAGGCACGCACCCCTACACCCTCCACTGTCACCAGGGGTTTTGATTCGCTGGCGAGGCTCTCGGGCCGCTTAGCTACCCCACCCCTGCAGCGCGGCCGCTACGGCCGGGGAGGACTCTCCCAGGGTGCCCGCAGGGACTACCCGCAGTGGCCCGCGCAGTGTGCCGACCGCACGCCCGGCTGGGCCCAGCCCTCGGGCCCCCCTCGCGTGGAGATGCCTGTAGGCAGCAGGGAAACCTCCTCGCTCCAGCGACTCCTCGTTGAGACTCGATTGTCTCGCCATGAGTCAGAATCCCACGGGCGCCCGTCTGGACTTGAGTGTCCCCAAGCAGAGCCCGGGAGAAAGGCTCCAGGGAGGGAGTTTTCCCGACAGCTGATTCCAGAAAGCAGTGAAGGAGCCCGGGTAGCCTAGACGTGAGGGGAGGGGAGGGCGGTCGCCCACCTCTCCAAGCGCACGGAGCGCACGGAGCGCACGGAGCGCACGGAGTGGTGGAGGGGAGGAGAGGGGAGCAGGCCCCCCCCCCCCCAGCCCGGGTCCCCCTGCGCGTTGACTCCGCAGCCGCTCTGGGCCCGGCCTGTGCGGGGCCCCGGGCACCTGCGCTCGCCAAGCCGGGGCAGCGGTCAGGCGGCGGCTGGGGTGGGTCGCTGCCCGCGGGAGGAGCCGCCTGAGCTGGTAGGGAGAGATGTGATGTGTAAGGAGGGACACAGGAGTGTCCCCTGAGGCCCCACACCCGAACTCCAGAAAGCAGGCTGGGGACAGGCAGTAAGTAGCAGGAAGAGCAGTGGCGGGAATGAACTGAGGCTGGGACTGTGTGTCTGAAAATAGTAAACCTGGTGGAAGGCGGCAAGGAGCCTTGAATAGTACAGGCCGCTTCCTCCTGGCCAGCGAGCCCGCAGAGCGCAGTGATGTCCGCTCTCCCGAAGCGCATCCATAAATTCAAGGTTACCTGAATCCAGAATCCTATGCAATTTTGGGGGCAGGGGAGGGGGAGGGAATTTGACACTATGATTCTAAGTGTCTCTGGAAGGATAAAATGTGCGAAATGAGCCAAAAGGAAATTTTATATATATCTTTTTTAATGTTTTATTTAAAAAAAATTTCTTTTAATGTTTTATTTATTTTTGAGAGAGCGTGAGCAGGGGAGGGTCAGAGAGAGAGGGAGACACAGACTCTGAAGCAGGCTCCAGGCTGTGAGCTGTCAGCACAGAGCCCGACGTGGGGCTCGAACCCACGAACCGTGAGATCATGACCTGAACTGAAGTCACATGCTTAACCGACTGAGCCACCCAGGCGCCCGCAGAAGGAATTTTAAAAAGAACAATCATCAGGAAGCTTGTCCGATTGTGTATTAAAATATAAGGTGAGTAATTAAAGCCTGCTTTGGGGGGGGGGCACAGGAGCGAGCAGATGGGTCACGCAGAAGAGACCCCAGAAGCAGATGCAGAGAATGAACTGGGGCTGTTTTGCTGGTGACAGGAATCCACTGGGAAGCAGTTTAAGCAGAGAGGGGAGTTTCTCAGGCTGGTGGAGTAGCTCACGGCATCCCTGGGGGGGAGGGGAGCTGCCGCTGGCGCTCTAGGCTGATCCAGGAAGTTCTCCGTGTGTATCAGTTCTTCTTTTGGAGCATCAAGCCTCCTTATTTTTTCTCATTGCAGACATGCTTCCCTCTCCCTCTTTCTCTAAACACCCATGGGAGACACTGACTGGCTCTCGCTGGGTCAGCCAACACGGTGTTAATAAACTGGGGCCCAGGAACACCATCATGTCATGGCGGCTGCTGCAGTGAGCACGTGGAAAGGAGGGGAAGAGACCACAGAAATCCGGTAAGGGGTGGGGGGAGATAGACTGGAGGGGGGTTGGCACACCAAACAATAGATATTTTTTGCATCAAAATATATACAAGAATTTAGTAGCTCCTTGGGACATAATAAGAAATATGTTTGGTCTCTGTCCCCAGTTCCTGACACAGAGCCCCTAAGTCCTTTGGAATTTCTGGGGTAATGTCTTTGGTTTTAGTGAGGTGACCTTGGTGGACTCCTGGGGAGCTTCAGGTTGGGGGCCGGTCTCTGCAAAAACCAAGCCATATTTGGAAGCTTGGGAGTTGGGGGTGCCTGGGGGGCTCAGTGGGTGAAGCATCTGACTTGGGCTCAGGTCATGATCTCGCGGCTCATGGGACTCACCCACATCGGGCTCAACGCTCTCAGCTCAGAGCCCGCTTTGAATCTTCTGCCTCTCTTTCTGCCCCTCCCCCGCTTGTATGCTCGCTCGAGCTCTCTCTCTCAAAAATAAATAAACAGTAAAAAAAAAAGAAGCTTTGACTTTCAGCTCACCCCCACCCTCCATGGAAGAGAGAGGTGCTGGAGATTGAGTTAATGCCTACGTCACGAGGCCTCTGTGAAAATCCCTACATTGTGGGGTTCTGGGTCCCAGGGGTTCTGGGTGAGAGGGCACACCCATGGGACAGGAGAGTGGGGTCACTCCAGGCTCCCGGGCTTGTAACTGTTCCGGACTCCTCCCTCTGTGCCTCTCTGTGTGGCTGTTCATCCGTATCCTTTTTAAAAACATTTTAAAAAATGTTTTATTAGTAAAAAAATAAAATAAAATAAAATAAAAAATGTTTTATTTATTTCTGAGAGACAGAGACAGCGTGAGCAGGGGAGGGTCAGAGAGAGAGGGAGATACAGAACCCGAAACAGCCTCCGGGCTCTGAGCTGGCAGTCAGCAAGGAGCCCGACGCGGGGCTTGAACCCACGAACCGCGAGATCATGACCTGAGCTGAAGTCGGACACTTAACCGACTGAGCCCCCCAGACGCCCGCATCCGTATCCTTCAGAACAAACCGGTACATGTGTTTCCCTGAGAGCAGGGAACAGTGACAGCAAAGCATCCGATCTGCGCAGGGGGCATGGGCACACCTGTCTTCCCTGGTTGGTCAGAAGTGCAGGTGACAATCTGGGGCTGCAGATGGTATCTGACGTGGAGGGGAAGCAGCCTTCCGGGACTGAGCCCTTAAGCTGTGGGGTCTGCACTGATTCTGAGTCGTTAGGGTCAGAACTGGATTACAGGACGCTCAGGTGGGGTCTGCAATGTGGGAGCTTCCCCTCCCCCGACGTTTGGTGTCAAGAGTGCCATGACCGGAGGGGACCAGAATTGTCCTTTAATAACCGAGGAAGAGTTTCATCTCAGAGAAGAGAAGGTGCGGTAAGTGTTGGCGGCACCCGGTTGCTATCCGCTTCCCTGACCTCATCAAATTAAAAGCATATTGATGGAAATAATGCATTTCTTAGGTGCCATCTCTTTCTCGGTGCTGAATGGCGGGAATGATAGTTCTCAACAAGCCTGGTTCAAATGATGGTAACATTTCATGTTAACGGGCTAAGAGATGGTAGCATTGGTTCAGAGGTGCTTTGCTACCCCTAATGTTTTCTTTTTTTTTTTTTTTTTTTTTACATGGTTTTGCATATATTTCCCACATTCGTCCATTCTTGTGCCCAAGGTTGTATAAGAACCAGGAGTCTTTTGGGAAGGTCATATTATTGAGTACTGTTGTAGGCATGGTAGCAACTGCTACAGCGTTCTTGTCATCTAAAACATTTATGATGAGGAAGCTGCTGTAACCAGGAATCATCACCGTCTTCTCTATATCCAGATCTTGAAATGAAGAAACAGTACCTGGAGTTTGTGATTGAAGAGTAAGTTTATAGGTGGCATTTCCAGCTTGAGTAATGGAAAGGGAACTAGACAAACAAGAGCTCTCATTCTCTTCTTCTATTCCGAAAGGGTCTATCACTTCCGTAATAATAGAGGACAAAAATCCTGCAGGAGAGCTATGTTGTAACACCTTTCTTATATAAGCCATTCCAGTTTTCCTGGAGTGTATCACTTTTCCCAAGTGGATGTTGCTGAATTTCTTGGTGTATATACTTTGTTGAGACTCGTTTTTGGGGACGTATGCAAAGAAGACCGTTTCTTTTAAAGTGATGAACTGTGGCGCCAGGGCAGTTTCAAAGCCCATGCCAGGAACATCTCAGCTCACAGGCAGGCAGGAAGCAAAGCCCTAATGTTTTCTTTTAATGTTTTATTTATTTCTGAGAGAGAGAGACAGCGTGAACAGGGGAGGGTCAGAGAGAAAGGGAGACATAGAATCTGAAACAGGCTCCAGGCTCCGAGCTGTCAGCACAGAGCCCGACGCGGGGCTCCAACTCACAGACCTTGAGATTATGACCTGAGCCGAAGTCGGACGCTTAACTGACTGAGCCATCCAGGCGCCCCTACCCCTAATATTTTAATAAGTGGTGGAGAACATGGCAAATTTCTGCAAAAAAAAATTTTTTTAAGATGGGTTTTTTTTAAATGCTTATGTATTGGGGTGCCCGGGGGGCTCAGTCAGTTGGGCGGCTGACTTCGGCTCAGGTCATAATCTCACGGTTCGAGGGTTTGAGCTCCATGTCGAAAATTTTTTAATGTTTTATTTATTTTCGAGAGAGAGAGAGTGCAAACCAGGGAAGGGCGGGGGGCGGGGGGAGACAGAGGATCCGAAGCAGGCTCCGTGATGACAGTGCAGAGCCTGATGCAGGGGTCAAACTCACAACCTGTGAGATCACGACCTCAGCTGAAGTCAGACTCAACCCATTGAGCCACCCAGGCGCCCCAGGACACCACAAATTTCAAAGCTGAAAACCTTTTCTGGGAAATGAAAGCCAGAGACCTTCTTCTCGCCCCTGAAGTCACGTGTTTTACCATAAATAAACTCTTTCAAAATAGCCACGGAATGCCCTCCCCCTGTATGGCGGAAATTATCCATGGATTATATCTTAATGCCTCTCTGTGATGCAGTTAAGTCGAACCGTTCAGGAAAGCATTGCTACTGGTTAGCTTTCCCCAGCGACTGTCCACCGCGCACATACCTGTAGTGTACTTTATTCTAGAGCTTCTGTTGCCATTTTCAGCAGGATAAGAATAACGGGTATTCGGGGCACCTGGGTGGCTCAGTTGGTTAAGCGTCAGACTTCGGCTCAGGTCATGATCTCACGGTTCGTGGGTTCGAGTCCCGCATCGGGCTCTGTGCTGACAGCTCAGAGCCCGGAGCTGCTTCAGATTCTGTGTCTCTTTTTCTCTCTGACCCTCCCCTGCTCGTGCTCTCTCTCTCTCTCTCTCTCTCAGAAATAAATAAAACATTACAAAAAAAAAAAAAGAATAACAGGTATTCGCAGCTCTTCCTGTAACCTAAAACCCGCTAAGAGGGAAAGTAGACGGCAAGACACTGAAAGAAGTCTTACTCAAAGGCAAACCCATTCAGTTCATTTCCACACAGCACGTGGTAAGGACGCGCCTACGCACTCGTTACCTCGTTTCCAAATCGACGGCCATTTGTCTCCCGTCAGGGAGAAGTGTTCTTGCTGACGCGCGGGTTAACCAGGCGGGGGGTGTGCTGGCCAAGCACAGAATGTCTACAGCATGCCTGTTGTCTCCTTTGTTCATGGTCAAGGGCACGTTAGGGCCACTTCAGTTTACTGGTACCAACAAACGCCTGCAGGAAGCCATTCCACCTGCCAGGGCAGGGGGGAGGGCGGGGGGGGGGGGGGGGGGAAGGAGAGGCTCCGTGTCCCATGATGCAGCAGGCTGCTTCTTGGAAGGAGAAGTGGCCCGTCCTGACGAAAGATGAGGGGAAACACCCACCCAGCTGAAAGCCTCTAAAAACTCCCCTGGTCGCCGGGACATTCGTCTTCACACGTGACGGCCGCTTTCTCAGTTTCGCTTTTGATTTCATTAACTAACTGGTGGCCTTTAGGGGTTTTCAGCATGTCCTTCTCAACTCACTGCCAGTGACCTTGGCCGTGTCCAGGATGAACCGCGAACTGAAGGGGAAAAAAATCTCCCCTCTGCAGTTCTCATAGCCAACTCTCCGCCCTTCTAGAAAATTAACCCTGCGTGCCATCCAGGGACACGTCCAAACTACGGCAGGGTGGGGACACCTGTGCAGAGGGCCCGGGTTCCTGCCCCGCTCGGCGGCCACTTCTCAGCAAATCCTGCGAGGCCCAGCCAGTCGCTACTCCCCCCAGTTTCCATGACGGGCCACCGCCACGTGGGGGAGCTCTTCTCTTGAGGACATCAAAGGGGCCCACAGGACTGTCACACTGTGCTTCCCTTGTCACAATCACTGCCCTTCTCAGTGAGCTTGAGGCAATTATAATGCCTCATGACAAGCCCTTCAGGCTGCACTCCTGTGCTCTCCTGTCCGTCTGTCTTTCTGGCCAGACCCTGGTGAAACGCTTCCTTCCCCTTTCTCTCTCCCTGCACTGAGGGGCTGAGTGGCTGCCGGATGCGACCCCAGCAGCAAGGGACCGCCTGGCCTTACAGTGGCAACCCGTTTCCCTGGGAGCTTCAGCCCTGGATTCTGTGGACCAGCCAGCTCTCCATTTCTTCATCCCGGCTTCTCGCCCTCCCCGCTTCCCCCTCCAGCTCCCTCACCTGGCCGCCTGGCTCCCTGGCTCCTTCTTCCTCATTCTCCATGGCGCCACCACCTGGATGTGCACCCATCCCGTGTCCTCCGAGGTCGAGTGGGAGCCCGATGGGGGTGGGGGGGGAAGGTCTCCCAGGTGATTAGGGAATCCGCCTGCGCTCGGTCTGAAGCCGAAGCCGTGCACTGCCCTGGCCTCTCCCCACCGCATCCCGGTCGGTCTCCGGGGAGACCCTCTCGGCCAGCAGGGCCATAAGGTCCCTGAGTCCCTTCAGCGAGGAAGCGTGTCAGCCCTGGACGGGATGTGACGGAGAAACACTCCCTGTGGGGTTGGACGGGAGTGTAGTCGGACCCACTCACCTTCCCTCGTTCAAGTGCGTGGTCTGCCGAGCTGCGTGAGTCCACACCTGCCTGTGTGTCCTCTCTGCCCCTTGGCACCCACCTGCCCACCCCAGGGCGGCTCTCCCCTGCGCGCCCGGCGTGCCCTCTCCCCCCTGAGTCACGCCCACGTCAGACACCCGCTCTGCTGACCACAGTTATTGCCGGGACCCTTTCCAAACCGGTGGACTCAGCCTCGTGGTTCTTGCTATGTTTGCAAGGCGCCCCTCATCCTGCCAGCAGGAAACTTTGAGAAAATAAAGGTTTATTCCTTACGAAAGACCTGGAAATGACACAGCCACCCAGGGCCGCATGGCGAGGTGAGGTCGCGGGTGGAGGAGAAAGCATGCGCAGCGCGGGGCTTTTACTGGGGTCGCGAGTGGGGGCCTAGGGTTTCCTGGGCTCCCTCTACTGGTGAAGTTAAAACATCAGAGAGGGTGGGGGTGCCTGGGTGGCTTAGTCGGTTAAGCGTCTGACTTTCGCTTAGGTCATGATCTCGCGGTTCGTGGGTTCGAGCCCCGCGTCGGGCTCTGTGCTGACTGCCAGCTCAGAGCCTGGAGCATGTTTCAGTCTGTGACTCCCTCTCTCTCTGACCCTCCCCTGCTCACGCTGTCTCTCTCTCTCTCTCCTAGAAATAAATAAAACATTTAAAAAACCCCAAAACATCAGAGAGGGAATTTAAAGCCCAGGGAAGACAAAACACATATGGCCTAACGGGTCACTTAATTGAAATCAACCAAGAGCTCTGAAAGGAGAGCCTGAGTGCGAGGAGGTGGCTCTTTATCTAGTGTGTTTATTGGGGAAAGCCTGCTTTGGAGTGGATGCTTTTTTTTTTTTTAATTTATTTTTGAGAGAGACAGAGAGAGAGACAGAGCGTGAGCAGGGGAGGGGCAGAGAGAGGGAGACACAGAATCCAAAGCAGGCTCCAGGCTCTGAGCTGTCCGCGTGGAGCCGGACGTGGGACTTGAACTCACGAACCACAAGATCATGACCTAAGACAAAGTCCGACGCTTAAGTGACTGAGCCAGCCAGGCGCCCCGAGGAGTGGATGCTTCTTTGAAGTGGGTAACTTGGCCGGCAAGGCCCGAGTCAGGACTCACACCACACCCTCCCGTCCTAAAATGCCTTTTCCGCGGGTCCGGCACCACCGGCTCCTGAGTCACTCCGGAAATGATGTCACGGGTAGGAATGGGCACGGGACCGAGCGGACATGGCGGGGAGGATGGGACCACGGCGGGCAGGAGGGACGGACAAGCCAGACAAGGTGGCGGCACGTCAGGATCAATGGTTGCCCATCCCTGGCCACCTGCCCGCGTGAGGCCCGTCCGTGGCAGTGGCCTCTTTCCCGCTCCCGTCCTGGGACGGAGCCATTCTGCGTTAGGTTTCGGGCTGTGGCAGCGGGACCTGGAGAAGCCGGGCACACAAGCACACGGTCACCAGGGAGTGTGACCACCTCCTGCGTTAATCAGAACCCCCTGCGGGGGACTGACTGCGCAGCAGCAATTCATTGACTCAGAACCAAGCTCTGGCGGGGGTGGGGGGGTGGAGCTGATCTTTGACCCGCCTGGAGGGCATCCCAGGCTGCCAGGACCCCCACCCCCCTGCCTCCCGCATGTAGTCATCGGCTCTCCCCTGCACCCACAGCACCGGCAGTATCTCCAGTAGGAACGGGTGCGCATAAGCTGGCCTTAAACTCCCTAAAAATCATACAAAAGGAGTAAAGAGAATAAAAAAAAAAAAGAAAATTCCATTTTCAGTGCGACTGGAAAACAGACACAGGCAGAGTGCAAAATCAGACAAGGCAGAGGCTGGGATTAGGAGGAAGGGAAATGGGGACGTGGACGAGGCGGGGGCGGGGGGGGAAGGGTCTGCAGCTTTCGGGGTGCCTGCAACACCTTCTGGAAGCTCCAGGATTGTTCTGGCATCTCCCCACTGGGTAAAGCAAGAAGCAGGAACTTCAGGGAGCAGGGCTGGCAGCCGCACGGAGCTCACTGCCTGTGCGGGCGAAGCCCGGGGGCTGGGGTCCCACAGAGAACCGCACAGCGGTCTTATCTGGAAGAAGCAGCCCGGGAGAGTGTCTCGGGGCTGTGAAGCTGGGGAGGCGGCAGTGCGATTGCCCAGGACGATCCAACCCATTTTCTGACCTTGCTAAGAGGTGTCCAGAGACATGAATGCGGGAAACATCAGTACAATTCACGACTAGATGAAGAGTGTCCACAGGAGAAATGTTGCCATGGAGCAGCTGAAGACGATGACTAAACATATTCTGAATTCAGAACGTTATTACGCAGGCAGCGCACAGGAGACGTAGTGAAGCTCTATATTCTATATAGACACATCATATATTCTGGACATGACCTTCAAAGGAGTCTAGCATACACATGGTTGGAATGTCTGCCGAAGAAAACGAGTTGGTAGAACAGGCACACATTTCAATAAATAATTCAAGCAAGTCCTCCTCATGAATCTATATATGGGAAGAGAAACCTGTATGCCAGGGAAAACTGGTCAAGGACATCGAATTTTATTTACTCACTTATTTATTTAAAGTTTATTTATTTATTTTGAGAAAGAGAAAGACTGCACGAGTGGAGGAGGGGCAGAGAGAGAGGGAGAGAGAGAATCCCGAGCAGGCTCTGCGCTGTCCACGCAGAGCCCGGCACGGCGCTCGATCTCACCAACCGTGAGATCATGACCCGAGCCGAAATCAAGAGTGAGAGGGTTAATGGACTGAGCCACCCAGGAGCCTCCAAAAATAAATTTTGGGAGCATCCGGGAGAAGAAGGGCCAAGCCATTTACAAGGAGATAAAGACCTGGCCGGCCGTGGATGCCCACAGGCCCACAGGGAGCGCCGTCAGGAATGGCACGAGATTCTCAAGGAGAGCAAACATGAGTCAGGGTTTTATAAAAAGGCCACAGTTTTCCGTCCTACTTCCCATCCCCCCTCCTCCCCTGGCAACCACTGATCTTTTCACCGTCTCAATATAGTCTTTCTTTTTCCAAAATATCATATCGTTGGAACCCTATAGTGTGCAGCCTTTTCAAAGCAGCTTCTTTTCACTTGGTGACATGTATTAAAATTTCCTCCATGTCCTTTCGTTGCTTAATAGCTCATTTCTTTTTTGAATAGTCTATTGCGTGGAAGCACCACAGTTTGCTTCTCAAGTCACGTCCTGAGGGACATTTTGGTTGCTTCCAATTTGGGGCGATTATGAATAAAGCTGTTATAGACATTCATGTGCAGGTTTTTGTGTAGACATAAAGTTTTCAACTCATTTGGGTAAATACCTAGGACTGTGATCACTGGACTGTATGGTAAGTCTACATCTGGCTCTGTGAGAAATCGCCAAACTGTATTCCAAAGAGGCAAGGCCGTGTCGCATTTCCAGGAGCGGTGAATGAGAGCCTCTGTGGTCGGTGTCCCAGGTTTTAGCCATTCTCATATGTGTGCGGTGGTACCCACTATGTTTTAATGTTAAGTGCCCTCATGATATAGGAGGTCGAATATCTTTTCGTACACTTAGCTGCCATCTGCATGCCTTTGGTGAGAGGTGACTGTTCAGACGTTTCGCCCATTTTTCGATTGGGTGGTTTGTTTTCTTATTGTTGAGTTTTGGGGGCTCTTTGTAAATTTTGAATAGAAGTCGTTTATCAGATGTATGTTTTGCAAATATTTTCCACCAGTCTGTGGCTTGTCTTTTCATTCTCTAAACCATAGACAACTTTGGACATATACGATTTGAGGAAATGCTGCTCTCATGAACACTTCTTGGAGGGATTATGAGAGGATCAACTCCGGTCAACCAAGGAATCACTGGGTGCATTTTAGTAAAAGGGGGGCAGTGAACATCGAATATATTTACCACGGAACGAACACAAAAGTTTGGTGCAGGGTTGGGAGAAGGAAGGAGGGAAGTTGAGGATATAAGCTAACTTATTCATCGTTGATTAAAAAAAATATTTGAAAAGCAGGATCATTTCTACAGAAATGTCATTTGTCAGAAGAGAGAAAATATAAACAGGTTTTTCAAAGTTAATTTATTTTGAAAGAGAGAGAAAAGATGAGTGAGGAAGGGGCAGAGAGAGAGGAGAGAGAATGAGAATCCCAAGCGAGAATCCTGACCCGGAGCTCAATCTCACGAACCTTGAGACCATGACCTGAGCTGAAATCAAGAGTCAGACGCTTAACCAACAGAGCCAACCGGAGGCCCCCAAACAGGGGTTTTATAAAACAAATACAAAAAGTTCTCAAAGTGTCACCAGCTTCCCCCAAAGGGTTAGACTCAGACCCAGAAAATCCTAACAGGAGATTTTGGGATACTCTTCCAGGGCACAGAAATCGAGGAAAACTAGGGCGCCTGGGTGGCTCAGTGGGTTAAGCGCCTGACTTCAGCTCAGGTCATGACCTCATGGTTTGTGGGTTCGAGCCCCGCGTCGGGCTCTGTGCTGACAGCCAGCTCAGCGCCTGGAGCCTGCTTCAGATTCTGTATCTCCCTCTTTCTCTGCCCCTCCCTTGGCTCTCTCTCTCTCTCAGAAATAAATAAAACATTAAAAAAATTAAAAAAAAGAAAAAGAGGAAAACTCTCCAAATTATTTTCATTAAGCCAGTACAAGTTCAAAGACTGATAAAAATGACCCAAATATTTGACATGCCAGCCGCCCACCTGGCTAACCTTGGGCTTGCTGAGGGACATTTGGACGCAGATACGCAAGAGGGAAGATGAGGTGAAGACAGCCACGTGCAAGCCAGAGAGAGGAGCAGATCCTTCCTCACGGCCCTCAGAAGGAGCCAACCCCGCCATGACACCTTGATCTTGGACATCCAGTCCCCGAGACTGCGAGGAAACACGTTTCTGCTGTTCAAGTCCCCCGGTGTGGGGTGCCGCGCCTCAGCACCCTAGCAAACAAAGACTGCGTCCTTCTGGGGTGGAGACACGTAGAATACATGGTCACCTCGGAAAATCCGGTTGCCACAAGAGAACCAAATCCACCAATAAAAATTCCTGTCCATACAAATTAGGATTAAGTAACAAAACGCCAGGAGCGAGGACCACATCCCGCAAGATCTGTGCTCGTGAATTCCGGGTTGGGGATTCGCCACCGATTAAGTTCCTTGTTGGCAATACGTCAGCATTGAGAGAGGAGCAGAGGAGGCTGTATGCAGTGAGATCCCTGCTTCGACCAGCGGCACCGTGGGGAGTGCTGCCCATGACCCCCTCCCCTGCCCTTTCTAGGACAGAGGAAATTCCTTCTCTTAGAGACTAGGGCGCACTGTCCTAGCCAGAAGGCGGAGGACTGGCTTCACCATCAAACAAGCTTTTGCTGTATTTTTAGTGTTTTTTAATTTTTTTAAACTTTTTTTTTATTTTTTATTTTTTTATTTTTTTAATGTTTTATTTTTATTTCTAGGAGAGAGAGAGAGAGAGAGAGAGACAGCATGAGCAGGGGAGGGTCAGAGAGAGAGGGAGACACAGACTCTGAAACAGGCTCCAGGCTCTGAGCTGGCAGTCAGCACAGAGCCCGATGCGGGGCTCGAACCCACGAACCGCGAGATCATGACCTAAGCGAAAGCCGGACGCTTAACCGACTAAGCCACCCAGGCGCCCCTGTTTTTTAATTTTTTAATGTTTATTTAGTTTTGAGATTTTGAGAGAGAGGTGTAGCGTACGAGCGGGGGAGAGACAGAGAGAGAGAGGGAGACACAGCCTCCGAAGCAGGCTCCAGGCGCCGAGCTGTCAGCACAGAGCCCCACGCAGGGCTCGAACCCACAAACCCCGAGAACCTGACCTGAGCCAACTGAGACCCCGGGCGCCCCTGTGTGGTTTGTTCTTTTGTATGGTCATGCCTGGGTGAGAGAAATAAAAGTCCAACGGGCAGCTTTTAACTTTGGTTTTGAGTCTGTCGCCCTCCTTCTTTTCCAGTTCTTTCTCTCCCGGCTTGGGGGCCGAGGGGTGACCCCCGGCCATTCTCCCCCGCTTCCACAGCCGCCTTGTGCTGTTGCGCAGGGAGAGAGAACAATTCACAAACGTCAAGTACACAATTAGTTCTTTAAAAAATCAATCCAATTGACAATAGCTTTTTTCTTTGGATCTCACAACTGGTGTTCTTTGTCTTGGATGCCGTTTAGAAACGAAATAAAGATATCCCAATGTTATGGTTTGTTTATCAAGGGAGGTGCTCAGTCCTTAAACAAACAAGTCATGTTGGTACACTGGTTAATTGTATTTTTACTGCAAACATTTAAGGACCTCAGAAAACAGGGTTGTGTTCCACGGGTGGGGAGTACAAACTAGGGTTTGTTTTAGGAACAAATGAACTCTCCCTTATCAGCACTTTCGGGGCTTGGGCTGTGAGGCACACTTTTATTTTTACTTTTATTATTTTTTTTAATGTTTATTTATCTCTGAGAGAGAGAGACAGAGTGAGGGGGGGAGGGGCAGAGAGAGAAGGAGACACGGAATCCGAAGCAGCTCCAGGCTCTGAGCTGTCAGCACGGAGCTGGACGCGAGGCTCGAACCTACAAACCGTGAGATCATGACCTGAGCGGAAGTTGGACATTTAAACCCAAAATAACCTGTCATAACTTACTATAAACACGTAAAACATAAATTCCACATCGCAAGTACAACCACCAAGCCTACATGGTTTCCAACGGGAAAGTTGGTATTTTTTGTAAGTTATTCAGCTCAGCTGCGTGTTTAAGAAAAAAGTCATTCCCTCAAACAAATGAAGACTTTCGATGTAGCCGTTTGCGAAAACATGGCTGGACCCTGAAGGCATCACGCTAAGAGGACGAAGTCAGACAGAGAAAGACAAATACACACACACAAAATGAAAGACAAATACGGTATGATGTCCTGCATTTGTGGAACTTGAAAAACAAACAAAATGGAGCTGGTGAGCTCAGAGATCGGGAGAACAGATGGGGGCTGCCTCGGGGGGTGTGTGTGAAATGCGTGTAGGGGCTCAAAAGGTACAGACATCCACTTACGAAATAAGGAAGTCACGGAGATGCAATGCAGAGCATGATGCTTATGTTTAGCAACACCGTAAGGCAAGGGCATCTGGGGGCCTCAGTAGTGTGTCAAATGTCCAACTCTTGATTTTGGCTCGGGTCATGGTCCCAGGGTCATGGGATCGAGTCCTGTGTCCGGCTCTGCATTGGGCGTGGAGCCTGCTTAAGATCTTCTCTCTCCCTCTGCTCCCCCCCAACTTGTTCTCTCTCTAAAATACAATTAAAAAATGGGGCGCCTGGGGGCTCAGTCGGTTGAGCATCGGGCTTCGGCTCAGGTCATGATCTCACGGTTCATGGGTTCGAGCTCTGCGTCGGGCTCTGTGCTGGCAGCTCATGAGCCTGGAGCCTGCTTCGGATTTTATGTCCCCTTCTCTCTCTGACACTCCTCTGCTCACGCTGTCTCTCTCTCTCTCTCTCAAAAATAAATAAAACATTAAAAAATTTAAAAAATACAATTTAAAAAAAGGGTCTGTTGAAAACAATACTGTCTGGCATATTTGAAGGTGGTGAATAGAGTAGATCTTCCAAGTTCTCATCATAAGAAATACATTTTTCATGCTACGTGTCGTGACAGATGTTAAGGAGATTTATTTATTTTTTAAATATTTTTTAAAAAATATTTTATTTATTTTTGAGAGAGAGATAGAGACAGCATGAGCAGGGGAGGGTCAGAGACACAGAATCTGAAATACTCCAGGCTCCGAGCTGTCAGCACAGAGCCCGATGCGGGGCTCGAACCCACAAACCGTGCATGACCTGAGCTGAAGTCGGGCGCTTAACCGACTGAGCCACCCAGGCGCCCCGAGGAGATTTATTGTTGTGATCATTTTGCAAGGCGCTCAGCTGCACTTTGGAGGCTGAAGTTGTACACGCTGCCTTCGCAGAGCCTGCTTGGGATTCTCTCTCTCCCTCTCTCTCCCTGTTCCTCCCCCCTGCTCGTGCTTTCTCTCTCTCTCAAAATAAATAAATAAACTTAGAAGCTTATCACATCCTGCGTTGGATTAGCTATTCCTGCGTTTGTCTTAACCTGTATTTTTATGGAGGTGCGCACACCCAACGACTCCACCGCTACCCCGTGGGGCTCTCGCCGGGCAGGGCAGTCCCCTTGGCCCCCACTCTGGGGACACAGCCCCTCCCACTGGGCAGGACCACCTGCCAGGTCCCTGTGGGACCACCTGCCCTGGCTGCCATCCATGGCGCCACCGACCCCTGCTGTCCATGCCCTCTCACCCCCATCCCCGCCATCCATGCAGGACCCTGCCCCCACCACGGTCCATGCCGGTGCCCTCCCACCTCCACCCCTGCAGGACATCACCTCCCCCCCACCCCCCGCCGACCACGAGGGTGCTTCCTCGGCACCGCCCTGGAGTATCTCGGCAGCAGCACCCCGTTGACAAACCGCCTCAGCAAAACCTCAGAACCATTTCCTTAGAGCTCAGGCGCGAGCCAAGCCTACGTTCGCCATCACGGTTCAGAGCCTCGCTTGGCAAGCTTTTGAGAGAAGCTCCGACTGGTTTTGTGGCTGCGAACCGGAGGCCGAGATCCGAGATCCGGGAGGGAAGCGGGACCCAGCGGCTCCCCGTCGGGTGTCCTGCCCTTTCCCAGAGTCCGGAGCTGGCAGGCAGGCCGAGGACCGGTACCCGCCTGCACCCAGGCCTCCGCGGACCTGCGGCCCAGCGCCTGCCCCCGCACCCCCCCCCCCCACCTTGGGACCTTCTGCCCCCTGTGCAAGCCCTGCGCTCTCCAGACCGGTCCTGGGCCCTGGAGCTGGGATCCCAATCTCAGGGTTCGGGGTCCTCCAGCCCCTCCTGAATATAACCCCCCACCCCGTCCAGGATCTTACATTTGGTGCCAGTTGAGTCCAACCCCCGGTCCCCCCTTTGGATTAATCTCCCAGGTTGTCCCCCACCCCCTACATGCGCACATCTCTGGTCCCCATGCCCTGACCTCTGACCCCCAACCCCAGCCACAGGCCATCCAGCTGCTTGTGACCCAGCCTGCCAAGAGCCTGGCTTCTAATTAACTGTTAATGATGGAACATGGCACCTGATTATAGATCGTAAACTTGTTTTGTTTCCCCACAGGCTGACATGCAGACTGGCTCCTAAATCCTTCCGCGAGTGAGCTTGCAAAACACTCTCTCTGCCAGAAGTCCTGTGAGCTCCCCTGAGCTGCGAAGTCAGGTCAGGTCTCCCTCCCGGGGAGGGGTGAGGGGAGGCAGGCCCTGCCGCCTGGGGCAGGGCGTATAGGGGCCACACAGCTTCTTTGACCTGAAAGACTGATTTGTTGATTAAACCTCAACAAAGCGGAACAAATTAAAGTTAAATTAATTTTGGGGCGTCTGGGGGACTCAGCGGGTTAAGCGTCCGACGTCGGCTCAACGTCGGCTCAGGGCATGATCTCACAGTTCGTGGGTTCGAGCCCCGCGTCGGGCTCTGTGCTGACAGCTCGGAGCCTGGAACCTGCTTCAGATTCTGTGTCTTCCTCTCTCTCTGACCCTCCCTGCTCACTCTCTGTCTCAAAAATAAAGAAACATTTAAAAAATTGTTTAAATGTTAAATTAATTTCACTGAAAGAGAGAGCCCCCAGCCTCTTTCCTTTGGAGGTTTAACCCCATCAGAACCTCACTAATGGACAGAGGTGGCCTCGGGGAGGGTGGGCTGGCAGGGAAGGGCGCCACATGGCCCCCGGGGACCCCGTCATGAGCAAAGGAGGAGACAGAGCTAGTGAGCCTGTGTCTTGGTCAGCTCAGGCTGCTCTAGCAAAATAACCACCGGCTGCAGGGGGCGGGGGGTGGGGGGACGCTTAAGCGGCATCACTTCTCTCTCACAGTCCTGGGGGCTGGGAAATCCAAGATCAAGGTGCCCGCAGATTTGGTGTCTGGGGACGACTTCTTCCTGGTTTGCCCACACCCATCGCTGGGCCGCCTCATCACATGGCAGAAAGCAGGGAGGCGCAGGCCACTTCCTCTTCTTCTTCTTCTTTTTTAATGTTAATAGTATTTATTTATTTAAATTTTTAATGTTTAATTTTTTATGAAAAAAATTTTTTTAACATTTATTCATTTTAACATTTAACAGGCAGAGAGAGACGAGCATGAGCAGGGGAGGGGCAGAGAGAGAGAGAGGGAGACAGAGAATCCAAAGCAGGCTCCGGGCCCTGAGCTGTGAGCACAGAGCCCAACTTGCAGCTCAAACCCACGAACCGTGAGATCATGACCCAAGCCAAAGTTGAACACTTAATCAACTGAGCCACCCAGGCGCCCCTAATGTTAATTTGTTTTTGAGAGAGAGAGACAGACAGACAGACAGAATTCAAGCAGGGGAGAGGCAGAGAGAGGGAGACACAGAATCTGAAGCAGGCTCCAGGCTCTCAGTTGTCAGCACAGCCTGACGGGGGCCTCGAACCCACGAACCGCGAGATTGTGCCCTGAGCCAAAGTCAAGAGTCCGACGATTAACTGACTGAGCCACCTGGACACCCCCAAAGTTTGAAAACTGTAAGCAGTCAGAATGACCCCCTTACTATTTAACGTTTCGCTTCAGCTCTGTGGAGAGAGAGGCAGGTGCTAAGCACGTAGACGGGCGTCAGGACACTAATGGTCCCCAGCACTTGGAACCCTGCAAGAGTGGCCACACGGTGGCACTGCCATCCCGAGTCTTGGGCGCTCAGAGCACCCGAAAAGACAAACCAGCTTCTCCTCGGGGGAGGCCTTTGTGCCCCAGACACGAAGTGACCTGTGACGCCCATCACGGCGATTGGAGTTTTACAGAAACGTGCTAAAGTGGAAAAACTCAGTTTTTCCTTCCTATGTAGGGACAACCCCAGCTCTTCTTCTTTTTTTCATTTTTCATTTTTCAAGTTTATTTATTTATTTTGAGAGAGACAGAGACAGTGTGAATGGAGAAGGGGCAGAGAGAGAGAGAATCCAAAGCGGGCTCTGCACTGTCAGCTCAGAACCCGGTGCGGGGCTCGAACTCACGAAACCGTGAGATCAGGACTTGAGCTGAAACCGGAAGTCGGATGCTTAACCGACTGAGCCCCCCAGGCGCCCCCAAACCCCAGTTCTGGTACTTCTGGTCACCAGCTGTGTGGAGGTCTTTCCCCACAGCAAGCAATTCTCTTTGACGCCAGCTGGGTGACCCCCCCGGAGGTGGCATCAGATCCCACAGGTCAGGGGCTCAGTCCCACAAGGCTGTCCCCGTCCCCCCACGCCCCCTGCTCCGGATGTCACCACCAGTGCTTCTGGCCCTGGGGCTACGGATCGGATGTTCCCACGCCCCCTCCTTGGGTTGATGAATTTGCTGCAGCGGCTCCCAAAAGTCAGGGACGCCCGTGCTTCTGTTTGCCGGCTTATTAAAGGACATGATAAGGTGCACGGGTGAGGGGCGCCTGGGGGGGCTCCGTCTGTTGAGCTTCGGACCTTGGCTCAGGCCATGATCTCACAGTTCATGGGTTTGAGTCCCGTGTCGGGCTCTGCGCTGACAGCTCGGAGCCTGGAGCCTGCTTTGGATTCTGGGTCTCCCTCTCTCTCTGCCCCTCCCCTGCTTGTGCTCTCTTTCAAAAATGATTTAAAAATAATAATAAAAGGCCACAGGGGAGCAGCTGGGTGAAGACATGCGCAGCATGAGGTCTGGGAGGGTCCGGAGCGAGGAAGCCTCTGACCCTGGGGACTCGGGGGCGTCGCTCACCCCGGGTGGAGTGGTCACCAGCCCGGAGGCTCGCCACCCCGACTACTGCGGGTTCACGGGGCTTCCCCGTGTGGGCGTGATGGACTAAGAGTGTCCCCCCGTCCCGAGGACAGAGGTCGCACTTTCAGTCCTTGGGCTGACCGTCCCCATCCGGGAGCCCAGCCAGAGTCACCTCAGAGGCTCCCGGTGTCCTGGTCACTCCGGAACCAGGAACCAGGAACAAAAATTTTTTTTCTATGATCTCACACGGGCACGAACCAGACACACACGTGTGACCAGAAGCCAGGCCCGGAAAGGTGGTGACCGGCAGCCCAGGGCCGGGCGGTGGTCGTCCCCGCGGCGGCTCTGACTTCCGCGGAACAGGTTGGCGCTGCCCGCTTGTGTCCTCGAGTAAGTGGAGGCCCCTGTGTGCACCCGTCCGGTCTGCGTCTCTGACTTGTCACCCAAGTGGCGCGTCCCCACACCTACGCATTTGCCGCTTATCCCTGCACCGTCTGAGGGCATCCGGGGGAGGGGGGGGAGTCTCGCTTTGGGCTGTTCCCAGCGCTGCCACGGACACTGTCCCGGTGTTCGGTGAGGACACGGATGCCTTTCTGTTGGTTCACCATCCCGGGGACTCCTGGCTCCCGTGTGCAGACTCGATTGCGGGACAAGTTGCCAAAGTGGCCGATAGATTTCTACCAGCAGGTGGGGAGCCCGGGGGCTCTGGTCCCGCTGTTCTCCCCTCACAACCATTTAAAACCATTTCCTCAGGGGCGCCCGGGGGCTCAGTCAGTTGAGCGTCCAATTTCGGCTCAGGTCATGATCTCGCGGTTCGTGGGTTCGAGCCCCGCGTCGGGCTCTGTGCTGACAGCGTGGAGCTTGCTTGGGATTCTCGCTCTCCCTCTCTCTCAAAATAAATAAATTAATTTAAAAATTTTCCTTAAACCAAAGTTGTTAGATCAAATGACACTTCTTGAGAGCCTACTATGTGCCCAGAGCTCTTTTTTTTTTTAAAATGTTTTACTTATTTTTGAGAGAGAGAGACAGCATGAACAGGGGAGGGTCAGAGAGAGAGGGAGACACAGAATCCGAAGCAGCTCCAGGCTCTGAGCTGTCAGCACAGAGCCCGACACGGGGCTCGAACCCACGAACCGTGAGATCATGACCTGAGCCGAAGTTGGACGCTTAACCAACTGAGCCACCCAGGCGCCCCGCCCAGAGCTCTTCCAAGTAGTGGGGACACAGCGCTGATGGTGTGGTCCTCGGGGGTCCAGTACACAGGACACGCTGGGCAGGTGCTGACGGCCGGAGGGAGCCAGGAGGTGCAGCCTGAGGGCCTCCCCTCACCCACCCCTTCCACCCAGTCCTGGCAGGGGGAGCGGGCTGCAAAACACAAGTGATGGTAAAGCCGGCAGACGGGCCCCATTGTTCACAATTTTTGATGAACTGTTTCCTCAGACTTTTCCAGTATCTGCGCCGAACAGCTTTCCTCTTTTTTTTTTTTTTGAACTTTATTTATTTTGAGAGAGACAGCGAGAGCGAGCAGGGGAGGGACAGAGAGAGAGGGGGACAGAGGAACTGAAGCAGGCTCTGTGCTGACAGCAGAGATCCCGACGCGGGGCTCGAACCCATGAACCGCGAGATCATGACCTGAGCTGAAGTCCAACGGAGCCCCTAGTCTTCCTCCATTCTGACTCTAAAATCAGACTGGGGGTGGGAACCCGCAGCATGTGAGACCGTGGTCCCCAAAGCAGCGAGGAGGCGGCACTGAGGAGGTCAGGGGGAGCTCTGTTTGGTGAGTCAGGGAGGGCTTCCTGGAGTAAGGCCCTCTCAGGTCATATCCTCCAGGAGGCTGAATGCCTGGGCTGGGATTCCAGGGAAGGGGGAGGCTTGTGCTAAGGCACATGTGTGTGTCTCATATATTTCAACCCTATCCACCCTCCATCCCTCTGAACATGACTGTATGTGGAGACAGGGTCTTTATTTATTTATTTTTTATGTTTTATTTATTTCTAGGAGAGAGAGAGAGAGCGTGAGCAGGGGAGGGTCAGAGAGAGAGGGAGTCACAGACAGAAACAGGCTCCAGGCTCTGAGCTGGCAGTCAGCACAGAGCCCGACGCGGGGCTCGAACCCACGAACCGCGAGATCATGACCTAAGCGAAAGTCGGACGCTTAACCGACTAAGCCACCCAGGTGCCCCGAGACAGGGTCTTTAAAAAGGTAAAAGGGGGTCACTAGGGACGGCTCTGCTCCAACATGACTTGTGTTCTTATAAGAAGAGGAGATTAGGGGCTCCTGGGGGCTCAGTAGGCTGAGTGGCTGACTGCGGCTCAGGTCATGATCTCACGGTTTGTGAGTTAGAGCCCCGCGTCGGGCTCTGAGCTGACAGCTCGGAGCCTGGAGCTGCTTCGGATTCTGTCTCCCTCTCTCTCTTCCCCTCCCTTGCTTGCTCGCTCTCTCTCTCTTAAAAATGAAAAAACATTAAAAAAGAGAAGAAGAAGAGATTAAGAGACGCACGCAGAGGGGAGGCGGAGCGAGGACACACAGCAGGAAGGGGTGGTCTGCAAGCCATGAAGGGTGGCCTGGGGAGAGTCAGTGCCGCCCACACCCTCCCTGCTGTGGCTTCAGTTTCCTTGGAAGGAGCCGGCCTGGGGGTGGCCGTAGGTCTCCATCAGCTGGGATACTGGAAGATTCTATGACCCCGCGTCTCCTTCTGTCCTCCGGAGCACTCTAACAGGGGCTCGGGACCTCCCTCCAAGTTGACCCTTGACCCTGAAGAAATACCCGCTGTGAAACACAGGAGTGAATAAGGGGGAGGGAGGGGCGAGGGTGGGATAAGGCTGATGTGGAGGCGAACAGAGACCTGGAGAGGTCAGCGGGGAGCAGGGGGACTGGGGAGGCTTCTCCCCTGGACCCTTCCGGGCGGCTTTCCCGGATTCCTCATGCTTGTGACTTAGAAGTGGGGCGGGGGCCCAAGGTTCCTGTCCACTCCCCCTGCCCCCACCCCTCCTTTCACTTCCTGCCCTTGAAGTTCCCAAAATGATTGTTGTCTCCAAATGGTCAACCAGGGACCGGTTCTTCTGCCTCCCCCTCCCCCCTCCCTTCCCCCACCCCCTCCCTTCCCCCTCTCCCTCCTCCTCCCCTCCCCCCTCCCCCAGCAGCAGGAAGCTGGGGGCTCCCCCGATGCCAGGCCAGGGAGGCAAACGTAGATTGAGCACCCCAAGCTGCCAGGGTGGGGGGAGGGGAGGAGAGCTTTCTCTGCAGCCGCTGGGGGGGTGACAGCGATGTGGGAAACAAAGGCAGATGAGAAATTAAACGTCCTTACTGTCCCCAGTCCAGGGACAGTCCTTGGACCAGGCAGAGTGG
This sequence comes from Hyaena hyaena, assembly GCF_003009895.1. Taxonomy (NCBI): domain Eukaryota; kingdom Metazoa; phylum Chordata; class Mammalia; order Carnivora; family Hyaenidae; genus Hyaena; species Hyaena hyaena. The sequence continues at coordinate 4,357,183 of NW_024080689.1, forward strand.
CCTTCCTGCCAGAGCTCAGCTGCCTCGATGACACTTTGCTGGGGGCACAAGTCACTCAGCCCGAGCGCCTGTAAGTAAGTCCCCTTTACCATAAACATTCCTTTGAAATCTTCCTCTATCCCGCCCCCCCCAAGATGTGTGCTGCCAATCATGCTCCAAGCCTGTGGCCCCTGAAGGGTCTCAGTCGTGAATGACGTGTCCCTCACAACAGCTGAGTCCTTCCTTCCCTCAAGGTCCAAAATTCCCCAGAGACTAACACTGTCCCCGACCCCCTACCAATCTACGATCAGTCCCTCCGCACAACCCCAGGGGTGTCCTGTCCCCGAGCTTTAATAAAACAACCGTCTGCACCGAAGACATCTCCAAACTTCTGTCCTGGCCCTCTGCTCCGAACCCCGCCATTCCCGCCTCAAAAGAAGCGAGGGAGTGGATTTTTACTAAGCACCAGCCGTGAGGAGGAGGCTCGATGTCAGCTCCCCCCCCCCCCCCCCCCCCCCCCCCCCCCCCCCCCCCCCCCCCCCCCCCCGCTGCTCACCCATCCAGTTCCACAGGCCCAGCGCGAGGCCGATAGTATTAAAATAATCCATTTCCAGACAAAGAAAGTGGAGTTCAGAGATCTCAGGTCACCTGTCCAGGGCCCCCTCGGGGCTGGTAGGGGGCGGAACCCAAGTTCCCACTGGTGTTTGCTTGACTCAAGAGGTCACGGTCTTCCCCAAGCTGCTTTTAGGCCGGGACTCACCTTTATGTAGACAGGGCAGACTGGGCCGCGAGCGTTCACTGGGCTGGTCGTGGGGCTGGGCAGAGACTGAGGGGTGAGTGAGGTCCTTCCTGAGCCCAGAGAGCGGGGGTCCGGGCAGGGACGGGGACTGTAAACACACGTAAGAGACAAAGGCCAGGCGCTCACTCAGACGACACATGCGCAGTGGGGGCAGACCACGTGCTGGTGTCATCCTCCCCCCCAGAGGGCCTGGGACTGAGGTGCCCGCGTCTGGGGTGTGCAGAGAGGTGATCCCCTGAGCACCCCAAATGTGCCACCTAGTTCACGGACATGTGCTGTGGGAAAAAGAGAGCAGAGGAGACGGAGAGGGGAGGGTGAGGTTGGACACAGAACCTCTCATGTGGGGGGCGGGGGCATCACCATCACAGCCTCCGAGGTGGGAGCTCGAGGACTCGGCCAGAGTGGAGTCAGGGTGGGCTCTGCAGGGGTGCTGTTGGCGGGCTGGTGCATCCTAGACAGCTCGCCCCAATGCCAGGCGGATTTGTGTTACTTGTGGCACATTTGTTTACAGAAAGGGGTATTTACTGTTACAGAGAGAGAGAGAGAGAGAGAGAGACAGCATGAGCAGGGGAGGGTCAGGGAGAGAGGGAGACACAGAATCCGAAGCAGCTCCAGGCTCTGAGCTGTCAGCACAGAGCCCGACGAGGGGCTTGAACACACAAACTGTGAGATCATGACCTGAGCCAAAGTCGGACGCTTAATTGACTGAGTCACCCAGGCGCCCCTGTTACTTTGTTTTTTAATGTTTATTTTTTAGAGAGAGAGAGACAGAGTGTGAGCAGGGGAGGGTCAGGGAGAGAGGGAGACACAGAATCCGAAGCAGGCCCCAGGCTCTGAGCTGTCAGCACAGAGCCCAGTGCGGGGCTCAAACTCATGGACGGGGAGATCATGACCTTAGCCGGTCGGATGCTTAACTGATTGAATCCCCCAGGCGCCCCCCCACCCCCCCACCTAGTGGTGAATTTAACAGGTGTTGAATGGGGTCCATTCTCATTCTCATTTCTTTATAGGAGATTTCCCTCCCTCTCCAGTGGCTTCCAGAACCTTCCCTGGCATTCTGCAATGTCACAGCAGCACACTTCGGGTCATTCTCCAGTGAAGAGCTGAGCGATTCGTAGGTTATCCGAATTTAGAGCCTCCATGTTTTCATTCTAACTAATATTCTTGCTTTATTTCTTTGATAACTTTCTCTCTTTTCCTCCCTGTTTTTCCTTCTAGAACTTCTCCTAGGGGTTGCTGGTTCTCTATGTGGTTTTGCCTAAGGAGGTTTGACAGGGCAGATGAACAAAGAGCCTGCTCTCCTCCGGACTAAGTCACAGCAGACCGATGCGTGGCTATTGATATATTGGTTTTATTGCTGATATGCAGTAAAAGGTGGGTTTGGCTTAAAATCTTAAATTGAAAGGACTTATTAAGATTTCATCCAAGAATCAGGCCGACCTACGTGCCCAGTCGCTGGCAAAGCTCGCCTTCCTGGCAGAGGGCAGATTACCAGGTGGGCGGAGTCCGAAAAGTCAGCACAGCAACGCAAACTTCCTCCCCTGGGCAGGAGTGCGGGGCTGGGGGGCTGGGGTGGAGGCCCAGGCAGTTTTCCTAATGAGAAATGTACGTGGAAACATGAGGCCGGGGGAAAAGTCCCCCTAATTCAGCTATTTTCTTATTAAAACATTTTTTTCCCTTTATCTCTCTGCTCTTTTGATCTCTCTCTCTCTCTTTTTCTCTCTCTCCCCCTCTCTTTCCTGGAAGCTTTCCTAAACTTTATCTTCCAAAGCTTCTATTAATTTTTTGATTTCAACAATACTGTCGTTAATACTTTATTTTCAAAAGACCTTTCTTGTTTTCTGAACAAGCATCTAGAACATACCAGAAGTCCTGGTTCATCCACAAAGTGAATGCAGGAAGCCCCCTAGGAAAATAGACAAAGGATACGGGAGAATACCGTGATCACACAGGTGGTCTTCCCAGGGTGAGGCTTACCCGTTTCACTCTGGAGGTGCTGACCCCTGCGATTTCCCCAAATGGGGGAAACTCGACTGCGGAATTTGTGGTAGTGGGGACTGCGTGCGCGCTTTTGCCTGGTTTAAATAAAAAAGGAAAATAGACACAGGATGTGAAAAAGCAGTTCATATAAGGAAAAACTCAAAATGATTGCCACACAGATGAGGAAGGATCCACGCCCACTCCTAACTGGAAAAGTGAAATAAGAGACTGGCAAGATGGCGTCAGATCGGCAGCAACCGGGAAGTTGAATGATATCAAAGGTTGAGACGGATGAAGGATGAACCAGATGGGGGTTGGAGGGGGGACTGTCATGGGCTGGTGGTGGCGGGGGTGTCCTGGAGCATAGCTATTCTGGAAACTGTGCGCCCTGATGGGACTCAGGGAAATCAAGCATGAGAATCCTTTGTGATCTCGTAATTTGAACGTATTATACAAGGAATGCTTTGCCTAGATCTGCATGGAAACGTGATGGCCAGCGGAGAGAGGACATAAGGATAATTTCCGGGTTAGTGGAGATGATCTCACCAGCGCGAAAATGTGTGTGTGCCTGGGATGAAGTGCGAGAATATTCTCTGACCCAGCAATTTCATTCTTGGATATAGTTCCGAGAGAACTTCTCACGTAGGTCCACACAGGGTCGTGATGGGAACTTTAGCCGCCGTGTTGTTTGTGGTGGTTGGCGCTGGCGACAGCCTTGGGTTCCTAACTATGGGAAGGAGTAAATAAACCCCGATCGACACAGACCAGTGAATTCCACGCAGCAGTTCATAGCAACAAGCCAGATCTGCTAACAGCAACTTGGGCAGATCTGAAACATTTGTTGCTGGGTGAGGAAGGTCAGGAACAAAAGATTTATTAAAGTTCCATTTACTTACGTAACAGACAGACATGCATACATTTTACCAGGATGTATATTGAAGAATAAATACTGTTGTGGTTACCTGTTGATGTGTAACAAATATCCACCCCCAATTTCAGTGGTTTAAAACAAACAACTGCTTATTATTTCTCAAGATTCTCTGGTGCCAGAAATTAGGGCAGGCCAGGCCGGGGGGCCCATGTTGAATCGGCTAGGGTTACGTGTTGGGGTGTATTCAGCTGTTGGGTTGGGCTGGGCGGGGCTGGAAGCTCCCAGAAGGCTTTGTTCACATGTCCTCAGGCCTCAGCGTTTCTCTCTGTGGCCTCTCTCTCTCTCTTTCATTCTCTCAATGTCCATATCCTGTCTTACTTCCCCCCCTTCAGCCCGGGCCTCTCTCTCTCTGTAGCAGGATAGCTGGACCTCCGTAAAACATGGCGGCTGGCTTCCAAGATTTAAAGCTGAAGGCTGGGCCCGGAACTGTCAGAGTGTTGCTTCCAGCACTTTCCATCGGTCATGGCAAGTCACACAGTCCAGCTTCCCAGGGAGGCGGGGTAGACAGTAGCTCTGTTGCATGCCCATCAGAAGAGAAGTTGATGGCCGCCATCTTTGGAGACTGTCACATGCAGCAAACACGCCATTTTGGCCGCTCGTGGAGAGTAGGAAGATTGGTTTGGGGGGGAACAGGGTAAGTAGGAGCGAAGATTGGGTGTCACCAGCCCAGGAGTACAGCTCACCTAACTTTCTGTGACTGAGGTACCCCCCAAAAAAAGTCAAACCAAAGTCAACCAAATAAACAGGATTCCATAACCCAAATCAGAAAAACCCAAGAAAAAAAGTGATAAAACAATATAAAACTTCAGAAATAATCTAAGTATGTCAGCTTTTGGTAACTTAAAATGTTGACTTTCGAGAATTTTTTAATATATTTTTTAATGTTTATTTATCTTTGACAGAGAGAGACTGAGTGCGAGCAGGAGAGGGGCAGAGAGGGAGACGCAGAATCCCAAGCAGGCTCCAGGCTCTGAGCTGTCAGCACAGAGCCCGACGTGGGACTTGAACGCACGAACTGTGAGATCATGACTGATCCGAAGTCGGCTGCTTAACCCACTGAGCCACCCAGACGCCCCTCAAGATTTTATTTCTAAGTAATCCCTATACCTAACGTGGGGCTCGGACTCAACCCTGAGACCAAGAATTGCATGCTTTACTGAGCGAGCCAGCCAGGCGTCGCTAAAATGCTGACTTTCGAACAGGGAGAAAGAGAAGGATGTACTGAATGTCTCTTGTGTCCCCTGTCCTATCTCACCAGGAGGGGGGTGGGTTGAACCCAGTTCCGTGGAGGTGGGTGGCCAGTGAGAATCCCCCCATCCCCTGACGTCAGCTGGTCAACCTTGTCTGGCAGTGGATAATCCACTTGGAAAGTTCTTGCCTGAATCTTGGAACTCAAGCCACGTCCTTGCCCAGATCGGGGCCTCCGAGCAATGATTTCCAGACGCGGAGGGGTGGCCTGCTGGCGGATTGGGAAACTTTGTCTAGTTTGGTCACGAAGTAGGATGCAAGGAGCGAGGCGAGCGTTGTTTTCGGAAACCATCGTGGCCACAAAGCATGTACGAATTCATTCCTTCATCCGCTCATTTAGTCAATAAGTACTTGTTAGGCACCTACTATGTGGCAGGTGCTGGGGCCTCAGAGGAAAGTCCAACACAGAGGGTGCGTGTGTGTGCACGTGTGTGTGGGACACGGTCAAAAACCCGAAGCAGCCATAACCGCCTTGTGCGGGGGAGGGGGGGGTGTTGCAGGAAGGCAGGAGGTTGGAACGTGTGGCCGCCCCTTGTGTCAGCAAGTTACCTGCCGGGAAACACGGGCCCGGATCCTTCTCAGCACCAGGGCTTAACTGAGTCAGAGGAGCTCTGTCCTCGGCCAGTAGGCCGTTTGGTGACGGTCAGAACACCGGGGACGAAAAACGTCTTTCTCAAGCCACGGTGAGCCTGGGGTCCTCGGTAGTTCCTCCCGTTCCTCAGTCCGTGGAGCCCCTTCCTCTCACAGGACCGTGAGGCCCCCTCTCGTACCGTATGGCTTTTCCCCTCTTTTTTTAGTTTATTTATTTATTTTGAGAAAGAGAGAGCGAGTGAGCGAGCAATAAGCCAGTGAGGGGCAGAGAGAAGGAGAGACAGAACCCCAAGCAGGTCCCACGCCCTGATGACAGGCTCGAACTCACGAACTGGGAGATCATGACCTGAGCTGAGATCAAGAGTTGGTCAGCTAACCGGCTGACCCTCCCCCCCAGGGGCCCCTGACTTGTCCCCTCTTTGACCCTTGCTGCGACAGAAGTGTGCACCCCCGGGGGACCGCGTTGGGAGGGTCACACATGGGGGACGAGGCCAGTCCCCGAGGGGCGTTATTCCCAGGAGAGTGAGGCAGGGCAGCCCGGAGCCGGGGAGCCCTCACATTGGGCAAGAGCCGGGATCCGGTGCCTCTGATCCTGACCCGGGGGATTTGGAGACACCAGCAGTTCTGGGAAATCCGGGGGCAGATGTGAGAGGGGGAGGGGCAGAGGGGAAACAGACCGGCACCCCAGCCCCTCCCGGCCCCGACCCCTCCCGGACTGTGCAGTGAGGAGCGAGGTGACAGCGGGTGGGGGTGAGGGGCACACATACCGGAGACCCATTTCTCTGAGGACAGGCAGTTGTGTCCCCCGCCCCCACCTCGACTCGCCTGAGTTCTAACCCTGTTTCCACTTCTATTTACTGTCCAAAGTCCCAGGGGCAGGGGATGCCAGGTTAGACCCGCTTGCACACTCGGACACACGGACTCAGGGCCCTGGCCGGGACCAGCCCCTCCCGGCTCTAGTCCCTCCTCGCCCTGGGCCCCGGGCTGCCTGGGGACCCCCCCGGGAGGCGGCCCTCCATACCTCTGACAGGTAACCAAGGTCGGGCGCAGGTGGGGCTGGGGTGTCTGGTATCGAGGAGAGCCTAGTGCAGGGACAGTGGGGGCTGGTGGGGGCTGAGGGGGTGCTTGGGTCCATGAAAGTGTGGAAGGGAGGCTCCTGGCCAGGTCCGGGCCCAAGCAACGTCCTGGGAAGCTGCATTTCAGCCCCACACTTGCCTCCAGCCTTAGACCCAAGCCAGGCGGTGACCTCCATCTGCTCCGATCCTCCACCCACAGCATCAGCCTCTGCGGGCATCAGCGTCTTAGCTCAAGTCTCCGAACTCAGCCCGAGCCTCGAGGCCCCCGGGCTCCAGGCCTGGACCCAGCATGGCCAAGGACTTTCAAGACATTCAGCAGCTGGACTCCGAGGGAAACGACCACCAGCCGGGTGGAGGGGAGGGGCTGGGCCACCATGGGCTCGGCCTCAGGAGAGAAGCCCCGTTCCGAGCAGGTGAGGGCCAGTCTCCGAGGCTTTGCTCCCTCTCCACCTGGCTGCTGACAGCTCTGTCTCCCCCAGGTCCCTTCCTCCCCTCTGTCCCCAGTGGTCAGGGACCTGGCTTCTCTTGGTGTGAGATGCCTGCCCCCTGACCCCACCTTCCTCTCTCCCCCTGGGACCCCAGGAAGGGGTGTTTGCCCAGAGGTGAGGGAATCATTGGAAGGTGGAGGCAGCTTCCTTCCTGCTTCCTCCCAACCTGAGCCTGCGCGTGTGTGTAGCTTTCATGTCTCCGAGTTGAGCCTGGGACTTTTAAGTATCTTCTTTGATTTGTACTTTCATTTTTTTATTATTAAAATTTTTTTAAATGTTTATTTGTTTTTTAGAGAGAAAGAGGCAGAAGACTAGCAGGGGAGGGGCAGAGAGAGAGAGAGACAGACTCCGAAACAGGCTCCAGGCTCCGAGCTGTCAGCACAGAGCCCGACGTGGGGCTCGAACTCACAAACTGTGAGATTATGACCTGAGCCGGAGTCAGATGTTCAACTGACTGAGCCACCCAGGCGCCCCTGGATTGGCGTTGATAGATTTACTAACCTCCTCAATATGAGCTGTGTTTTCCTGTCTCTTTGTATGCCTGGTAATCTTTGATTGCAGCCTAGACATTGTGAATTTTACTGTGTTCTGTGCTGGATATATTTATACTCCTCTGAATATTTTCAGGCTTTGTTCCAGGCTGCTGTTAAGCATCTTGGAGTCAATTTGATCCTTTTGGCTTTTGCTTTATGGATTTTAAAAAATTTGTTACCTTATTTATTTTACGATTAATTATTATTATTATTATTATTATTATTTTTGGTAATCTCTACACCCACCTCAGGGCTTGAGCTCATGACCAAGAGTCACATGCTCTTCCAACAGAGCAAGCCAGGTGCCCCTGCTCGTCTGATTTGTTGGGCGGGTCTGGAGGGCCCCCCCCCCAAGGCACCGTTCCCAGTCCTGTATGAGTTCCCTCGCCCTTGCAGGTTGGCTTTGTCCTCCCTGGCCTTGGGTACTTTTCCTGACATGCACGTGTTGATCAGTGCGCAGCCCGTTGCTTGGGGGAGCCCCCTGCAGACCCCCGGAATTCTCAGGCAGCTCTCTCCTCTCCGACACTCTGGCCTGTGAACTCTGGCCCCGTGGTCCCCCTAGGGAGACACAGAATCCGTAGCAGGCTCCAGGCTCTGAGCTGTCAGCACACGAACCGTGAGATCGTGACCTGAGCCAAAGTCGGAGGCTTCACCCACTGAGCCCCCCAGGCGCCCTTGCTTTTACCTTCTAACTCGCCTGGGCAGCACTACTTATATTTTACCCCATCGTGTTCTCAGAACCACCCGCTCAGGTCGCTCCTCTTCTGACCCCCATCTTTCTTACTGCGGTAAGAACCCTGAGTCCGAATCCAGTGCACCGGGGCGCGCTGTTAGCCACAGGCATAGCCGTAAGCGGATGTCCCGCCCGTACTCGCCCGCAAACGACACCTTTCTACCCGTGAACAGTGACTCCCCATTTCCCTGGACCCCGGCAACCACCATCCTAGACTTCTGTGAGTCTAGGTTTTGGATACCGCACAGAAGCAGGCATGAGAAAGTTGAGGCCCCAAGAAGCTGAGTGACTCGTCTGTGATCTCGGAGCTGACCTTGGCCACTGGTGGGCTGATCTGAGTGGAGGGGCAGGGACAGGCTGCCGCGCTGGCCCACGACTGGGGTCTGTGGGTTCTCCTCCCTGCAGGTCAGGCTGGGAAGCAGGGCAGGGGCCTGATTAGTGGACAGGGCTGGAGAGAGAGCGCGGACTCAGCCCCGGGACCTGCGCGGCCGGGGATGACCGTGGTCACGGATGGAGAGGCGCCCTGGGGATCAGGAGGGCATGAGGTGGGGGGGTGTCGGACACGGGGGGGACGGGGGGCTGTGTTCACAGCGGGGAGCAGGCAGGGAGTCAGGGATGTGGCCTCTCTGGCTCCAGATGAAGTCCTGAGTGTGAAGGGGAGGAGGTGACAGTCACTGGCGTGAGGATCTCAGGAGTTCTGGGTGGTCACTCACAGGGAGTGTCCACTCCAGGTAGAGACTGGGGAGGAAGTCTCAGGGCCCCTGGCTAACCGCCCCCCCAAGGATGCAGGGGTGCCAAGGTGTCACGGCAGTGAGGACGGAGGAAAGTGGGGCCCAAGGTAAAGAGGAAGCATGTTGTTTGCAGGAGACGGCGCCAAAGCGGGCGCTTCGGCCCGGAGGACAGCGCTGTCCCAGGCCAGGGGGCGCCGGGCGGGGCGCAGCCAGCTCAGTGCCTGTGAAGCGGGGGTGTGTTTGCGACAGAGCGTGTGAGAATGTGTGCTCAGCGTCCTGCTGCGCCATCGGGTCCCGAAGTGAGGGAGGCAGGGGCCGGGCGGGATGTGCTGGGGGAAAGAGAGTGTGCGCAGCGATGAGTGTGCAACGTGTGTGAGTGTGAACTGAGAAATGTGTGTGCAGGTGTGTGGGGGTCAGGGTTTCTGGGAGGTGACTGAGGCTACAGGGGAGAGTTCGCAGCGGAGCGAGGGGCTGTGGGGGGTCAAGTGCAGCAGGAAATGGACAGGAGGCTGGTAGGGGTGGGGGGTGAGGGGCGGGACAGGACCGGGCTTGAGGGCAGCCCTTGGGGAGCGGTCTGCGGTGGAATGACCTGGACTGAAGGGGGAGGCTTGTTCTGGGTGTGCGAGCGGCCCAGGCACGCGGTGCAGGAACACAGAGCCTGGTCCCCCAGACCCCCAGGCCTGCGATCCGGGCTTTGCACACAGCGGGTGTGAATGCCGCGAGCCCTGTGCATTGGTGCCGCGTGCACCTGCGTGTGTGCACGTGGGGTGAGTGTGCGCAGGCCTGAGCCCTGGGGTCAAAGCCCGTGACTCCCCCCACAACTGCCCCCACCTACTCTCCTGCCACCCACCTGGGCGTCCCTCCCCCAGGCTTCCACTGAGTCCTCCCTGCAGGTGGCCTGGCCCCAGCCCCTCCCTCTGACGCCCCCTCTCCCGCAGGGGCCCCTCCTGCCCAGGGCCTGCTGCGGCAGCGTCTGTGCTCCAGGCTCCACCTCAGTCTGCTCGTCCTGGGCCTCAACGTCCTGCTGCTGGTGGCCGTCGGCGTGATCGGGTCCCAAAGTGAGGGTCGCTGGCGTTGGCGGGCGGGCGGGACCGCCCCTGGGGACGCGCCGCTCCACTTTGCCCCGTTGCCCCCGTGTCCCCGCAAGGAGCCGGGCTGCAGGAGGAGCTGCGGATCCTGAAGGACAACTTCAGCCACTTCTCGTCCGGCGTCTTCGCGGAGATGGGCGCCCTCAGCTCGCACGGTGGGCGGAGGGGCTGCGGCTTGTCCCCGCGCAGGGGGCGCGTATGCGGTGCTGGGGGTAGGGAGCCCCCAGGCTTCCTGGGACGCCGATCCCTGGGCGAAGGGACCCGGAAGCATGATGAGGCAGAAGCAGAGACTGGGGGTTAGTGCCAGGTAGAGGGAACAGAATCTGCGAGGCCAGGAGGGGAGGAAGACCCGGTGGGTTTGGGGACTGTGACCCCTTGCAGCGAGGCCGAGGCTAAGTGGTGAGGGGTCGGGTCATGTCTGCTAATGAAGTGGGGCTCCGTTTGGGGAACACGGGGACCCTGCTTAGGCTTAGAAAGCCGCTCTGGGGACAGGGTGGAGTGGGGAGGGGGGCAGGGGAGGGGATGCAGGGTGGACGCAGAGGGAAGCGAAAATGCTCGAGCTTTCCTTCTTCAGGGGGCAGTGCCAGTGACCTGCTGACCTCTCTGGAGGCCAAGCTGGAGAAACAGCAGAGGGACGTGAAGGCAGGTCAGAGACCCTCCTCGGGTGTGCGTGCACGCGTGCGAGCGTGCGTAGTGTGAGCGTGTGTGTGGCGCCCCGCGGGGGGTCCTGGGGGCCTAGCACCCGCACCGCCCATCGCTCATGCCCGCACCGCGCCCCTCCGTGCCCCAGATCACGCCGCCCTGCTCCTTCATCTGAAGCACTTCCCCGTGGATCTGCGCATCCTGACCTGTCAGATGACTTTCTTCCAGAGCAATGGTAGAGACGGGGCAGGGGGGGCTCCCGGTCCCAGGGTGCCCGTGCCCTCCAGCTGGGTCTCATCGCCCTGTGCCCTCCCCCCCGCCCCCCAGGCACAGAGTGCTGCCCCGTTAACTGGCTGGAGTACGAGGGCAGCTGTTACTGGTTCTCGCGCTCCGGGAAGACCTGGCCGGAGGCCGAGAAGCACTGTCGGCTGGAGAACGCGCACCTGGTGGTCATCACCTCCAGGGAGGAGCAGGTGGGCGCCCCCAGGGCTGGGGGGCTGGGGCAGGCTGCTTTATTATTCTTTTCTTTTAAATAATTTTATTTATTTCTAGGAGAGAGAGAGACAGCGTGAGCAGGGGAGGGTCAGAGAGAGAGGGAGTCACAGACTGAAACAGGCTCCAGGCTCAGAGCAGGCAGTCAGCACAGAGCCCGACGCGGGGCTCGAACCCACAAACCGCGAGATCATGACCTGAGCGAAAGTCGGACGCTTAACCGACTAAGCCACCCAGGCGCCCCTATTCTTTCCTTTTAAAAAAAAAATTTAATGTTTATTTACTTTTGAGAGCGAGTGCTAGAGCAAGCATGAGTGGGGGAGGGGCAGAGAGAGAGGGAGGCACAGAATCCGATGCAGCTCCAGGCTCTGAGCTGTCAGCACAGAGCCCGACGCGGGGCTGGAACTCACAAACCATGAGATCACGACGTGAGCCGAAGTCGGACGCTCAACTGACTGAACCCCCCGGGCGCCCCTATTATTTTCTAACCAAAGGAAGCGTCCAGAAGCAGAGGCGTGGCCGAGCCCTGGGAAGTTCATGCTGAAGCAGACACTGATTCTAAGAGGTGGGACGTTCCAGCCAGGAGCTCGGCCACGGGGGCAGGAACCAGGTGGGCAGGTGACGAGTGTCAGGTCGGGAGACAGAATTCCAGGCAGAAGGAGCCTGATCGCCAGGGGCCTGGCTGGACAGCACGGAGCGGACGCCGGGTCCCTTCTTGCTGGATTGGGAGGAGGTGGTCATGGGGTGAAAGGGACAGGGTGGGCAGCATTCCGGGGTCCCTCCAAAGTGCTCCAGGTCTCCCCTGCCCACCGCTGCCACCAGCCACAACCCGAACACGGGTTCCCGGGGGGGGGACTGAGCCTTAGAAGACGGGGGTGTTACTGAAGAGGAGGAGCTGACTGGGATCAGTCCCTGAGTCTCTGCTGGGTGCCCGGAGCTTTCGCAAGTTCACCTGGAATCCTCACGACCCCACGGGGCAGGCGCTCTTTGAGGGAGGGAGACGTGAGGGGACTAAGGAAATGGGGGGCGTCAAGTGACTTCCCCGCGATGCAGGAGGAGCCAGAATTCAGATTCGCTCACCTCCTTAGTCAGTGTTTTCAACCTGACGTGTTGCCAGAATATATTTATCGAATATATATATTGAATACATACTTATCAATATATCAAATATATATATTTATGTATGAACGTATATAAAGATATCAATTCATTATATCAATATACCAATATATCAAATGTATATATATTTATCAATATATCAAATATATATGTATCAAGTTATATCAATATATCAAATCTATATATTTATCAATATATCAAAAATATATAAGAACATATATAAGGATATCAATACCTCATATCTATATGCCAATATATCAAATCTATACATATTTATCAGTGGAATCAAATATATGTATTTATATAAGAACATTTATAAATATATCAATATGCCAATATATCAAATTTAAATACATATTTATCAATATATCAAGTATATCAATATATATATGTGTTTATATGGTAGAATGATTACACACATTTTGCTTTGCCGATCAGGTTGGAACTGTCCATATACAAGCACTTTTGACTTGAAAAAAAATGCCCCTTTTGTGAAGGGTCCCCCTGAGGTCGCAGTGCTCTCTGTGCCCTGAGCCGCAGTAAGTGCGTGGTGGCTCCGGCTTTGTGGTGGCCCAGGCTGTACGCCCTGGTGACACAGTGACCGTCAGGGTCTGCTTTCATGCCTCGCGTGCAGATAAAAGTAGACACCCTTCGTTGCTTTTTCCTCGTGTTTGCTTCGCCCACCTCCGTCCGTGCCTTTGGACTCTCTGTTTTAAACTGGTGATTCTCAGCCTCCGACGTATAATGCCAGGCTTTACACTGGAGGCTAAAAAATAGTGACCCTGGTCTCACACTTCAAAATTCTGTTAAAATTCTTTTAATGTTTATTTAATTTTTTTTTGTGAAGGAGAGAGAGACAGAATGCCAGTGGGGGAGGGGCAGAGAGAGAGGGAGACACCGAATCTGAAACAGGCTCCAGGCTCTGAGCTGTTAGCACAGAGCCCGACGCGGGGCTCGAACCCACGAACCACGGGATCATGACCTGAGCAAAAGTCGGACGCTTAACCGACTCAGCCACCCAGGCGCCCCTCCTCACCTCCATTTTTAATGTCACTCTTCCTCCTTCCTCCTCCTCCTCTTCGTCTCCCTCCTCTGTAGTTTTGCATTTGGCACTGTTACTATTTTATTCCTCCCTCAGTCTTCAACATGGATAGAGGTGATTTCCATCCCTTGCAGTTATTCGGCTTCCGGTGGTGGTGGGAAGAGGCGGCTGGGGCAGCAGGGGGCAGCAAATAGACTACCTGGTCTCCGGCATGTTCCCTCCAGCCCTGTTGACTCCTCTGAGTTTGGGGAGCAGCCCCCCCCCCAGCCTTTGAGGGCTGCCCCTCACGTACAGAACACTGTCCTGTTGCAGGACCCTAGAATTCAAGGGTGCTACCATACCCGTGCCCGAGGAGGTTGTCTGCGGTCATTAGTGAGCCTCCAGGAAGTGAATGGAGCTAGGAGGTTCCCCTCCAAGTGTGGCTGTGCACCCTCCACATGCTGTCAAAGGGAAGGGCTAGGTGTGTGTGTTAGTCGAGCCATCCCTCTGTTCCTCCACAACCTCCCCAAACCGTGTGGCCTGCGCAGTCACCCCTGGAACCGAGACCCTTGATGAGTGATGGGGCCCATGGGGGCAGCAGAGGCAGGGGCCAGAATCAGGACTCTAAGAGTTAGAGGTCATGGGTGGAAGACAAGGAGAGGACTCAGGTCGGGGTGGCAGTGTGAGCTGGGAATGACATGGGGTGTCAGGACTTCCTGGACTCCACGGCTGCCTCAGTTTCCTTAACCTCCTGCGTAAAGTGTGACTCACCAGGACGCCCAATTTAGAGCCTTTATGAGGATCAAATAAGATAATCTTTGTAAAGCACTTCGCACGAGGTGTAGCCCAGAAATTGTCCACTGGATAATAACTCCAGTTACAGAAGAGAAACCAAGAATAGTTGTGTTGGGAGCTGATGCTTCAGATCGAGCTGGAGAAGACCGGAGGGGTCACGGCTGTGGCCTGGATGCAGGTTCCAGGGCCTAGAACCTTCCTTCCCACTTGTGGGAAACAAGCCCATGGCCCCATCAAAGCGGGGGATGCAGAGACTCGGAGCACAGTGATACGAGGCTGTAGTCAACGTCCTGACAAGAGAGGGCGTCTGATGGACAGTCACACTGGGGCGGTTACAGCAGACCATTTATTTCCTAGCATGAAGCCCTTCCCCTTGTTCCTCATTGGCTGAGTGCTACGGAGGCTACAGCCTTGCTCGGGGGTCGCCTGTGCCCACAGAAGGCAAAAAGTAGTCTGGTTAGAACAAGTGTACATTCCCTGGGGTGATGCAGTCACTTCCGTTCTGTGGCGCATGCTCATTGCAAAGCCTTTGAAAAAGAATCCTGCAAAACGGAGTCGGGAAGAAGAACCAGGAAGCGCGGTGTGTAAGGGTTTGGGACTCCCTTGTGGGGAGGGGGGTTAACGTGCAGATTCCCAATAGGCCGTAACTACCGCTAACCAGACAGCACAGCTTTTATTCGGCATTTCTGGAAATGAATCTCCTCCCTTCCTTCTCACCCCACCTGTTTTCCAGAAATTCATTTCACAGCACACAAACCCCTTCGATGCCTGGATAGGTCTCACCGACAGCGATGGCTCCTGGAAATGGGTGGACGGCACCGACTATCAGCATAGCTACAAGTAAGTGGCTCCCGGCCCCGTCTTGGTTGGTTTGGCCCGGGCCGGACGCCAGGCTTTTGCCCCAGTGCACTCCCACCCTTCCCTCGGGGGCCAGATTCCCCAGCCCTCTCCGTCTGATCCCCCAATCTCCAAGGCCACAGCTCGCTCCCCCTGGAGGACCCCTCCTCGGGATGCGGGATGCGGATGCGGTTGCCTGAGCTGGGGGTGAGGGTTGGTTGCAGGGGTAGGTGGGGGGCAGAGCCTGAGGCTAGCCTGCCTTCCTAGGAACTGGGCAGCCACTCAGCCAGATGACTGGCAGGGTCACGAGGTGGGAGGAGGCGAAGACTGCGCGGAAACGCGCTCCAATGGCCGCTGGAACGACAATTTCTGCCAGCAGGTGCAGCGCTGGGTGTGCGAGATGAGGCAGAACATCACGGGTTAGGCCCCGCCCCCGCCCCGCCCCCTGCCTCCCTGGGGAGTTTGGAGAATGGAAAACTAGAGGCCTGGGTACCGGGGTGGAGGAAGGATGGAGGGGGTGGTGTAGGCGGGTGGTGTAGGCACCGATGTCCCTGGGGATGCTGGGGTCCCGCCTCCCACAGCAAGTCACAGTCGTGATTATAATTCTCAGCCCGCTCAATCGGGGAAGAAGAAATGAGTCCTTGAAACTGTGTGGACTGGTCGTTTGGAGCTGGGAGGGGTGGGGGAGCGAAGGAGGGGTGGGGGTCCGGAAGGGACAGGTTCAGTCCCAGCCAGCCGCTCCTGGAGACGTCATCCCGAGGGACATGGGTCACGGAGGGGAGCGCAGCTCGGAGCAGAGCTTCTCAGAGGGAGGCGGCCCCTGGAAACAGCTCCCCTGGCCCCCAAATCTGGGTGGCGGGTCTCCTGCAGAAGAGATTTTGGGGAACAACGGGGCTCCCCCCCAGCCCGGGGGGGCTGTGGCCCCGCTGGCTGGAGGCCCGCGGAAAATACTCTCTGAGGGGACGGAGGTTGGGAAGATGCTGTGCCCTGTGTCCAGTGTGACGGTCTCCTCTCTGGACCCTAACAGATGTAGACATTTCCCCAGCACAGAGGTGTCCCCGGCCACTCCACGGTGGCTGACCTCCATCCTTCCACGGTCATTCTGAAGGCGATAATAAGAGAGCCTTTAAACAATTAGATCTGCTGTTTTGTTTTTACTACAATAATTTATACTATTAGTAAAAAGTGTCTCTCTCTCTCTCTCTCTCTCTCTCTCTCACACACACACACACAGGGATGCCCCTCACGCCCCCTACTTCTCCAGTTAACAATTTCGTGCCCAGAGCATTAGGCAGGGCTCTCCAAAGAGCCAGTCGGATGCATACGTGTGTGTGTGTATGTGTGTGTGTGACTTAGTAAAGAGATTTGTTATAAGGAATTGGCTCACGCGGTCATGGAGGTTGACAGGCCCCAGAATCTGCAGGTGTGCGGGCGAGCCTGACACCCCGGGGGACCAGTGGTGACAGTTCAAGTCTGAGTCCAAAGCCTGGGACCCGGGAGAACCCAACGTGTGGTCCCCTGTGAAGGTGGCAAACTCACGACCCGGGAGAGCGGATGTTTCCCGAGCCATCCCAGCCGATGTTCCAGGTGAAGGGGGTCAGGCAGGGAGCACTTTGTCTTCTCCTGCGAGGGCCCACTTCTACTTCCGGTCAGGGGCTCAGCCCAACACGCTCTAGCAATTCCAGCGTTCATCTCATCCCCGGACACAGGCACACTCACGATGATGTCTGATGGCGGAATACCCAGGCACGCTGGGGCCCGGTCAAGTGGACGCGTAAAATTACCCAATCCGGGTTTCCCGTCAGGAGTTTTCCTGCTTTCCTGCATGGGTGCAACACGTCATTTCACGTTGCACTTCTGTGATTTTGTGGACACCCACCCAGGCTCGCCTCCCTGATGGGTTCTGCCCCATGGAATCGGGCATTGGCAGAGATTGCCCAAGTTTGGAGGCACCACGTGTGATCTGGCCATTCTCTGTGGGGGACGACCAGTTGCCTTTGTTGTTTGTTTTCACCTATAATACTTCTTTATTTTTTAATGTTTTTATTTATCTTTGAGAGAGAGCGTGAGCAGGGGAGGAGCAGAGGATCCGAAGTGGACTCTGTGCTGAAAGCAGTGAGCCCGACGCGGGGCTCGAACCCACGAACCACGAGATCATGACCCGAGCTGAGATGGAGAGTTTGATGCTCTATGCTAAGCGAAATTAGTCAGTCAGAGAAAGGCAAATACCATAGGGCTTCACTGATATGTGGAATTTAAGATACAAGAAAGATGGACATAAGGGAAGGGAAGAAAAAGTAACACACAAACAGGGAAGGGCACAAAACATAAGAGACTGTTAAGTACAGAGAACAAACTGAGGGTTGCTGGAGGGGTTTGGGGTGGGGGATGGGCTAAGTGGGCGCAGGGCATTAAGGACACTTGTTGGGATGAGCACTGGGTGTCATATGTAGGGGCTCACTCGCTGGAATCCACTCCTGAAATCGTCATTGCACTCGACGCTTACTAACTTGGATGTAAACTAAAAAAACCAAAGGTCCGATGCTTAACCGACTGAGCCACCCAGGCGCCCTTCCGTCAGAATTTCTAAATAACACACACGCATATCTCTTTATCAATCTGTATTACTTACTCCCTATCATGTAGACGAGTCACAATCTCCTAATTTAGTCTGCAACGGTTTTCATTTAATGTTTATTTATTTTTATTTATTTATTTTGAGAAGGGAGAGAGAGAGAGACCAGGGGAGGGGCAGAGAGAAAGGA
This sequence comes from Hyaena hyaena, assembly GCF_003009895.1. Classification (NCBI taxonomy): domain Eukaryota; kingdom Metazoa; phylum Chordata; class Mammalia; order Carnivora; family Hyaenidae; genus Hyaena; species Hyaena hyaena. Next base: position 4,375,031 of record NW_024080689.1, read on the forward strand.
AGAGAGAATCCCAAGCAGGCTCCGCACTGCCAGTGCAGAGCCCGATGAAGGGCTTGAACTCACCAACCTTGAGATCATGACCTGAGCCAACATCAAGAGTCAGATGCTTAAACGACGGAGCCACCCAGGTGCCCCTGCAATTTTTGCTGAAATCCCAATCCGGGATCCGTATCAGTCAATCCTAGTACTGCTGAGCCACGCTGCATAATCCGGCCACAGTTCCTTTCTTGCACAACTGCTATTTCTTCTGAAGTTAATAATTGTTCCACCTAAAAATTTTCTCCATGGTCTTTGAACCTGTTACGAAATCATCCTCAACCGTAAAAAGCCTGAGTATAATTTTCTACACACGGAGACTGGTTTCGTAGCCAGAATCTGGGTTATACTGCTTTCCTAGAGCCATATGGGTGACCCCAAGGTTTATGGGGCCTGAAGCATACACACTTTGGGGGAGCCTTCCTTTAAAAAGTAACATTACGAGGGGTGCCTGGGTGGCTTGGTCGGTTAAGCATTTGACTCTTGATATCGACTCAGGTCATGATCTCAAGATTTGTGAGGTCGAACCCCACATCGAGCTCTGCACTGACGGCACGGAGCCTGCTTGGGCTTCTCTCTCCCTCTCTCTCTGCCCCTCCCCTGCTCACACACACACTCTTTCTATCAAAATAAATAAGTAAGGGGCGCCTGGGTGGCTTAGTCGGTTGAGCGTCCAACTTTCGCTTAGGTCATGATGTCGTGGTTCGTGGGTTCGAGCCCCGCGTCGGGCTCTGTGCTGACTGCCAGCTCAGAGCCTGGAGCCTGTTTCAGATTCTGTGTCTCCCTCTCTCTCTGCCCCTCCCCTGCTCACGCTGTCTCTCTCTCAGAAATAAGTAAAACATTAAGAAAAATTTAAACTGTTATGTTAAAAGTTAAGTGCTAAGCAGGGCTGAGTGAAAGGAGCCAGTCTGAAAAGCGTACCTTCCGTGTGATCCCAGTGCTAGGACATCCTGGAGAAGCCACAGCTACGAGACAGTAAAAAGATGAGTGGTTGCCAAGGCTATGGCAGAGGAAGGGAGGGATGAATAGGTGGGGTGTCGGGGATTTTTAGGGAGCAGAACTACCCCACGCAATACTATAATGGTGGAGACGTGTCATTATGCATTTGTCTGAACCCACAGGATGCACAATCTGAAGGGTGACCCTACAAGCTAACTGCGGACTTTAGTTTCAAACATATCCAGGGGCGCCGGGCTGGCTCAGTCGGTAAAGCATGGGACTCCTGATCTCAGGGTTGAGTCTGAGCCTATAGAAATTTCTATTTTTTTAATTTTTATTTTTGGAGAGAGGAAGCATGCAAGTGGGAGGGGGAAGCAGAGGCAGAGAGAGAGAGAGAAAGAGAGAGACAGAGAGAATCTTAAGCAGGCTCCCTGCTCAGCACAGAGCCTGACAAGCGGCTCGATCCCACAACTCTGGGATCATGACCCAGGCCAAAATCAAGAATTGGAGGCTCAACCGACTGAGCCATCCAGGCGCTCCTGAGCCCATGGGGATTTCTTTAAAAAAAAAACAAAAAGTATCAACATTGTCTCATCAGTTGTATCAAAGGTACCTTTGTGTCAAAGGCAAGATGAAAAAAAGAGAAAAATAAAATGAAAATTACGATAAGCATAAGGTTCTGTTCTCTCGTGTTATTAGAAGGACCCACTAGAGAAGGTGGTGAATCTGAGCGTGGCCCATGGTTGTAAGCAGATCATTGGATAACGCAAAACTGATTCTGAGAGATGAACAAAACAGTGAGGCCAACCACTTCCTAGAATAATAATAAGTAAAAATGAAAGTAGCTTACACTGTGCTTTTGGAAGTAATTGTGCCACAGCAATCTATCAAAGGACGACCTTAATCCGTGCCAAAAGGAGACTTAAAAAAAAGTACTTAGGTTTGGATTTTTTTTTATTTTTATTTTTTATTTTTATTTTTTCTAGGAGAGATTGAGAGACAGCGTGAACAGGGGAGGGTCAGAGACAGAGGGAGTCACAGACTCTGAAACAGGCTCCAGGCTCTGGGCTGGCAGTCAGCACAGAGCCCGACGCGGGGCTCGAACCCACGAACCGCGAGATCATGACCCAAGTGAAAGTCGGACGCTTAACCGACTAAGCCACCCAGGAGCCCCGATTTTGTTTTATTTTGTAAGTAATTTCTATGTCCAATGGGGGGCTCTGAACTCCCAACCCTGAGATCAAGAGTTGCATGCTCCACCGACTGAGCCCACCAGGTGTCCCCAAAAGGAGAGTTTTAAAATTTTTAAAAATGTTATTTATTTTTGACAGAGAGAGAGAGAGAGAGAGAGAGAGAGAGAGAGAGAGAGAGTGGGGGAGGGGCAGGGAGAGACACAGAATCTGAAGCAGGCTCCAGGCTCCTAGCTGTCAGCACAGAGCCTGACACGGGGCTCGAACTCACCAACTGTGAGATCGTGACCTGAGCCAAGGTCAGACGCCTAACTGACTGAGCCCCCCAAACACCCCATATATTATTTTGCTTTTACTTTGCATCTCCCTGATGGTCAATGGCATCACGCATCTTCTCCTGTGCTTGCTTTCCGTCTGTATATCCTCTTTGGAGAAATGTCTCTGGTTTTTGCCCATTTTCTAACTAGACTCTTTGGTTTTTCTACTGTTGGGTTTTGAGAATGCTTTAAAAAAAATTGGGGCTGGGAGGGGACCTGGGTGGCTCAGTCAATTAAGTGTCTGGCTCTGGATTTGGGCTTGGGTCATGATCTCATGATTTGTGGGCTCGAGCCCCACATTGAGCTCTGTGCTGATGGCTCAAAGCCTGCTTGGGATTCTTTCTCTCTCTATCTCTCTTTCTGACCCTCCCCTGCTCAAGTTCTGTCTTTCAAAATAAATAAATAAACTTAAAAAACTTTTTTTTTTTTAAATGTTTTATTCATTTCTAGGAGAGAGAGAGAGAGAGACAGTGTGAGCAGGGGAGGGTCAGAGAGAGAGGGAGTCACAGACTGAAACAGGCTCCAGGCTCTGAGCTGGCAGTCAGCACAGAGCCCGACGCGGGGCTCGAACCCACGAACTGCGAGATCACGACCTAAGCGAAAGTCGGACGCTCAACCGACTAAGCCACCCAGGTGCCCCTTAAAAAACTTTTTTAAAATAAAAATATTTAATGGCTCAGTCTGTTGAATGTCCAACTCTTTTTTTTTAAATCTGTTAATGTTTTATGTATTTCTGAGAGAGAGAGAGGGAGACAGCGAGAGCAGGGGAGGGTCAGAGAGAGAGGGAGACACAGACTCCGAAGCAGATTCCAGGCTCTGAGCGAGCTGTCAGCACAGAGCCCGACGCGGGGCTCAAACCCACGAACCATGAGATCATGACCTGAGCCGAAGTCGGACGCCCAACCGACTGAGCCACCCAGGCGCCCCTGAATGTCCAACTCTTGATGTTGGCTCCAGTCATTATCTGAAGGTTGGTGGGATCAAGCCCCATGGCGGGCTCCACGCTGACTGTGGAGAGCCTGCCTGGAGCTCTCTCCCCCTCTCTCCCTGCCCTCCCCCCACTTGCATTCTCTGTCTCTCTCTCTCAAAAAAAAAATTAAAACTAATTTTTGAGAGGGAGCAGGAACACGAGTGGGGGAGGAGCAGAGAGAGAGAGAGAAAGAGAGAGAGAGAGAAAGGATCCCAAGCAGGCTCCATACTCAGCATGCAGCCCGACATGGGGCTCAGTCTCACAAGGGAGAAATCATGACCTGAGCCAAAACCAAGAGTTGGACCCTTAACCGACTGGGCCACCCAGATGCCCCAAGAATTCTTTTTTATATAAACAGTATATATATCATTGTATGACTATAGTTGAGTGAATTTATTTGAAGAACTTAGGAAGTATTTTGGGGGGATTGGATAATTTCTCTCAGTCAGCGCCTCCGAGGGCAAAGCAGTACGTGAACACGACCGTGTGAAACATTAAGGCCCACATTGGTCATCTGTCCCCTGAGTGGGGCTTCGAGGATCCTTCACGCATGTAGACACGAGTCTTTGGTTTGGTGTGTGGTCTGCGAATATTGTCTTCGCGTCCATAGCGTGTCTTTCCGCCCTTTTAGCAAAAATCTGTTTATGAAAACTCTCATGTGATCAATCAAATCTTGGCAAAGCCCAATTCAGGAAGCGAGAAAAGGGACAGGGCCACACGAGAGATTAAATGACACTTTTCCTGTTTTTATAGAAATCTGGCCGGATTCCCAGCGTGGAGAATGATTGTGGCCGATGGCTGTGCCTTTACGACGGGGGAGCAGGTCGCATCCAGGCAGGATTCACGAGAGGTGGCAAAAAAGAGGCCACCAGCATCCTTCCCAGCCTCTGTTAGAGGGGACGAGGGCGTCAGGGGGCCCATTTCAAGGGAATTCTTTTTTTTTTTTTTAATTTTTTTTTTAACGTTTTATTTATTTCTAGGAGAGAGAGAGAGACAGCGTGAGCAGGGGAGGGTCAGAGAGAGAGGGAGTCACAGACTCTGAAACAGGCTCCAGGCTCTGAGCTGGCAGTCAGCACAGAGCCCGACGCGGGGCTCGAACCCACGAACAGCGAGATCAAGACCTAAGCGAAAGTCGGACGCTCAACCGACTAAGCCACCCAGGTGCCCCTTAAAAAACTTTTTTAAAATAAAAATATTTAATGGCTCAGTCTGTTGAATGTCCAACTCTTTTTTTTTAAATCTGTTAATGTTTTATGTATTTCTGAGAGAGAGAGAGGGAGACAGCGAGAGCAGGGGAGGGTCAGAGAGAGAGGGAGACACAGACTCCGAAGCAGATTCCAGGCTCTGAGCGAGCTGTCAGCACAGAGCCCGACGCGGGGCTCGAACCCACGAACCACGAGATCATGACCTGAGCGAAAGTCGGACGCTTAACCGACTAAGCCACCCGGGCGCCCCACAAGGGAATTCTTAAACGTGGCAAGAGACTCAAGTCTCGTTTTCTCCATATGGAGGAGGGGAATGCTTCTGAACCCATTGGCCGGACGCTGGAATCCAAAGGGCACTGCAGTAGACACGGGGTGTCCGCGGAGGGGGAGGGGGGGAGTCATGTCAGTACCGGGCCAGATGGTAGGTAAGCCGCAGAGGCTGTTGGGACGGCCGTGACTGCTATTTGACAGGGGCAAGAAGAGCTTAGGGGAGGCTGTGGATGTGCCTTGGGGGGGGTTTGAGGGCAATCACGAGAAAGAGGGTCATCCCTGACGAAAGATGTCTGAAGGCCAAGAACCAGGGAGCTGCCTGTGCGTCATGGGTCCCGCTGCACTTGGTCCTCTGTCAGGGGAGGATGTCACAGAAAATGCGAGCCTGGTGGACTCCATGGGTGCAAGGCTTGGGCCATCCAGGAAGGACCCTGCCCAAGAGGACTTCGTGGCAGAGTGAGGCTGAAGGAGACCGTGCATGCATGGCTGGACTCCAGGGTAGTTGCTGATGGACAGTGGTCATGGCGGCAGCGGCTGATGGTGGCCATTGGAGCAAGGGCTCATCGTGGCCATCAGGGCAGTGGCTGATGGTGGTCATGGTGGCAGCGGCTGATGGTGGCCATTGGGGCAGGGGCTCCTGGTGACCATTGGGGGAGGGGCTCATCATGGCCATCAGGGCAGCAGCTGATGGTGGCCATTGGGGCAGGGGCCGATGGTGGCCATCAGAGGGCAGCCGGAGAATTCATTGTCCCTGGGACAGGCTGCCATGGTGCAGAGGGGCCCATAAGAGTCGCAGAGGCACCACCAACAGACACCACGGAAGGCCAGTGTTGGAGGCCTGCTGTGAAGAACGTCCTGACCTCCAGCCACAATGGCACCAGATCACGGGGCTCTTCCTTGAATTCCTCCCTCCTTCGCCCCAACCCTCGAGGCTCAGCGAGGAGAAGAGGAAAGGAAGAGGAAGGAGGAACAGAACAGCCCGTGACTCCTGGCCTAGATTCTCCAGTGGCAAGTCCCTGAGAGTGATTTATCAGAAAGAGTTCCCAGGAAAATAGATGGGGGAGTGGGGGGTTAGGAGGAGGAAGTTATGCAAGGGGGCCCCAGAGGGTGACCCCGGCCTGAGACTCTGGAAAGTGACTCGTTAGGAAATGTGACTAGGTGATCCTGAGCACAGTCCCCCCCAACAACAGGTCCTGTCTCACGCGGCTTTCCCCTGTCAGGAACAAGGGACCCGGGGCGCATCTACCCTGGCGCCCAATGGCCGTTGGTTAGAGTTCTGCCTGGGGTTGGCAAGAATGGGAATCCCAGGGGGCGCCTGGGTGGCTTAGTCGGTTAAGTGTCCGACTTTCGCTTAGGTCATGATCTCGCGGTTCGTGGGTTCGAGCCCCAAGTCGGGCTCTGTGCTGACTGCCAGCTCAGAGCCTGGAGCCTGTTTCAGAGTCTGTGTCTCCCTCTCTCTCTCTGACCCTCCCCTGCTCACGCTGTCTCTCTCTCTCTCTCAGAAATAAATAAAACGTTTAAAAAATAAGAGCTTCTGGCAGTTTCTAAGCCTAAAACACAACGCAAAGCTTTGTTTCTCCCCAGCCAGTGATCAGTTAAGCACTCACTGACACAAGAGAGAAGGTATTTCTTGAACACCACGCTGGCAAGAACTTAACAGGTTTGTCGGTGAAGCTGTGGCTAAATGAATATCCTTCTACACGGTAGGGGGAAGATGATGGATAATGATGTCTCTGCTCATTTTATTCCTCGATGTGCAACGGAGAGCAATCCTTGCTTCTTAGCACCAACAGGCATATAGGAGCCTGTTCCCTTCGGATTATTAACACAATCAAAGGATCTGCTTCTCAAAAACGCAATGCCGAGGGAGTCGTTAATGAGCCCCGTGTGGCCTTTAAACCGGAGGCTGTGGGCAGTGGCATGGTAAAACCTTAAGACACATTTCTTCTTGTTTTAAGCTCTAGGCTTTCTCTCTGTCTCTCTCTCTAAGTTTATTTGTTTGGAGAGAGGGAGAGAGCGCGTGCGCACAAGCGGAGGAGGGGCAGGGAGAGAAGGAGAGAGAGACTTCCAAGCAGGCTCCGCGCAGTCAGCGCAGAGCCTGATGCAGGGCTCAAACTCAGGAACCGTGAGATCAGGACCTGAGCTGAAGTCAAGAGTTTGACGCTCAACCGACTGAGCCCCCCCAGGGGCCCGGCCGCATCTAAGCAGATGCAAGTTACAGAGAAAAATGTGTGTAAAGAGAAAAACAAAACCCAACCGACCACATCTGTGTCTATATGCTTACAGGCATACAAATGCCCAGAAATAAGTCTGAAAAGACCCCCATCAGCTTGCCGTCTCTGGGCTTGGTGGCTGGAAATGGGGTAAATGTATTATGTTATCACCTTTTCCTGACCTCTCTGCCTGAGCTACTGGTGGGGTGTCTACCTCCAATCAGCGGCCTCCCCATGGCCCGGCCACATCACAACCAGGGGACAGCCGGGGGCGGGGTGGCAGCCTCTCCTCTCGCCGACACCTGACAACCCGCAGGAGGGGTGTTTACTCTTCGCCTACGCCCTCCACCCCCCACCCCCACCCCCAGGGAAACAGACCTGGTTCTCCTGAAATTTGAAGATGAGACTGACTCCTGCCTGATTTGGGCTCCTCCAAATACCACTAGGTGGGGGGTGGGGGTAATGGTACTTTGGGGGTGATTGATTCTGATTAAGAAGGCAGATGGCTGGGACGTCTGGGTGGCTCAGCCGGTTAAGCATCCGACTTCGGCTCAGGTCATGATCTCACGGTTCGTGAGTTCAATCTCAGCATCGGGCTCTGTGCTGACAGCTTAGAGCCGGGAGCTGCTTCGGATTCTGTGTCTCCCTCTTTCTCTCTGCCCCTCCCCTGCTCACACTCTTTCTCTCTCTTTCAAAAATAAATAAACATTTAGGGGCGCCTGGGTGGCTCAGTTGGTTAAGCGTCCGACTTCGGCTCAGGTCGTGATCTCATGGTTCGTGGGTTTGAGCCCCACGCCGGGCTCTGTGCTGACAGCTCGGAGCCTGGAGCTGCTTCAGATTCTGTGTCTCCCTCTCTCTCTGACCCTCCCCTGCTCATGCTGTCTCTCTCTCTCCCTCAAAAATAAAATAAAATATTTTTAAAAAGTTTTTAAAAAATTAAAAAATAAATAAACATTAAAAAAAAAAGGCAGATGGGTACGCTGCTTTGCAAGGGAGGGAATAGGAGCTCCCCCCCATCACAGTGTAATGGTCGGTGGTAAGTCACGGTGACGCAGGAAACAGAGGAGCCCCAAGGACTCGATACTGTGGACATGAAGTTTGGGGTCAGTGCACCGGGTTAAAAAAAAATCCTGAGCCGCTGAGGTGCTGGCAGAGGATTTAGGCAGCATGGAGAAAGTACTGGAAGACAGAAGCTAGGATCCTCAAGAAGGCTCAGAGACAGAAGCCTTTAGGAAGGAAGAGAGGGGAACTTGCAGAGAAGTCAGGAAGGCATTGGCCTTGGGGAGGCCAGGCTTACGGACTGAAAGTGCAGGGCGTGTTCCGGGGAAAACTGCGCCCTCACCAGTGTTAACAAGCTTCTAATCCATCGGCTCGGATGACACCGCAGCCCTGCTGTCACACGATCCACACAGTTCCAAAAGGTCATCACATATCTTGAGGCGTTGGCTTTGCAAACATCAGGGATAAAGCACTTTTTCCTCAGGAGTCAGCAATATGGGAAACGCTCAAAGTTTACTTTATTTTGGGACCTGGAAGGAGAATTGTTCTTCTGTGTGTGTGTGAAACCTTATCAGCAAAATCCTGTTAACTCCACCTTCACTGCATGTCCAGAAGCAGAATCCCTCTCACCACCTCCGAACGTACCTCTCAGCCGGATTCCCTACCGGGTTCCGCTCTTCTATCGTTTCACGGGATTCACAGCCCAGGCGTCACACGTTACAGTTGACATAGAAATCCGGTCATTCATTCCCTCCTCTGCTCCAACCCCTCCAAATTCTACCCTTCTACCTTGGAGTGAAAATAAATGCTTAACGAGAGCCCAAGTGCCCTAATGAATAGGTGATCTTCCTTTTCCCTCTGAGGCTCATCTATTCCTCTTCTCTCTAGCTCGTCCCTTTATAAAATGTCTGGCAAACGCGTGATCCTTACACACCCTAGATATTCTTTCACCCCAGGGCCTTTGCACCTGCCGTGCCTTCCATTCGGAGCCCTGATCCTCCTGGAGCCCCCCATGACTGGCTCCCTCACCTCCTGGAGACCGTTTCTCGCATATAACCTTTCCCAGGAAGGCCTTTCTTGACACCCTACTCTTGATGGACTTATTAAACATTGATCCTATCTCAGGGCACCTGGGTGGCTCAGTCGATTAAGCGATTAAGCGATTAAGCGTCTGACTTCGCTCAGGTCATGATCTGGCAGTTCACAAGCTCGAGCCCTGCGTCCGGGCTCTACACTGACAGCCCAGAGCCTGGAGCCTGCTTCGGGTTCTGTGTCTCCCTCTTTCTCTGCTCCTTCCTCGCTCACGCACTGTCTCTCTCTCTCTCTCTTTCTCTCTCTCTCTCTTTCTCTCTCAAAAATAAATAAACATTAAGGAAAAAAGAAAAAGAAAAAAAGAAAAGACTATGTGTGTGAATTCACACTGTGTGTGTAAATGAGATTTACAGGTGACGGGATTAAATCCAGTCCCTTTTCTTGAAGACGGTGCCCCAAAGTGTGCAGACGGCCAGGCCAGGGTGGCTTTGAATTCAGGCCCTTTCCACTCAGTAGACCCGGGGCAGCCCACGCCCCGGCTCTGAGCCTCACTCAGTCCACCATCCAAAACTGCTCCCAAGATTCTCATGGGCACGGAACTGTTAACGCCTGGCGCGTCCAGCACCTTCCCCAGGACAGATTTGATGCTCCGTAAAATTTCCCTTTCCTGGCTCCTTCCTGCGGTTGCAGCCAGGAAACCTCACTCTGCCATCAGCTCTTCCCTCCCACACCGGGGACGCTCGTGTGCCAGGACTTGGTGACATTGAGCAACAGCGCAGAGATGGGCTCCTCTGGCCCCAGCTGTGCACGGATGGGGACAGTTCTGGGAACTTTCGACAAAGGAAGCGAAAGGGAGCGTGGGCGAGGAGAAATGATGGACTGGCCTTTGGTGGCTTCTGGTCCTGTTCTCCTCTCCCAAATGGTAAAAATGAGGAAGTCCCGGGCGGGGGGCCGGGGCGGGGGGCGGCTCAAGAGGAGGGGAAAGGGAGTAGATACAGCCCAGGGAAGGAGGAGAGTGGGGCTGCCCTGTGTCCAACCCCCACCTTGCACAAACCTCGCCTGTGTTCCCCTTCCGAGCCCTTCTCCACTTCAGCTGGGGACGCGGGAGAGCCCAGCGGACAGCCTCCTGGCCTTTCCCACACAGACCCCAGCCGGACTCGGGTCGCTTCGGTGGCCCCCACCCCGGGTCTCCAAGACTTCGTGTTTTCCGACTCTGGGTGTTGCTATACAAGGAACCCCGGAACTGCAACCTCCAGACGCAGGTAACCGGCCGGCGACCTAGGGGAGACCAAGAGACGTCAAGGGGGGCTTGGGGATTTAATGGCCAAGGGGAGGTTTTAGACTCTATTCCCTTCGCTGCATTGGGCTTGAAGTGTGGGGGCCAAATCTCAGCCACACACTCAGCCCCGTTCCAGCCCCCACCTGGCCCTAACCTCGGTTCTGACCCCAGCTCTCCCTTAAGCCCCAGCCCCAGCTTGGACCTCAAAGTCAAGTGCAACCCTAACACCAACCAGCCCTTCCCAGTGTTGACCCTGGACTCTGGTTCCAGTTTCGGCACCAGGCTTCGGCTCGGCCACATCCTGGGGTCCGCTAGGAGCCCCGACCCCACCCGGGGGACACGCCCCTGCCGACCCCAGCTCGGCGCAACCCACAGTCCTGACCCCACGTCCGACCTCACCCGCAAACCCAGAACCCTGCCCAAGCCTCCCTCGGCCCCGGGCTCGCCCTCCACCTGAGTTCCCCTCTTCCTTTGACTCTGGGCCTGACTGGGGGTCCCCCTGCCCGGGCCCGGGCCGCCCCTTCGCCCCAGCTCCCGCCTCAGCCTGGCCCCCGGCCCTGCCTCCGTTTCAGCTCGGGCAGTCCCAGCGCTGGCCCCAGCATGTCAATGCAGTATGAAAAATTCCAGCACTCGGAGAGGGAGAAGCAGAGCCAGGGGTCTAGAAATGGTAAGAGGGATGGGGAAACCGTGCCCTCCTTCCATACCCTCTTCACGCCTAGCGGATTTCTGCTGTCATGTCTGCACCCCTATCGTGCGTGGGCACGGCGGGGGGTCTCCCACTCTGAGGGGGTCCGGCCCCAGCCTCTGGGGACCCCAGTGTGAGGAGGACACAAGGTCCTAAGAAAGATGGGGGCAGGGAGGGCCACAGGGGGCCTGGATCCCTCTGCTCTGGGGGAGGGGTGAGAGTTGGCTTGAGGGGGAAGCGTTTGGGTTTAGAAGGAAACCTCACCTTTGAACCTGACAGTACAGGTGAGCTCAAGCCTGGTGGCGCTCCGGCTCTCTCTGGGTCCTTCTGCCCTTCTCCCAACTCTGATAGGGCCTTGCCGTCACCGTCAGCCTCCATCTGCGGGTCCCTGTGTCTGTGCGTCCCCATGGGTGTGAGGGGCCCAGGTGACCAAGGGCTCGTGCGGATCCGTGAGGGGTCAGAGGCCTGGGTGTCCCCCCCCACCACCAGCATAACCTGAGTCAGCCCTCATCCCCCACGGGTCCCTGTCCCCCCGCCATGTGCCGGGTCCTGACACCCTCGCCCCTTGCAGGGCTGCCTTCTCCTCTGCACCACCTGCAGCGGCTCTGCTCTGGCCCCCGGCCCTTTCTGCTCTCCCTGGCCGTCAGCCTCCTCCTGCTGGTTGGCATCTGCGTCATCACATCCCAGAGTGAGGGGAGCGGCGTGGGCAGGGAGGAGAGAGCTCGTGGAGGGGGGGGGAGGTGGCAGGTAGGGTGACTGCGGGCTCCGTCACTTCACGGTGGGCCACTGTAGCCCAATGGCCTCACCCCTCCAAACCTGAGAGTGGGTAACCACAGCACCTGTCCCCATGGGTTGGGTCACATGAGGAGCCGGTGGGGACCATGCTGTCGTGAGCCGGCTCACAGGGGGCCCAATAAATCCCTGCACCGCTTCGTCCCCTCCCCCATCAGATTCCAAGTTTCAGGGGGACCTGGTGACCCTGAGGGCCTCCTTCAGCAACTTCACTTCAAACACCAGGGCTGAGCTCCAGGCACTGAACTCCCAGGGTGAGCCGGGCATGGAAAGGGCTCCAGCCCCAGACTCCACAGGGGCGGGGGAGGGGAGGGCAGAGCAGGGTCCTGAGCACCGAGTCCCCACCCCTCCACATGTCCCCTCCAGGTGGCAGTTTGCAAGAAACAGTAACGTCTCTGAAGGCGGAGGTGGAAAATCACAAGCGGGAGTTGCAAGCAGGTGAGCCCCTTCGAAGGACCAAAGGAGCGGGCGCTGGGCCCTTGGGCAGGGGCGCGGGGGCGGGAGCGGCCTCGGTGCTGAGCGCCCTGTCCTGCAGCCCGCAGCCTGAACGACAAGGTGTTGTCTCTGGAGAGCAAGCTGGAGAAGGAGCAGCAGGAGCTGAAAGCAGGTGGGGCCCCTGCTCCCGTCCCCGGGGGTATGGCCCGCGTGGGAGGGGCCGCGAAGGTCCCTAGTCTGGGCCTCGCGGAGGCCTGGCTTCCAGGGGCGCGCTGAGCACCCAGGCTTTGCCCGCGCTGCCCGGCTGTGTGTGTGTGTCCCAGGTCATTCCGACACCCTCCTTCGAGTCCAGCAGCTGGCCAAAGACCTGAAATCCCTGACCTGCCAGGTGGCCACTCTCCAAAGCAATGGTGAGGGGCACGGGGGTGCCGGGCCCCATTTCCTGCTCGTCCCCCTCTGGGCGGCATCTCAGACCCTCCCCACCCCCCGGCCCCTCAGTTTCTCAAAGCACCTGCTGCCCCGTCAACTGGCTGGAGTTCGAGGGCAGCTGTTACTGGTTCTCGCGCTCGGGGAAGACCTGGCCGGACGCCGAGAAGCACTGCCGGCTGGAGAACGCGCACCTGGTGGTCATCACCTCCAGGGAGGAGCAGGTGGGCGCCCGGGCTGGCTGGGTCCCCTAGAAGGAAGCTGTGCTCAGCCTTGGCTGGGCTCTGGGATCGCCTGGGGGGCTTGATGGAGATCTGCCACCCGGCTCAGCCACCCTCGCAGATTTCATTGGCTGGAGCATGGGGATCCCGGTGTCCCCAACGGGTTGACCGGGCAGGTCAAGTTCAGAACTGCGAGTCCGAGGAGTCGGCTGGGCTGGGGAGAAGTCACCCTTGACCTTCTGTCGCCTCAGAATTTTGTGCAGCAACATACAGGCTCTTCACACGCTTGGATGGGCCTCAGTGATCCCGAAGGAGTCTGGAAATGGGTGGATGGGACGGACTACGAGACCAACTTCAAGTGAGTGCGCCCTGGCCTTCTGTGCCCTTCGGGCCCCTTCAGCTCTTGCTTCTCCAGCGTCTGACCCTCAGCTCCTTGTCCCCTGACCTGGGTTCTGGTTCCACTGGCCATTGTCCTCTCTCCGCAGGAACTGGAAACCAGGCCAGCCGGACGACTGGCACGGGCATGGGCTGGGTGGGGGCGAGGACTGCGCCCATTTACACCCCGACGGTGGCTGGAATGATGACGTCTGCCAGAGACCCTACCGCTGGGTGTGCGAGGCCCCCTTGGGCATGGCCGGCTAGCGCGGTCACCGGGCGCTGCCCACGGGCCACTCAGCCACCAACCTGCAGGGAGCGGGAGGGGGCCTTCCCCCGAGACCCCTGACCGGACCCCATGGGAGAAGACTGAGCCCCGGGAGGTTGGGCCGCTGCCACCATTTTGAATGTTTCCCTCCTTGGCGTTAAAAGACCGTCTAGACTTCCTCAGGTGTTCGTTTGTTTGTTTTGATTTCAGCTTTGCTGAGGTATAACCGACCTACCAAATGGTAAGGCATTTGAAGTGTACATCATTGCGATTTGATGCTTGTATACACCGTGTAAGGGTCCCCCATCAGGTTAATAAGCTCGCGGATTCATCTTTGTGTGTGTGTGTGTGTGTGTGTGTGTGTGTGTGTGTGTGTGAACTGCAAATCCTACTCTGTTGGTAAATTCCAATTATACGATAGTGCTCACAGCTATAGCCACCGTGAGATCCTTGGACCTCGCTCATCCCGTAGCTACAAGTCTGTACCCTTTTACCAACCTCTCTCTATCTCCCCACTCCCAGCCCCACCAGCCAACTCTCTGTTTCTATGATTTGGACTTTTTTTCCTTTGATGCCACATATAAATGGTACCACGCAGGGTCTGTCTTTCTCTGGTATATTTCACTTGGCGTAATGCCCTCAAGGCCGATGCTGCAAGTCATAGGCTTTCCTTCTTTCTCATGGCTGAACACCGTTCCGTTGTGTTATCTACATCACATCACTACCTATTCATCCATTTTCGGACATTCACGCGTTTCCGTATCTTGGTTATTGTGAATAATGAATGCTACGGTGAATGTAGGGGTGCAGGTATCTTTTTGATACTCTATTTTCATTTCCTGTGGGTATATGCCCAGAAGGGACATTGCTGGATCGCATGGTCCTTCTATTTTGAATTGTTTGAGGAACTTTCATACAGTTTTCCACAGTGGCTACCCCAATTTACATTCCCACCAGCAGCGCACGAGTGTTCTCTTTCTCCATAGCTTTGCCGATGTAAGTTTTTGTGTTAAACCTTAAAAATCAACTTTATTGAGCTATAATTCTTACGCAATATAATACACCCACTTAAGGGGTAGAGATGACTTTTGAAAAGTGTTATTGTTTTGAAAATGTCAAAGGGAAGGTATGGGAAGGGCAAAGTTTAGCTCTGAGGAGGCAGCCTGCTTCCACTCCTCAAGCATCACTTGAAAATCATCAGGCTGGACGGGTTTTGGTGGGAAGTGGTCTGAGGACAGCAGGAAGTGTTGGGGTCACAGGGCACTGCCCAGTGTGGAAGGGATTCCATAAGAGCATTGGTACCTAGCTGGTTCTGCGAGCACCAAATATCGGGACCCAGGGCGGCCAAATGCACAGAACGTTAAAACGATACTACTAATACTGCAAATATATTGCAAAGAAATATCGCAATAAAACTGCAAGTGTGTTGGGGTGCCTGGGTGGCTCAGTCGGTTAAGCGTCCAACTTCGGCTCAGGTCATGACTTCACGGTTCGTGGGTTCAAGCCCCGCGTGGGGCTCTGTGCTGACAGCTAGCTCAGAGCCTAGAGTCTCAGGTTCTGTGTCTCCCTCTCTCTCTGCCCCTCCCCTGTTCATGCTCGCTCGCTCGCTCTGTCTCTCTCTCTCGGAAATAAATAAAAATAAAAAACATAAAAAAAACCAAAAAAACTGCAAGTGTGTTTCACAGATCATTTACACAATCTGACTTAACTAATTCTTGTTCTGCTGGATTTGGGGACAACATTCAGGTTTCACGAAGTTCTCTGTGTCTGAACTAGAATAATCCTGGAAATCCTGACTCAGCCTGATGATAGGAATGATGGCTGTCTAAACACGTCTGCTCAGAAGCCCATCCTCATAGGTCTGTTCCTATAAATAACTGTACCGAAATATACTTGGTACAACGCCTTTTATGAGGCAGACAAAATTTCCGTACACATCACAATATGACATATAGATTGCTTTTAAATTTAACATAAAGGTATTAATACCGTGTGTTCCTTTACTTTGTCATTTATATACTTAGTTTCAGACCTTCCTGGGTTTAGACTGTATTTCCCTGAAGAGGCGCCTGCCAGGGGCTCAGTCGGTTGAGCATCAGTCTTTTGATCTTGGCTCAGGTCTTGATCTCATGGTTCTTGAGACTGAGCCCCGCTTTGGGCTCTGCCCTGACAGCATGGAGGCTGCTTGGGATTCTCTCTCTCTTCCTCTCCCTCTGCCTCTCCCCTGTTCACATGCACACGTTCTCTCTCGCTCTCTCGCTCTCAAAAATAAATAAACTTTTTTTAAAAAAGGAAAATACTAATTAGAAAATTTCACCAGCTCTCACAAGCCCTCCAAGTTTGGAATGAGCGAGTCAAGGTAGTGCTGTAACCGTCTCCTCGCACCTCTGTAAGTCAAGTACAGCCTGGTGGGGATGTGGCAGTGTCACAGGTGTCATGAGGAGGAGGCTGTCCCAGCTCTGAAATGTCGGAAGCCTTGGAGTGGGCTTGGTTAGATGAGGGTGTACAACTGGTTGTAGGTTCTGAATATTAAGAATATCAATGTCCAGGGGCACTGGGCTGGCTCAGTCGGAAGAGCATGCTGCTCTTGATCTTGAGGTTGTGAGTTTGAGTCCCACGTTGGGTGTAGAGATTGCTTAAAAATAAAATCTTAATTTTTTAAAATTTTATTTTAGAAAGAGAGCAGGGAGGGGCACCTGGGTGGCTCGGTCGGTTAAGTGTCTGACTTGGGCTTAGGTCATGATCTCACGGTTTGTAGGTTCAAGCCCCACATCAGGCTCTGTACTGATAGCTAGCTCAGAGCCTGGAGCCTGCTTCAGATTCCGTGTCTCCCTCTCTCTCTGACCGTCCCCTGCTCACGCTGTCTCTGTCTCTCAGAAATAAATAAAACATTAAAAAAAAAAGAGAGAGAGAGCAGGGAAGGGAGGCAGAGGGAGACAGAGAGAATCCCAAGCAGGCTTTATGGTCAGCACAGAGTTCGACATGGGGCTCAATCCCATGCCCCTGGGATCATGATCTGAGCCCAAATCAAGAGTCGAACACTGAACCAACTGAGCCACCCAGGCGCTCCAAAACTAAAATCTTAAAAAAAAAAAAAAATCAGGGGTGCCTGGGTGGCTCAGTTGGTTGAGCAACCAACACTTGATTTCAGCTCAGGTCATGGTCTCACGGTTCGTGGGTTCAATGTCCACACTGGGCTCTGCGCTGATAGCATGGAGCCTGCTTGGGATTCTCTCTCTTTCAAAATAAATAAATAAGCGTAAAAGGTTTTTAAAAAAATCCATGTCCAGATAGCGGGCAGGGGCTAGGAGGAAGCACAAATGCCCCGGGGCGGGCTCATGCACCAGGTAGTTCAAAGATGAAGAAAAAAGTGTTACTTCAAAGCTACCCTTTCACAAAGTGCAGCAACAAGACACATCACCCTGAATTTTCTTCTGACTGGCAAGAATAATTTTCAAGAGAAGACTGTTTCTTAATTTTAGGAATTTTCCCATGCTCATTCTCTAATTGGCAAGCAAACCCTCTGTATTCAGAGTTATACAAGACCTTCTCCTGAAAAAGGACTTTGGTTCGAGAGAGATACAACTGCTCTTTGGTGATTACGTAAGCTTCTCTAAGTTGTTTCTGCAAGCAAGGAGGCTTTGGTAAGGAGGTGATGTGTGACACCCGTTTCTTCGGACTCGGTTTGAACCCCTGTTAGAATCCTATACTAGAAGGACTCTTTGGTTATACACTACAGAAAAAAAAATCTCTGGATTTAGGTAATGCAAAAAGACCATTTGTTACACGGAGTCTCACAAAACCTGTTAAGGGTTGCCTTGCGGCCTCCAAAAAAGATGTGTCGAAGTCCTAACCCAGTACCTGCGCCCGTGACCTTACTTGGAAATAGAATGGCTGCAGATGTAAGTAGTTTAGATGAGGTCACAGTAGAGGAAGGCGCGTGTTTAATCCGATACGCCCACTGTCCGCATCAGGAGAAGAGAGTCGCAGACACGCAGGGGAGAAAGCCACGTGGCCACCCAGGCAGCAGGTCACGGATTTGCCCACCAACCACCGGAAGCCAGGAAGAGGGGAGGAAGGCTTCCCCCTACAGGCTTCAGAGGGAGCACAGGGACACCCGGACTTCAGGCTTCCGCCTCCGGAACTCTGAGACCACCTGCTTCTGTTGTTCTGGGGTTCTTTGTTAAACCAACAGGCAAGCCCGGGGCTGGGGAGTGGCTGCAGCCTGGGGCCGACCGGAAAGGGGAGCTGGTCTCCTTCCCCCTCCCTGGCATCCCTTTCCTGGCCCAGGGAGGCGGGTCTGGGGCAGCAACCAGTCCAGGGCAGCCCCGCCTCCCTCCTCTACCGGGCGCTGAATTACGATTGGCCTAAGCCTTAGGGCATGCGTGCTCTCTCATCCCTGATTGGCTTTAGGGGTAGACATGTGACTCCGTTCTGGCCAATGACACTTGAGGATCTGGAAACGGGCTGGGGCCTCTGGGAGAGATTTTTCCTCCCAGGTGAAAAGGGAGAGTCACCCAAGGGGGGGACCTCGGCCGACTTCCTGGCTGCTTGGGACCCTTGTCTTTCAGGTACCTTCCCTGTAGCCTGGAGGAAAAGAGGGACAAGAATCTGAACAGACTCTGGAGGAAAATGCACGAAACACTGGCTAGAAAGGAAGACAACTGAGCATTATTAGGATTTGAAATGTCAGAATGAGTCATAACTGGTCAGATTTTGTAAATGAAACAGCGACCCTCCTGCGCATTATTCACAGGGCGTGTGATTACTTCGCGGGGGTGGATGGACACAGCCTGCCTCCATTTGATAGAATGGTTTCGGAATGAGAACGGAAGATCATTAAATCAGTCAGGCTAAGCCGTGCGCAGCCCTCCTAACTCCATCCGCTTTCTGCAGGTTGATTCGCGCCGCCTGAGAATAAGGGACAAAATACCTATCCACTCTCTACACACAGGCAGAGCCAACACTGCCTAAAATTAGGTGCTTCAGAAGATAGTGGGTAAACTCTCTGCTCTCTACGGTGACCACGCTCCTAGGAATGGAGTCGTTCTGTCCCAGAAAGTCATAAGAAACAGAGTGCGTACAAGTAGACTGCCTTTGACATCTGTAAGAAATCGTGTAGCTGGCGGTTACGAAAAAAACTTAAAAACGATTGTTCCCTCTGTCCACAAAACTTTCGTCTAGCTGTGCCCTGCCAAAGTCCTCATGGGTCATGTTGATCCAGCAATGGGACACGAGAAGATGGGACGTCACCTCATTTTCACTGCATCTGACATCACCTCATTTTCACTGCATCTGACGACTACAACTACAGGTTAATCCTGACACCTTTACCAGTTCGCTGACCCCCAAGTCACAGCCAGTCCCCAGGTGGAGGCAGGTCCAGTTCTTCTCAACTGGAGGGACTGGGATTAACCGCTTCCTGCCCTTGCTGTCTTCCTTCGACCGCTGCTCTTCAGGTTTTGCTGGATTCTCAGGCTGTCTCCTTTCTTTAACTGCAGGACCTTCTTCCACCGCATTCATTAAAGTCAAGGAAGGATTGGGTCACAGGCCCTCTGGCTCCTTCTGCTTGAGAATTGCCCCGGGACCCTGCCTGGCTCTGGAAACGGCTTGTATCAACATCGTCCTGTGCAAAGTGTGCCTGTTGTGAATTGCAGTAACGTAGGCATGACTCAAATTCCCGACTTCTGTTTGGAATCTGAGGGCACTTAACCCTTCTACTCTATTCCTTTCAAGCACCGTGGCCATCGCTGCGCCAACATGCTGAGACATTGTTGCCACATGGAATGCCGCCAGCCCCCAGCACCCCTTGCTCAGGTAATAACGTCACTCCTGTGCCCAAAATGGCGGCAGCAACTGTGGAGCCTTTCTGCTGGAAATCTTTCTAATAATTTTGATAGGTTTTTTTTCTTATTCATATTTTTAAAATATTTTTTTTCATTTATCTGTTTTTGAGGGACAGAGAGAAACAGACCACGAGTGGGGAAAGGAGAAAGAGAGAAGGAGACACAGAATTGGAAACAGGCTCCAGGCTCTGAGCTGGCAGCACAGAGCCCAACGCAGGGCTTGAACCCACGAACTGTGAGATCATGACCTGAGCCAAAGTCTGGCGTTTAACCGACTGAGCCCCCCAGGGTGCCCCTTCTTATTCATATTTTAAAATTATCTTCTCTTTATTTAAACATATTAGATATGTTTATTTTGTATTTTTCCAATAATTTTAACATCTAAATACACAGGTCTAATTCTGATGTTTGCTGTTTCTGCTGCCTCTCATTCCTGATGCCTCATTATCTTTTGTGTTTTATGATTTTTTTTTTTTTTTTTTTACACTGTAGAAGCTTAGTTTTGGGAACTTCATCTCCCCGAATTCTTTCAGGTCTGGTTGTAAGGCCACAAGTCTAAACGTCTAAACCAAACTGACTCCATGACAGGCTTTAAGTTTCCCCTCTGAACTAGAAGGCCTGAGTTTCAGCTTTCCCGAAACTATCAGGCAGTGACACATTGCCCAAGGCAGGAGAAACCACCCTTGCAACACCCAATCAGGAAAGGCCAGCGACCACCCTCCACATTACTAAGGGAGAGGCCTGGAGATAGAAACTATAGATAGGACCCTGTTACCTAATGTTAAAGTTAACCTGTTAGTCGCCGAACAAGACCCTAGGCTCGCTCTGTGATTGGTTGAATTTAAAGGTACTCTAAATGTTCTAATTGGATCCCGCCAAAAGTAACGAATACTCTAGACAATGTGTATGGTCAAACCCGCTGTCAATGATGTTGAATTATTATGATTGGATCACTGTTCCCATGTCACAACTTCTGTAACTTCCCCCGTCTCAAACCCCATAAAAACCCTACTCTGCCCTTGTTCGAGGCTCTCAGCACAGATCCAAACGCTGGTGAAGTCTGGGAGTCCGAGCTTAAGCCCGTAATAAAGCCCTTTGCTTTTGCATACATGACTCGGACTCCTTGGTGGTCTTGGGATTTTGGGGAGATCGTGATCTGGGCATAACATGGTCTGGCGATCTGTTCTTACCGAGAAGATTTATGCTTGTTTCTGCCAGGCGCCTGAGGTCCTCATGATCTGGGAGTACTTTAATACAATGCTCCACTGGACATTTCTGGGACCTCGAATGTGGTGTGGATTTGTGCCCCGATCCTGCTTAAGGCAGGCTTGTGGTTAGGAATTGTTCTGTCTTCTTCTCTACCCAGAGCTGAGTCCAGGGCAGGCCAACTTCCATCTTGTCTGTTTGGTCTTTCTGAAGGCTGCTGTCCTGATCTGACTCCCACGGCTTCGTCACTTGCCACCCAACTGGGAATTCACTTTGAAACTCCGTATTATTATAGTCAGATCTTCAGGTCCCTCTCTACATTACCCTTGCTTACCTCTCTGAATTCATGCTTCAACGCTAAGAATCTCTCATATTTTCTTTCTAGCTAAGCCACTAAGTTGAAAGGAACTTTTTAAAAGTTGCCTTATAGCTTTGTAAAAAATGTTTAATGTTTATTTTTGAGAGAGCGAGAGAGAGCACAAGCAGAGGGGGGACAGAGAAATGGGGAGACACAGAATCCGAAGCAGGCTCCAGGCTCTGAGCTGTCAGCACAGAGCCCGATGCGGGACTTGAACCCACGAACTGCAAGATTGTGAGCTGAGCTGAATGAAGTTGGACACTTAACCGACTGAGCCCCCCAGGCGTCCCTCCCCCTTCCTCTTTTTAATAAGGTGGACTGAATGGTTTTCTCTTTAGAATATTTGCCTTTTGTTAAATTTAGGAAGTTTCCTTATATTCCCATTTTAGTTTTTGTTCGTGTTGTTGTTGTCAATTAGAAATTCCTGCTGAAACTCATCCACTCCCTTCTCAGAATTTATTGGCATGACGTTCCATCCAATTTGTAACCATGCAGTGCCTGTGTCACTATCCTGAAGCCGTGGATGAGAGAGCTAGAAGATAAGGTTTTCAGGCTGGATTGAAGTGATGAAGGGCCTTGTGCTCTGGGCTAAGGAATCTGGAACGTGCCCCAAGGGCAGTGGAGAGCCTTTGAAGGTAGATAAGATTTGACTTTTGAAAAACAAAACCACTCTGCTACCTTGAAGCGAATGGATAGCAGGGGGAGGGGGCAACCTGAGGCCTGGGCACCAGTTGGGATGTGGGTGTGGTCGTCTGCACTGGGGGAAGGGAGATAAGCATTTCTTCCTTGCTGCTCTATGGACACCCACTTCATGCCAGACATTATGTGAGGTCCTTTACCCAGAGTCTAGGTGTTTCTCCCTGTCTCTTGTGTGTATGTGTGATGGAGGAGGGAGGAGTTTGTGGTAAAAATCAGAGGGAACAAATCGCATCAATAGTGACAGAGAACCCCCCACCAGAGGTGGGCCTTCTAGAGTAATCTTTGGTTTTTCTTTTTTTTTTTTTTAATATTTTTATTTATTTCTAAGAGAAAGAGAGAGAGAGACAGCATGAGCAGGGGAGGGTCAGAGAGAGAGGGAGACACAGACTCCGAAACAAGCTCCAGGCTCTGAGCTGGCAGTCAGCACAGAGCCCGACCCGGGACTCGAACCCACGAACCGCGAGATCATGACCTAAGCGAAAGTCGGACGCTTAACCGACTAAGCCACCCAGGCGCCCCTATGTTTGGTTTTTCAACCTTCCCGAGTTGGCATTCGTAAATGGTTCCACCGATACTCATGGCTTCCGACACAACGACGATTCTAACTTCTTCTTCCTTCGTGCCGGACCCTACATGGTGTTTCAAGGTCTGCCCTGTTCCACAGAGCCGTGGGCTTCAGGTGAGGCTGGCTCTAGCCCAGCCCCAGAGGTGGTTCTTCAAGCATGGCGCCATCCCCCCGGTCAGTGGCTGGTCTAATCGTGCAGTACCGCTCAGGCCACTCCTGGGGGCTGTCGGGAAAGGTTTCCTTACTGCTAAGAGGGACACCCCGGGAGGGATGTTAAGCCTGGATGCCGTGCTGTACCCGTAAGAGGGAAGAGCTACATCGCGAGGGCGAAGAGCGAGAAGACAGGAAGATCGTGACTCCCTGATGACGTCGTGCTGCTGATGCACAGCAGTGGGTGTTCCTACCTCGGGTCTCATCGATGCGTGAGATAATACACTTTCTTATTGTCTAAGCCAAGCTTTTGCTACTTGCAGCCAGAAACGTCATGACCACTACAGATGATCTGTTCTGCCAATGAGCACACTTCCTTTGCTTTCCCGAAGGGTCTGGGATCCTAGGCAACACAAGTTTCCCTTCCTTCTGGGGCTCATATTACGCAGAACTGCCATCCACTGAGCTTTCTAGGCACGACCGCTTCTAAACACCGTCCCCGATACCAGACGGTGTCAACGGGAAGTTGAACCCACAACTGGAGACAGGGACAAACGTGAAAGTGAGAGAGCCCAAGAAGGACCGGGGTCGGGGTGTGGGGTAACAGGTGGGGTCAAGGAGGTGTATGTGTGGCCGAGGGCGGGGCTAAAAGCTGCTTGAGCCCGGAGGTCTGTTGGTTGGCAACCTCGGCCGAGAGTTCCCCAGGTAACATGTGAAACAAGCAGGCTTTATGTACCATGGAGCTCAGGCTCCAGTCGACCCCACACTGCTGCTCAGTGTTCCCGGCAACCACTGGCCACTGTCCCGAAACATCTGCACCCGAGCCCTGGGCACCAACTTGTCACCTCCCAGATCTCTGGGTCCAGGAGGGGTAAGCTCAGAACCCATAAATCAGATGCCTCTGCAAGGCAGCCGGTCGACCAGATACCCAGGGCTTTGCCTTCACCTCTGTGGGCCCATCCCGAAGTGATGTCCCTTCAGGCCAGCCCCCACTGCCCTGTTCAAACAGACAGGAGGCATTCGCTTCACAAATGTGCCTTGAAATAGGTTGGGTCCCACTGCGAGAGGTGTCTGGTTGTAAGTCAAGAAAGAGGGACAAGCCCAGACTTGAGACCCGGGGATAGAAAGTCGGGTAAAGCCGCTTGCCTGATCAATGGAAGAGAGAGGGAAGGGACCCCTAGGGAGAGAGGAGAAAGCTTTGCAGAAGAAATGACTCTGAAGTGTGGGAGGGGGCAAAGGAGATTTGGGCAGACAGAGGGGCTCTGCGGGGGGGCCCCGGACCTGGAAGGGAAAGACCCACCCTGCACACTGGCCAGAAGAGGTCATGTGGCTTCAGTGGCAGCCACGCAGGGCCTCGCCGGGGTCATGGGGACTCCGGGACTTGCCTGCCCACTGCTCCTGGTGTCTTTGCAGGGATCTCTTCCTGGGGGAAAGAAAACAGCTCCCCCCCCCCTTGCTTACTTGATCCCCCAAAGCTCTGCCTCACATGTTTGGCTCCAGCGAGTCTAAGTTACATCCCGGCAGCGGCAGGAAAACCTGTTCTCTGACTCCCTGTCTCCTCCCACATTGGCTTTGGTTCTGGAAGATGGAAGCAGATCCCGGCCAGGCTGGGTCCGGTAGCCCCAGGCAGATGCGGTGGGGGGGTGGGGGGGTGTCAGCCGAATCCCCCAAGAGGCCTGTAAGTCCTTTAAGTCAGACGCAAGGTCGCAGGCTGGGAAGGCAGACAGCGGCCCAGAAGATGCAGAGGGAGCTGGGGGTGGCTTACTGCAGAGGGGAAATGTTTCTGGCGGGACTCGCCCTCTCGATTCAAGACGGGAGGGCTGCAGGGAGGTGGAGAGCACACTGGCCTGGGAGGCGCTGAGAGTGGCCGCCTCTGGCCGCCAGAACGGGAGGACACGGAACGGAGGGCCGCCCGCACTTGGTCCACACTTTGCTGAGACATGGCTGACACGTGCCTCATTATTTTTGACCGGGGACAAGAATCCACCCAGTGCTCTCTTTCCCGGGGTCCCTTCCAGCTGGGATGAGGGCACGTGACTGGGGTTCAGGCGGTCAGGAGCACGGACCCTGGGGCTGGGGTTACACCCGGAGGCGGCAGAGAGCCAGAGGCCCCGTCTAATGGCCGGCGGTGACACCAACGGCCCTTATAAGTCACTTAGGCCTGCGGCAGCCCGTTTACTGCCAGACACAGGTCTGGAGCCTACCTGGTGTCCCGTCATCCACCATTTCTCCCCTTAAGTAAGTCAGAGTTAGCACCATGGCCAGC
Organism: Hyaena hyaena; assembly: GCF_003009895.1. Classification (NCBI taxonomy): domain Eukaryota; kingdom Metazoa; phylum Chordata; class Mammalia; order Carnivora; family Hyaenidae; genus Hyaena; species Hyaena hyaena. The sequence continues at coordinate 4,399,773 of NW_024080689.1, forward strand.
AGTGAAGAGCTTTGACACAGGCGTGAGCCAGAGTCCCAGAACCGGAACATGCCAGGTGACACACGTGTGGACATTTAGACACACAGACCAGGGTCAAAGCCTTCAGTGGAGCACCCTGGATTCCCCGAAATCTTGTCATTGGAAACTGGGCTTCCAGAGAGATCCAGAGGCTGCCGGCCTTCAGCTTGGGAAGGAGTCTGGGGAGGTGGGGGCAGCGGCAGAGGGACGGGATGGGGCTGGGCTGGAAGGGGGACACGTTGGAAGGGGGAAGAAAGGGGAAGTAAGAGGGGGTAGGACCCGGGGCCTGGCCCCAGCCCCAGCTCTGTCTTGCAGGACGCTGACCGGGTGACCCGGTCACCAGCCTCCTCCAGCCTGGACGCAGCCACTTCCTTACCCAGGCCCAGCCCCCACACTCAGTTCAGGGGACCGGGCCTGGCTCTCCATTCGCATGCAGTCACCCAAGAGGACTTGTCCCCCCTCCCCGCACACTGTGAGCCCCGCTGTCCCAGGGAGGGTGCCTTCCCCCCTGCTTGGTTACCTACTGCCTGCTTTTGTGTCCCATCCCCTCCCTGGGGCATGTTTTCTTCCACTTTGCCAGGCCCTGGCTCTGAGCTTTGAGGTCTGCGCTGACTTCCCAAAGCCTGGTCTCTGGGTGAGCTGGAGGAGAAGATTTGGGGGTGATGGGGCAAGAGGCAGCTTAGAACTTTTTTTTGTAATGTTTATTTATTTTTGAGAGAGAGAGAGAACGTGAGCGGGGGGAGGGCCAGAGGGAGAGGGAGACACAGAATCCCAAGCAGGTTCCAGGCTCTGAGCTATCAGCACAGAGCCCGACGCGGGGCTTGAACTCACAAACCATGAGATCATGACCTGAGCTGAAGTCGGACGCTTAACCTACTGGGCAACCCAGGTGCCCCAAGAGGCAGCTTTATTAGGCACGAGGAAGCCCAAGGTCAGCTGGGCCAAACTCTGGGAAGCCTCGGGTTTTTGCATGCCTCACTGTGGAGCCCTGTTTCCTCACCTGTCCCCTTCCCTCCCACCCCCCTTCCCAGAAGGAGCCCCCACCCCCACTCTGCCACCAGCATGTGGACCCAGGGAATGGCCGGGCCCAGCTCAGGCCTTCCTGAAGTTTCAGACCGCTGGGACCCCCAAGAACCTCCCGCAGACGCTCCCTTGAGAAAGCCCCAGAGCCGTTTCAGAGTTTGCAGCCAGACCCCAGATCTCAAATTATTCACAGACTTTGACCAGCTCTTTTGATCTCCGTTAAAGACCTGACCTGGCTCAGCGTCTGCTTCTGGGGCTTTCTCCACGTGGGCAGGCACCAGCAGTTCCGTCCATCGCAGCCACTGCTTATGATGGTGCCCCTCCCCACCCCCCACCCCCCGTGGGGCACCCAGTCCTGTGTCTGCTCAGCCGAGTGAAGCCTTTGCTCGTTTTCTCTCAGTGGGTTGTCACCTTGGCCCTTGGTGCTAAAGACCCAGAGATTAGTAGTACCAGTCCTGCCGCCCAGGCAACGTGGGGCTGAAGAGCAGAAGAAAAAAATGATGCTGTTCCTCTGGGCCCAGAAGATTCCATGGGGGTTGAGTAGGCAGGGGAGGCACCCATTGCAGATTAGCAGTGGCTGGGGTTGGGGCCTGACTGTCCCCAGGGGCCTGGCTGCACCGTCAGTGGAGAAAAACTTAAATAATTTGCTTCGTCACTGAAAGCATTATTTTCCTGTGAAAATATGCATCGAAGATTATGAAGCAGAGGGGGCACTGGGCTAGCTCAGTGTGCAGAGCGTGCGACTCTTGATCTCAAAGTGGTGAGTTCAAGTCCCATGTTGGGCATAGAGATGACTTAAATAAAAATTGGGGAGCCTGGGGGGCTCAGTCGGCAAAGTGTCCGACTTCGGCTCAGGTCATGATCTCACGATTTGTGGGTTTGAGCCCCACATTGGGCTCTGGGCTGACAGCTTGGAGCCTGGAGCCTGCTTCAGATTCTGTGTCTCTGTCTCTCTCTGACCCTCCTGGGTCACACTCTGTCTCACTCTCTCTCTCGCAAAAATAAATAAATGTAAAAAAATTTAAAAAAAAGAGGGAAACAGGGGCGCCTGGGTGGCTTAGTCGGTTAAGCGTCTGACTTTCGCTTAGGTCATGATCTCGCGGTTCGTGGGTTCGAGCCCCGCGTCGGGCTCTGTGCTGACTGCCAGCTCGGAGCCTGGAGCCTGTTTCGGTCTGTGGCTCCCTCTCTCTCTGGCCCTCCCCTGCTCGCGCTGTCTCTCTCTCTCTCTCTCCTAGAAATAAATAAAACGTTAAAAAAAAAAAAAGAATACACTTATAAAATAATATGCCAGGCTGGTTCGGGCATTGGTGATTTTCCACAAGCCGCTCCCTTTGCCTGGAACGCCCCTGCCCACGGCAACCATCTGGCAAACTCCTACTCATCCTTCAAGACCCAGCTTCAATGGCTCCTCTTCTGTGAAGCCTTCCCAGCAGCAGACCCGAGCGGAATGGGTCAGTTCCTTCCATGCAGCACTCTGCGGTGTGTGTGTCCCTCTCTCTGTGTTGAGCTCTCTGTATCTCACCTGTTCCCTAATTTGACTGTGGGGGCTGGGAAGGGAGCGACGGTAACATTCCTATCTGTACCCCTCAGCATAGCGTCTGGCATGGAAGGTATCTAGAAATATTTTGTACAAAGGAGCGAACAAACAAAACTTACTTTGACACCTTTATTTTTTGTTTCTAGCATCAAGATAGGGAGGCGAGCATTTTCTCATAAACTTTGGGACATGCTGAGAAAGCCACTCACCATAAAGGGAAAAAAATGCATGTGACCTCTTTGTTCCCATTCACATCTTTTTTAATTATTTCTTTTTATGTTTATTTATTTTTTAAGTGTTTTTTATTTATTTCTAGGAGAGAGAGAGAGAGAGACAGCATGAGCAGGGGAGGGTCAGAGAGAGAGGGAGTCACAGACTCTGAAACAGGCTCCAGGCTCCGAGCTGGCAGTCAGCACAGAGCCCGACGCGGGGCTCGAACCCACGAACCGTGAGATCATGACCTAAGCGAAAGTCGGACGCTCAACCGACTAAGCCACCCAGGCGCCCCTTTTTATGTTTATTTTTGACAGAGACAGAGTCAGAACACAAGTGGGGGAGGGGCAGAGAGAAAGACACACACAGTATATGAAGCAGCTCCAGGCTCTGAGCCGTCAGCACAGAGCCCGACGCGGGGCTCGAACCCACGAACCGTGAGATCATGACCTAAGCGAAAGTCGGACGCTCAACCGACTAAGCCACCCAGGCGCCCCTTTTTATGTTTATTTTTGACAGAGACAGAGTCAGAACACAAGTGGGGGAGGGGCAGAGAGAAAGACACACACAGTATCTGAAGCAGCTCCAGGCTCTGAGCCGTCAGCACAGAGCCCGACGCGGGGCTCGAACCCACGAACCGTGAGATCATGACCTAAGCGAAAGTCGGACGCTCAACCGACTAAGCCACCCAGGCGCCCCTTTTTATGTTTATTTTTGACAGAGACAGAGTCAGAACACAAGTGGGGGAGGGGCAGAGAGAAAGACACACACAGTATCTGAAGCAGCTCCAGGCTCTGAGCCGTCAGCACAGAGCCCGACGCGGGGTTCGAACTCAGAAACCGTGAGATCATGCCCTGAGCCGAAGTCGGACACTTAACCGACTGAACCACCCAGGTGCCCTTGTCCCCATTCACATCTTAAAACCCATGTAGCTGTACTGAGAGCTCATTGCCAGACCAATGTGGTTCTTTGCCATCGAGGCATTAATAGAAGTAGCCAGGCAGGGACAGGGCAGGGTCCTGTGGGGTCCAGCCAGGGTCCCCCAGCAATAGCAGCAACAGGCACCAACACTGCTCCAGTCTTGTACTCACACGTGTGTATGCACAGCAACTCCTTTAATCCCATACCAACACTACCACGTAGCCACATATATTATCCCCATTTTAGAGAGAGGGGAACCGAGGCACAGGGAAGATGCGTAACCTGCTCACCATCACACGGCTGATAAGTGGCTGAGCCGCGAGTCAAACCCAGAAAGTCCGGCTTGGGGTCCATTGTCCCAACCTCCCGTGCTGTGTTAGCTCCGTCAGCAAAAGACCTAAAGTGACAGTCATTTTGGCTAAGAATGTAGGGAGCACGAGGTAGATGGAAGATGGCCGTGCCCTTTCACCACCAGTCGGCCGGCCCAGTCCCAGGCCCTGGAATGCCCTCTAGGTTCTCAGGGAGCCTGTAAAGGTGCTGAGGGTCACTTTGTACAACCGCCAGGCCCAGGGGTGCCGGTCTCCTCTTTGAGCCCACAGTGCGGGCTTTTTTTCAGAGGGGGGACTGCTTGCCCCAAGCCCCGGCCCGTCAACCCGTCAACCCAGGAAGTGAGGCTCTGCTAGCTCAGGCTCCGCCTCCCGCAGCAGCAGCCCAGCCCGGGAGGGAAAGCAGGAGACCACTTTCCCAGGGTGCAGGGGCAGGGGGGGCAGGGCGGTAAGCCTTCAGGGGCTCCTCTTCCCCATACAGGTCGGTGCAAGGAGATGGCATCACACGGGCCGAAATTCACAGGTGAGAAAAAGCCAGGCACGTCGGTGGAGCAGGTGAGGCGCTGAGGGCTGCAAGGCACAGGACAGAGGGGAGCGGGGGAGTCTTCTTTGGACTGTTAAAGGCCTAATCCCCAGAGTAGAGAAATGTGGTTGTTTTCCTCCGATTTGGCGACGCCATCTCAACAATTAGGGAACACTGCCCCCACGTGGCTCTGGGGTGACGCCTGCTCCAAACCAGAGATCGCCACATTTTCTATGATATTGTGCAATGATTAAACCAAAGAACACATCTCTTGATTCTTTTTTTTAAAAAATATTTTTATTTATTTCTAGGAGAGAGAGAGAGAGAGAGAGAGAGAGACAGCGTGAGCAGGGGAGGGTCAGAGAGAGAGGGAGTCACAGACTGAAACACGCTCCAGGCTCCGAGCTGGCAGTCAGCACAGAACTCGACGTGGGGCTCGAACCCACGAACCGCGAGATCATGACCTAAGCGAAAGTTGGACGCTTAACCGACTAAGCCACCCAGGTGCCCCGATTCATTTTTTTTTTTTAACGTGTATTCATTTTTGAGAGACAGAACTCAAGCAGGGGAGGGGCAGAGAGAGAGAGGGGGACACAGAATCCCAAGCAGGCTCCAGGCTCTGAGCTGTCAGCACAGAACCCGACGTGGGGCTCGAACTCAGGAACTATTGAGATCATGACCTGAGCCAAAGTCAGTCGGATGCTCAACCGACTGAGCCGCCGGGCGCCTCACAGATCTCTTGATTCCAATACCTGAAGTAAAAGCAATGGTAACCTGAACCTTGGTGTAAAAAGGATACTTTTAAATAAAGTTCCCCACGAAATCAACACCTGGGGGCAATTCTGAGATTTCTTACTCTTTTTAAAATTCGAATCTGGATCTTGAGCGAGTCTGATCCCAAGGGTCCTTTCTCTTCCCAGGGACCCTTTTCTTAGAATCAAGAACTCTGTGGCCCTGCAGAGGTCTGCCATTTCCGGGCCAGTCAGGCATCACAATGTCCCCAGGCCGTCCCCTCCACTGCCACATTCTATCGCAGTCCTAGGCCTGTTCTCCATTTACCGTCTGCAGCTGGGCAGATCCGAATTCAAGTATTTCCATCAGCTGCGTTGCTTGGGGCAAAGGCACCTAACCTCTCTAAGCTTCAACGGCTTCATCTGTAAATTGGGCGCGACACCTTCACAGGTTTACTGTGAGCATGTGCAGGTGACAGGGGTAGGGAGTGCCTGGTCCATCACAGCGACAGGTAGTAAAGGAATCTCTTCCTCCCCCGGGGCCTTGAGGATCGGTTACTGTTGAGCAAGGAATGAGCGCTCAGTGGAGGTCAGTGATTTGATAGCGAGAACTACCTGGTCCTCCAGCAATGTTCCCTGAGAACAAAAGTGCACAGCACCTCCGGCCTTGGGGGGTCACCCCCATTTCCACGTGTTGCCTACAGACCTTGGGTTTGCCCCAGATTTCAATCCCGGAGTCTCCTCCAGAAGCAGGGGGCAGGTGCGTGGGCTTGAACCAGTCAGGGCCGCCTTCATATTTCCCGCCCCCTTCCCCGGTGGGGAGGGGGGTCTGTGTGTGTGTGTGTGTGTGTGTGTGTGTGTGTGTGCGTGTGTGTGTAGGTGTGTGTATGAAGGCGTGTGTATAGAATTCAATACTCGTGGGACTCAGCGGCTGTCCTGCCCCCGCGGCTCGGCCGATTGGCTGGCGGTGAGCTCCCTCCCCGCTCCGCACCCCTGCGTCCCAGGTGGCCCAGGTCCCCGGTGGGGAGCTGTTTACCGAGAGAGCCGGTGCAGGTGGGGCTGCGTCTCGGCGCTCGCTCCCTCCGGAGCCCCGCCCGCCCAGGAAGCGGGCAGAAAGCCTGGCCGAGGCGTCCTCCCCTTCCCCCTTCCCCCACCGCCGGGAGAGGTCGGGTAAGGGGGGAGGGTGGGCGTGGGAGGGGGAGCCCCGGGCCTGGGGGTCCGGCTGTCCCCCCCGTCCCGGTTAGATCCCTGGGCCTAACTCCCTCTCCCTCCGCCCCGCCCTGTCGTGCCCAGGGCGCCGTGCCCACCCCGGGCCAGCAGCCAGAACCTGGATCTCAGGGATGCCCGGGTCTCCTAGAGGAGGCGTAGACGCGGTGTGTTCCCCCTTCCCCAGACGGCGATGACCCCCAAGCCTGCCGGCCCCCCCGACGGGGGCTGGGGCTGGGCGGTGGCGGCCGCGGCCTTCGCGGTGAATGGGCTCTCCTACGGGCTGTTGCGCTCGCTGGGCCTTGCCCTCCCCGACCTCGCGGAGCACTTTGACCGGAGCACTCAGGACACCGCGTGGGTCAGCGCCCTGGCCCTGGCGGTGCAGCAGGCAGCCAGTGAGGGGGGCCCCGGTGGGAGGCGGGGACCCGGGTGGGGTGGCGGAGCGTGCGCGCGGTCTGATTACCAGACAGCCTGAGACAGGGCGGCCGGTGGGAACGAGTTCTAGAAAACAGAGGGTCTCGTCTTGAGGTCAAGGGCGGGGGGGGGGAGCTATTAGGCCGGGAGGGGGCCGTTTTAGGCCTGGCAAGCAGCCAAGGAGGAGCGCGGGATAGAGTTTGGGGGTCCAGAGGCGTGTCTTCCGTTGACTCCGCCCCCTTCCAGGCCCAGTGGGCAGCGCCCTGAGCACCCGCTGGGGGGCGCGCCCGGTGGTGATGGTTGGGGGCGTCCTCACCTCGCTGGGCTTCGTCTTCTCCGCTTTCGCCGGCAGTCTGCTGCACCTCTACCTTGGCCTGGGCATCCTTGCTGGTGAGGGGAGAGGGACACCCGGGTCCCTAAGGGGTGATTGATGGTAGAGATGGGCGCTTCTTGGGGGCCTGGAGGCCACAGGGGCGGGGCGTCCTGCGAGGGGCGGGGCTAGGATTGCCCCGGCAAAGCGTCCCGGGTCCCTGTCCTCACCCCGTCCTGTCCGCTCGCAGGCTCCGGCTGGGCCCTGGTGTTCGCCCCCGCCCTGGGGACCCTGTCGCGATACTTTTCCCGCCGCCGAGTCTTGGCCGTGGGGCTGGCGCTCACGGGCAACGGCGCCTCCTCGCTGCTCCTGGCGCCCAGCCTGCAGTTCCTCCTTGACACCTTCGGCTGGCGGGGCGCCCTGCTCCTCCTCGGCGCCGTCACCCTCCACCTCGCCCCCTGCGGCGCCCTGCTGCGACCCCTGGCGCTCCCTGGCGACCCCCCGGCGCCACCCCGCGGGCCCTTCGCTGCCCTCGGCCTGGGTCTCTTCGCGCGCCGGGCCTTCTCAGTGTTTGCTCTGGGCACAGCCCTGGTCGGGGGCGGCTACTTCGTCCCCTACGTGCACTTGGCCCCCCACGCTTTAGACCGGGGCCTGGGCGGGTACGGGGCGGCGCTGGTGGTGGTCGTGGCCGCGGTGGGGGACGCGGGCGCGCGGCTGATCAGCGGCTGGCTGGCGGACCAGGGCTGGGTGCCCCTCTCGCGGCTTCTGTTGGTGTTCGCGGCTCTGACCGGGCTGGGGCTGCTGGCCGTGGGGCTGGTGCCCTTGGCGGGGAGCCAGGAGGGCTGCTGGGGGGCCCTGCTGGCCGCGGCGGGGGCCTACGGGCTGAGCGCCGGAAGCTACGCCCCCCTGGTTTTCGGCGTGCTCCCCGGGCTCGTGGGCGTCGGAGGTGTCGTACAGGCCACAGGGCTGGTGATGATGCTGATGAGTCTGGGGGGGCTTCTGGGCCCTCCCCTGTCAGGTAAGGGCCCGAGCGAGCTGAGCGGCTCGCACCCCAACCTCTGCCTCCTCCCCTCCCCCGGGGTCCCCGGCCTCTAAATTCCTTTCCCCTTCCTCGCAGGCTTCCTAAGGGACGAGACGGGAGACTTCACCGCCTCCTTCCTCGCCTGCGGCTCTTTCATTCTCTGTGGCAGCGTCATCTACATGGGGCTGCCCGGGGCGCTGCCCTCCTGGCGTCCAGCCCCTGGGCCGGCCCCCCCTCCCCCCGAGAGCCGGGAACTGCTCCCTGTTCTTCCGGCCGCCCTGCTCTCCTCGGGGGGCCCTCAGTCCACTCGGGACACTAGTTGTTGACGATTTGTTTGAGCCACTCCCCCAATAAAGAATTTCTATCCGGTTTCCTGCAAACTCCAGCCGGCAGCCAATCTAGGGCGCTTGAAAACATTCTACCGAAGATAAGATATTCTAGAAGGCTGGCTCATAGGAACGGGATCCCACTGAACTCTGGGGTGTCTTTCTGTCTCTCCAGCCAGTCCACCTGTCTCCTTCCAGACTGTTGCCATTTTAACAGGGAGCCTCTGAGAAGCTGCTGGTCATTGTCCCTGCGATGGGGGCGGGGAGCTTGCCAGGGAGCTATCTGCCTCCTCCAGCCCTCCCAGCTGTCTTCCTGGAGTTCTGGCTCCGTCCACAGCCCTGTGGGAAATGCTAGACCCAGACTTTAGCTCTTTAAGCTTTAGCTGCCCCTCCCAAACTCCCCCCACCCTGTGTCCTCATTGCTGTCTTCCTTTCTTTTCTGAGTCCGGAGGCCGGGCGGGGGCGGGGGGGGGGGGGGGGGGAGACTGGTGAAGGGGAGGTCAGTGGACAAGAGAGAGGATCCGTGGCCCGGAGAGCGGAGAGCAGGCCCCCTCCCACTTCCTAGCCGTGAACCCATTCAGCCAACCCAAGCTCATGGGCCCCAGCTCTTTTTGAGGTTCTGATTATTATCCACTTCCCTCCTGTACGCATATCGCAGAAGGGCATCCCTCTTTCCCAACCATCGGTCTTCAGAGAAGAGAGCTGGTAGGCAACGTAGAGATCACATATAGGCCACATTAAGATTGTGGCCTTTGGTGTTCGTGGCTGATTCACAGCTCAGGGGAGCAGGCTGAGCTCCAGGATCCGGGGCGTGGGAGCAAAGAAGAGCCAGGAGTCCTCAAAGTGCTTCAAAGGGCTGCCACGTGTGACTCACTGGCCTGGGGGGAGGCGGGTCAAGAGGCCTTGTTCTTGGGCACCGTGGTTCTGTGGGCACCAGGATGGCTCAGAAGACCCCTTTCTGGGTCTGACCACCCTTTGCAGAGGTCAGGCCTCCTGCCGCGCCTCCTTGGTCAGAGACACTTTGGTATCCATGGCCTCCGTCCTGGGCTCCTGGGGCTTGGAGGCAGAGGCCGAAAAGCAGGAGACGTGAGGCAGCGTGATGAGAAGCCCACTCCCTACCAGAAGGAAGGCCCCGGCCACCACGAAAGAAGCCGTGTAGGTGCCTGTCCTATCTCGGAGGTAGCCTAGATCCAAGAGAGAAAAAGAACACACATGGTGACCAGTTTCCCGAGACGGGGGGAGGGAAGAAAAGAATCCTGAACCCATCATCTCGGAAGAGTCAGAACTCAGCAAGGCAGGGCTGGGTTCACTCCAGAACTCTGCGCCCTGGAGGTTTCTAAGGCGTCCACCGCCTTCCTGCCTTCGTAAGGGGCCTCCAAGCCAGCCGGCAGAGACGGGGTGTCCGCATCGAGCCAGACACCCCCAGGCCTTTCTTTCAAGCAACGGGGGCCCTTCTACACGTTGAGTTAATAGTTAAGAGGAGAACTTTAAGGGTCTGAAGGTTTTGGCATCTGGGGCATGGAGAACTTTGACCCGACGGCTCAGACACCTGGACTGGGGCCCAGTAGGCCAAGGAAAAGTGTAGACGCTGGCGGGCTGTGTCTGGCCAGGTGCAGCCAGGTCCTCTGAAAACCCAGGCTGTGGACACCCTGCCCAGGGCTCCTCATAGCTCCCCTTAATCTGCCCCCAGTCCCCAATTTCTTTGCCCCATGGACCCACTCTGGGGCTACTGTGTGGGCCATGCCGTCTGTGTTCTGTGCTCTTACATCCAAGTACTAACCAGGCCCGACCCTGCTTAGCTTCCCAGATCAGACAAGACCGGGTGGGTTCAGGGTGGTATGGCCATAGACGGTCTGTGCCATTCCGGAGGGCAATACTCACAAACACAACAAAAGTTCCCTCCCTGAATCCCATGACATGGCAGCCCTGCCCCACCCCCAGAAACCCAGTCCCCCTTACCTGACAGAGGGGCCCCCAGCAGCCCCCCGATGCTCTCCACCATCTGCACCAGTCCCAGGCCACAGTATATCCTTCCAGTCCCCACCAGTTCAGGCAACACCGAGAAGGCCACGGGGGTCAGGGCCCCCGATGTGAAGCCATAGGCCACGGCCAGAACCATCAGGGCCGTGGGGGTCTGAGCTACGGGGAACAGGGCCAGCGAGACCCCAGTCAGGGTGGTCCAAAGCATCAGGAGTCGAGCCACAGGTCCCGGGACTGTGTCCCCTAGCCAGCCAGAAGCCACACGTCCCACGAGGTCGGAGATAGCTACCACCGAGAGGAGGAAGGCAGCAGACAGCGGCTCCCAACCCAGGTCCTGGAGGTGGGCCATCAGGTGCACGTAGGGGATGAAGTAGCCAGTGTTGATCAGGGTGAGGGCCACAGTGTAACGGAGGAAGGGGCCATGACGGAGGAGGGAGGTGAGCTGGGCCCTGGGGCCACCCACGGCAGGGTCCTCGGTCAGGGAGAGCGGCCGGAGAAGCGCACCGCAGGCCACCAGGTGGAGGGAGAGGGCAGACACCAGCAGCAGGGCCCCCCGCCAGGCGTATCGGCTGACCAGCCACTGGAAAAGTGGGGCAAAGGCAAAGGAGGAGAGACCCACGCCCGTCAGTGCCAGCCCCGTGGCCAGGGATCGTCTTCGAGAGAAGTAGCGGGACAGGCAAGCCAGGGTCGGAGTGAAGGTCAAGGCCCAGCCAGAGCCTGTCAAAAAGGAACAGACAAGGGTTGGGGGACTCTTAGGGAGCTCAGGGCACCCAGTAATCCCACCACTGCCCCGGATGTAGCACAGGCTTTGATTACAGCGTCTCGCATCGATATCCTGTGTTTTATTCCATCTCTCAGCCTCGGTCTCCCCATCTTGCAGATGGCGGTAATACACCTCACTGGACCGCGGAGGCTTAGCTATACTGTTTGTGCGGTAAGTAGCTCAGAGCTCTGGAGTTAGGCTGGGGCTCTGTACCACTTCTGACCGCGGTGAGCTCCAGCCAAGTTACAGAAGCTTCCCAAGCCTTCTTGGTCTGTATGCAAATCTGACAATGAGATTGATTTCACAGCCACCGAACCTGGCACGTAGGGTAATTCTTCCTTTTACACTCCGGCCCCACCAGCCCTGGGCTTGCATACGCTGGACTCCTCCTCTGAATTTCTCAATATCCCCACGCTGCGTTCATCAAACCTTCCCTTCGGGGCCTAGGTGCTCGAAGAAACTTTCTGACGGCTCCTCCCTGAGCCTTTGGGAAGGGGCAGGAAGCAGGTGAAAGTCCGGAGGCCCTTTCCCTCTCCTGCCCTAGTCCTGGGCCTCACCTGAGAGCAGCCCAATGCTCAGGTATAGGTGGGTCACGGAGGTAGCGAAGGAGGCGAGCAGCATCCCCGACGCAGCCAAGATGCCCCCTGCCATCACCACGGGCCTGGGCCCGTACTTCGTGCTCAGGGCGCTGCCCACGGGGCCTGAGAAAGAGGAAAAGGTTCTGCGAGGAGATCTCCGGCAGCGCCCTCCCCCTCGCCCCCCTGCGCCCCCCGTCCCTTCCGAGGGAGGGTCGCCGCACGCCGGGCCGGGCGCGGCACTCACTCCCGAACTGCTGCACGGCGATCCCTATGGAGGCGATCCAGGACACCCGCGCCGCCTGCTCCTGGAACGCCGCCACTAGCTCCACGAAGAAGACGCCGAAAGAACGGAGCACCCCGAACACCAGCGCCGACTGGAAGAAGGCGGACAGCACCACCATCCACCCCCAGCCCCCGTCGGGGGGCTCGGCCCTGCGCGCCATCGGGGAGCGCGCCGGGCGCGAGCAGGGCGAGCGGGACGCCCCACCTCCGCCCCCGAGGCGCCCGGCCGGCGGAGGGCAGGCTGCTAAAGAGGAAGGCACCGAGCAGGGCTTTTAAACGGCAGGGAAGCTGCGAGAGGCGCCTGCGCCTGTCCCCGAAGGGGGCGACCCGGGTGGGGAGGGCGGGCGAGCGGCGCCCGGGGGGCGTGGCCTGGGCGGGACCGGCCCGGGCAGGGGGGCCCGACGTTCAGTCGAGGGGCCGCTAGGCGGCCCGGGGTGCCGGCCCCAGCCCTGCGGCGCGCCAGCCTCCGTGTGGCGATCACTGTAAGTGTCAGCTACGCGGCCACCCCGGCCCACATCCCGGCGCCCCACTGGCCGGTGGGGACGCGGGACTCCTGAGCAGGGGGCGGAGCCAGATGGGCGGGGCGGGGCCTAGAGCTGCGTCCCCGGACCCGGACAGCGAGTGGAGCGCATGCGTAAAGAGGGGACCTGAGGAGGCCGGCGGGGTGGGCCCCGTGGGACTCGGGGATGGTCTGCGAGGCCGCTGTGTCTCCTGCCCACTTTTATCCGTACGGATTTCCGCCGCAAGACTCTCACGTAGGGGGTTTCATGCGGGAAGGCGGTGGGTGAACTGGTTCAGGAGAGGAAGACACCCACTTGCTCAACGAGGGGCCTGGTTGCAAGGCCAGGTCGCCCGGTGCGCGCAGCGGTTCTGCGACGAGAGTGTCAGACAAAACACCCGCCCCGGCGCCCGAGGACGCTCCAGTCTAGATGCCCGGGTCCCGGAGGGTTTCCAAGGCCCAGGAAGAGACCAGGGGAAGGTCCAGCGGTTGGACGGCTGGCGCTCGCTTCTGCAGTGGGAGCTCGGTTTCTATTGCTTCTGTTTTCACCAACAGGAAATCACCAGGTCACAGAGACCAAAAATAACTGGGGAGAGGAAGGGCGGCTGTGAGCTCACTCGGGGCCCCACAAACACCACCTACACCCCCTTCCTCGGTGGGGCTGGAACCTTTTCCTTCACCCTCTGGTAACAAGAATTTCCTGATCTCAGTATTTGATCTGATGAGGTTGACTAAAGAGCCAGGCTCTGACCGCCGGACACTCCTACCCAACCAGTCCCTTCACCTTAGATAGCACCCGGGGCTCGGGTTCCTGTTTCTTCATTATAATTCATGCTCCCCAGGATCCTGACCTGGCAAAATGGGTTCAAGGGCTCATATCCAGACAAATGGGGGTAGGGTTGAGGGGAGACTGCCTGGTGGCTCAGTCCATAGGGCATCCGATTCTTGATCTCAGCTCAGATCTTGATGTCAGGGTCGTAAGTTGGAGATATGCACTGGGTTTCACACTAGGTGTGAAGACTACTTAAAAAAAAAAAAAAAAAAAAGCCCTGGGTGGCTCACTCTTGGTTTCAGATCAGATCATGATCTCACAGCTGATGGATCCCGAGTCCCGCATCTGCTTGGGATTCTCTCCCTCTTTCTCCCTACCCCTCCCTTGCTCTTTCTGTCTCTCTCAAATTCAACAACAACAACAACACCTTAAAAAGAAAAAGAAAAAGCAAGGCCGCCTGGCTGGCTCAGTTGGTTGAACTACAGACTTCATTCAGCTCAGGTCATGATCTCAGGGTTCATGAGTTCAAGCCCCACATCTGGCTCAGCACAGAGCCCGCTTAGGATCCTCTGCCCCCCTCTCTGCCCCTTCCTCCTTGTGTTCTCCCAAAGATATATCTGTTTTTACAAAAAGCACTTTGAGCCTTATGATTTTATACGTGGGAAATAAAAATAATCATACCCCCAAAACTTTGTTTTCTTAAGTGGAATCAAAACTTTGGCCGGCGGGAAATAATGGCAAGATGTAGAAACAGATGTGGCTGTATAACATAGTGCAGGAAGGAGCCTTTAGGAGCAAATCAAGGCTTCGATCTTGATTTCACCAAATACCGTCCAAGACACTGAGCCTCTCCGGTGGCTTTCCTAACTGGAAATTGGGGATAAGAAGAGTACCTATTTTTTAGGGTTGTCAGGGGAATTGAATTAGAAAATCTATGCACTAAAATAAAATGCTTAGTTTAGGACCTGACAGGTAGCGGGGGAATAAGTAATATTAGCTGGTCTCATTTTTCAACAGGACATAAGCTAGAGGCGGAGGGGAAAGGGAGATTTTAGTTTAGGTTCCTTGTTGCTTCCTTGCTTGCTTTTTTTTTAACTTACAAAAATCTAATCTAGATCACGAGTTTAAATACAACCACAAACTGCAAATATTGGAAGGAACAGCAGACCATGTTAATGGACTTCTTTCACAAATGAGGAATTTAAATCCAAAAGGGAGGTAATTTCACAGAATTAGTGACCCGCCCCCAGGACATGCAAAGGGTGGGAGAGGAGCCTGCTCCGGGCAGTGGACAGATTCCGAGGCACCTTTGCGGGGGGGAGGGGTGTAGCTGGCATGTTGGCTCCAACCACATACATGGCCTTTTCACTGCCACCTGCACCCTCTACTGTCCTCAGGGGACCCAAGTCCTGTCCATTTTCCTTGGTGGCAGTAGGGGCGGGGGGGTCCCAAGCATTAACACCCCAGCACAGATGCACCCCCCACCCCTTGGTATTATTAGTGGCTTCCCAGTTTCTTCCCTGCCCCCACACCTCGACCAGGAAGTGACTTCAGAGGAGCAGGATGCAGGTGGCTCCGGAGAAACTTCATGAAGTCACCGGTTCCCACACAATGAGCCGGAAGGCAAGGGCAGGCAAAGGGAGAACAAGAGCCACTCAAAGTGTCTGATGGGATCGGGGCAGTGGCATGGGCACGGAATCCAAGATGGAGTCCGGAAGGGAAGACCCTTAAGACCCTTCTCTCCCAGCTTCACCCCGTTCCCGGATCCTCCCGGGCAAGAACCCTGGACACATCAGGCAGCACAGAGAGGCTTCTTTATTCCAAGATTCTGATCTTGCAAGATCTAACATTTCCACCCCTAGGTGCTCTCCACTTGCCCATCCAATTGGCTAAAAAAAAAAAAAAAAAAAAATCATGGTTCCTTCTCATATCTCTCTTCTGCTTTCCCTCCCTGCTTTCAACTCCGCGGCGGGAGTAAGAGGGAAAGAGAGAAAAGTTGCCTTCTCACCTGTCCTCAAGGGGCAGCAATTAGTGCCGACCTGTCTTGAGCAAGCTCCACCCCAGAAATTCAAAGTGCTCCTTACCCTCCACCCACACCCTGCAATCAAAGAGCTCCCAAGGAGGGGAAAGACCATAAATCAAGGCTTCAGAGTATCATCTCACATTCCAGACATTCTAGTTAAGAGGCAACTCCATTCGCAACTTTCTACCTACGTGGCCTATACTGGAGCCTGGGCCCCTCGACCAACCTACAAATCTCTCCATCCGACCCAGGCACTTGGCCAACTGGAAAGTCCATCAGTCAGTTATTCTTTTAAATCTCAAATCCCAACCGCAATCCCAATCATAATCCCAAACTCTAGCAAATCCAGACTGGAACTCAGCCCCTTTTCTCTCCCTATGGAAGATCCTATTGCATTCACTGGTTTCAGGCAGGAACGGAGTGGCCGGAAGGCCCGGTCACAGACCTGGCTTCTTTAAAGCAAGAAAGTTACCAAGCACCAGTGACTTCTAGGGGCAACAAAGTTCCCAGAATCTGACCACTTGTCAGAAGACGTCCAAAACCCCACTAAGGAGAGAAGGGGTTTGTTCAGGTAGAGAGACTCCCAAGGAACTTTCAAATCCAGACACATCAGCAGTAAAGGACTCATCATGACTCAGCTCTTAGTCAAGATAAAGAGTTTCATAATTTCATCCGCAGGTCATACCATTCTTAGAGGCTGGGCAGAACCCGCAAAGCTTGCACCACCTCCGATAAGGAATTTCAGATCTCTCTCCCTCATTGAGGGATCAACTCAGTGCTCAGAACAAGCCTCAGGAGGTGGATTCTGGGCTCAACTAAAGCCCAGTTCATGCCAGACAGACGTGGTGCGGCCGAACCCAGGTGGCCGGACTCTTGGGGGTTAGGGCCGTAAGAGAAGGCCTCTCCGATCATCCCCACCCACCTCCAACACTGACAGCGCCCCCCACATGCACAGCCCCCAGGAGACACTTACTAAACTTCCCAGTCGGGCTCACCATAAAGGCTCCTAGAAGTCTTGAAAACAGAGAAAAGTCTGTAGCCAGTTCCAGCCTGCTAGAGAAGCCACAATATCCAGACCATCGGAGAGGGTTCCTGACCCAGCGCCACAAACCCACATGTGCCCCGTGCTGCCCTAGAAAATTAAGGTTCCAGACCTACAATTGGCAGGGACAGGACACAGAGAAACCCTCGCTCCATTTTATGCACACTGACAAGCAAACAGATAGGAGAAACGACGATTCTGAAGATAAAAGTTAATGACAATAATATAAACATAAAACACCCAGGCCTAAGGACACTGCCAGGTGCTCATCTCTGCCAGCAGAGCTGTGACCTTGCATTCTGTGCTTCAGGTCACTTTGGATCACACTTGTGGAAGAGGGAGGGGGAAATGCAGTCGAATGGAGGCCCTGGAGCCACCCACGGGCCTCAATAAATTATATTTACAGACAAACCAATCGGAGACGGGGCTGGGGTGAGGAGGACTGTTCCTGGAGGAATCCGGGCCTCAGTCTGTCCCCTGCCTCAGCTCCCAGCTTGCTTGTCTCAAGGACAATTTCGATCGTGGGGAAGAGGTTTTGACCAGCAAAACAGGCAGATCGAGCCACGACCTGCCATCCCTGCTCCCCCTCCGTCCCCCCTCCCCCCAGTGAGAATTTAAGGTGGTGGCGGTTTCTGATACCAGAGGGGCCTTGCACACCACCCGTCTCCTCGTGCCCAAGGCCAACAGGGAGGCCCGGGCGTGAGCGCAACTCTCCCGGCTTCCAGGAGGTGAGCGGGATCTGGGGCGGCGCTCGGCTACGGCCCCCCCAGAATGTGGTAGTGCACTTTAGTGTTGGTGGCAGCTCCGTGCTTCTGGCGCAGATGCAGCCGTAGTTGACTCTTGTGCCGGAAATGCAGGCCGCAGGGGTCGCACTGTTGGGAGTGGAGGGGACGGCCGGGTCAGGTCTCGCCCGCTTCCATAAGCACCTTCTAGGCGGGGAGCGCGGGGCCACTGACCAGCTCCCCTTCGGTCCTCGCGTCTTCCCAGATCCTCAGCCGAGGCCGAAGCGGTAGGCCCCGCCCTCTTCTGCAAAGCCTTTTCCCTCCCCAGCTCCTCTTGGGGGCCGGGGGTGCGGGACCGCCTGCGCCCAGTCCGGGAGCCCAAGTTGGGTGCCTGAGCCTCGCCAGCCCCGGCCCCGCCCCCTCGATCTCCCAGGGCCCCGCCCACTCCGAGGAGCGCCCCTCAGGGCCCCGCCCCTAGGTGAACGCGGGGTCCTGCTCAGGCTGGGGCGCGGCGGGGTCGGGGACTCACGTGGTAAGGCTTCTCCCCGGTGTGGATGCGAACGTGGCTCTTGAGGGTCTGTAGGTGGCGGAAGCGAGTGCCGCAGGTCGGGCAGGGATAGGGCTTCTCCCCGGTGTGGATGAGCACGTGCGCGCGCAGGTGCGCCACCTGGGCGGGGAGGGGGACCTCAGACTGCGCCAGCAGGAGGGCGGGACCCTCCGCGCCGGGCCGCCCCGCGCTCCGGGCCTCGGGGCCTCGGGGCCGGCTGGGTACCTGCACGAAGCGCGAGCCGCACGTCTCACACTTATACGGTTTCTCTCCGGAATGGATGCGGCTGTGCGTTTTCAGGTTGGCCGGCCGGTTGAAGCGGGCCCCGCAGATGGAGCAGTGATATGGCTTCTCCCCTGCGGGCAGGGAGGCAGGGAGGTCAGGGACTCTGCCCTAGGACACCTGCGGGACACCAAGGCCTGGGGGGGGGGAGGGGGGAGGCTGGAGGGGGGCCCTCTCCTCCCCTACCTGTGTGCACCGTGCGGTGACTGGCCAGGTTGCCTTTGTAGCGGAAGGCGGACCGGCACAGCTGACACTTGTAAGGTTTGTCCTCATCCCCAGGAGCCAAGGGATCCAGCCCCGACGAGCACCCGGCCACAGCCTCACAGTTCTGGCAGCTGAAAAATTCACTTCCTGGGAAGGGAGGCGGGTCACGAGTCACGACAGCACCACCACCAGTGAGTCCTCAGACCGCGTTGGTAATGGGTTTTCTCCTTCCCAATTTACTGTAAAGGCTCCTGGCGCTCGTTTGACTTACTCAAGGTCACGTGGTTAACAAGAGGCAAAGCCAAGATGTGACTTCATGTCTGTCTGACTCTGCGAACCTCTTCAGTAGTGGTGGCGGCTCGTGGAGGCCGCCGTTACTGGCCCCCTTTACCCTCGACTCTTGCCCGGGAAGCCCTGCCCAGCTCTGGGCCCACCGCTCACCCCTGATGGGAACAGGCCAGGACTTCGCTGCTCACTGGAAGCCTTAAAAAGTACTGATACCTGGCTCCCTTTTCCAGGCATTCTGCTCTACGGGGCGGGCGTGACCTGGGCAACGGGGTTTGTAAAAGCTCCGTGACTCTAAGTCGTGGTGGTTGGAAAGGGACTTTCCTTTGGACGCAAACTTGGCCTGGAGCAGCCCCCGGGAGAAGAGCCATGAAGGAAGTAAACGGAAGGGCTCTTACCTGGTGGGGGACAAGCCGGCCCAGAGTGTGACCCAGTGGTCTCTTGAGCCGGGGCTGCGAGGAGATGGGGGGTATTGACTGGAGCCCCACACTTGAACTGTCCTGTGGCAGCAGTGGGGGAGAGCCTAGGCAGAGAGGGGAGAGTATATGGAGGGGGGCTCTCCCCTGGAGGGCTTGGAGCCCAAGGCCTACCCTCTGGAGGTGAGCCAGTACTGACCGAGGACCATCTCCATGGGCTGCCAGAGCTCCACCCCCTCACCCTCTGTTTGGGGCCCCCCAGGCCCGCCCAATGGCTCTGCCTCCTAGCTGAGGCTGGCCTCTACCCATTCCTAAGGTTCCAGTTTCTGTACCTGCTCTGGGGACCAGGAATGGGTCCTTCTTCACTGCCGCTGCTGCTGGAAGCCTCATCCCCACTGGGGAGCCCGGCTTGGGGGCAAAGCTGACCAGAACTCGTCTCCCCCGCCAGGCTCCCCGCGTGGGAGGCCTGAGAGTTTAACACGATGAACTTGTACTTTTTCCAGTTGCAGGCCTTGGGGTCTGGGCTGCCTTGACTGCAGCTGCGAGACTCAGTAGGTGGGTCCGGGTGTCCTTCCGAGCGCCTGGGACTGCCCGGGGGAGGGGCGGTTGGCGGCGTGGGAGGTCCTGCCTCCAAAGGCCGCAGAGAGACGCCCAGAGGTTCATAGCTGGGAAAAGTGCGATGGGCCTTAGTGCTATTTCCCAGTCTTGGCCTCTGCCCCTGACACCCGGGATGCCACTTCCCCCCGCGGAGGGCACCGAGCTGGGGCTCCCTCACCTGGCCTGGATGAAGCGGTGGCATGCCTGGACCACGTGCTCCATCTGCAAGTAGGTGGCGGCCGCAAGGACCGCGGGCGCAGTGGCGGGAGAGAGGCGAAGGCGTGAAGTGTACATGAAGTCCAGCAGGGGAGCGAAGCCACCGGCTTCGGGGCCACCGGGCAGGGAGAGCACGTCCACCCCCACTCCTGCGCGGCCTCGGAAAATTGAATAGAAGAAGCCACTGGGCAGAGGGCAGAGAGGCTATGTTAGCGCCTGGGGACCCCTGGGAGACGCGCCCAGGTCCTCCCCCCTCCCCCCATCGCCCCAATTCCGGGGCGCTCAGCCTCCAGCTTCTGGATCCCCACCCGAAGGCCCCCTGGCTCTTCCCCTTGCCCATTTGGCCCCGCCCCGCCCCGCCCCCCCGAGTCACCCCTCCAACCTGCAGGCGATGAGAACCGCCTTGTGGGCGCGAAGGGGTTGCCCGCCAACCAGCAGCGTGACGTCAGTCAGGATCCCGCGCAGGCGCAGCTCGTTCAAGTTGCCCAGCACGTCGGAGGAGTGGCGCGTGAACTCGCGGACGTAGCCCAGCGCCCCCTCCGGGGCGGCGGTGGAGCCCATCGCGACGCAGGCCTGCGGGGGCCGAGCAAGGGGCTCAGGGACCCCGAAGCCCTCCGCGCTTCGCCCCTTCTGCCGACGCGCAGCTAGAGCCTAGCCCCCCGGCCGGCTCGCGCAGCCTCGCTCCACCCGTCTAGTTTCTGGGGTTCTGGCCTCAGCTCACCGGCGCTCGCCGCCCCCTCCCCGAGACCCCGCAGGGCGGGCAGTGAGCTGGAGGGTCCCGACCGCGCCGTCGATGGCCCGCGTGGGGAACCGGCCCGCAGCCTCCTGGGTTCCACGGCTCGTGCCCTCACGGCACCCCGCCCCCCTCTGCCTCGCCGCGCGCCCCACTCGTGGCTGGCCCGCCTGCCTGGAGACCCCAGACGGCCGCGGTCCACACCTCTCCAAATCGCAGTCGAAGCTCCCTTTCCGAAGCACGGAATTCCACTGTCTAGTCCCCGACCCCCTAGCGCAGCCCTAGCACTGGGCCTCAGTCTCCCTACCATCGATACCCCTTTCCGGGGACCCAGGAGCCCGGCTCCCTCAGTCTCGCGTTCTTACCCCCGTCCTGCAGGGGCTGCGGCGTCTCTTCTCAGGGGGGCGGGGTCTCTCTCCCCTCCTGGACTCGGCTCCTTTATCTGGCCGGGATGGCGGGGGCGGGGGTGGAGGTGGGGTGAACGCCTGGGTCTGTATCCTTCCTTCCTCCCTTGCCCTCCAGATGGCGAGCCCGGGGCGGGGTCTCCGGCTCGAGGGCGGGACCTCGGGAGCCCTGGGTGGTCGCAACGTCAGGGGTCTCGGGCCACTGAAAGTGGAACCGGGGATGGGACAGTGGAATTGGGGAGCAGGTTGGGGCGTCTCGAGATTGGAAACATGGGCGACCTGGGTCGTCGAGGGGCCTGGGGCGGCGAAAATCGGTGTGTTGGCTTTTGGAAGTGGGTGCCTGTCACTGGAGAGTGAATACAGGGACCCCCCGCTTCCAACGTAAGGGATCAAGGAGGTAAAGGGGCGCCCAAGGCACCAGGGGTGGGGAGGCGACGGTGGACTCGGTGGGGTCCCCGACAGCGGGAGGGCGTGGTGTGAATGACAGGCTCCTCTGGCGGTGCCCGCAAGAAGGGGGGCTCCGATCGGGCGGGGTAGGGAGGGGACGGATATGATTTCTAGTTCGTTTCCTTCCATTGTCCTGCGACCGGACGGCTCCGCCAGCTGCTTCCCCTCGAGGAGGTGGGGAAAGCCCCGGGTGGGGGCCCAGAGACGCTCAGGAGACCTCGGCGTCCGGACTCTCGCTCCCAACTCTCTCCTGAATCCTTTTAGGGATCCAGGGAGACAGACTCCCTCCCCAAGCCCGCGCGCCCTCCCCCAATCCCAGCTCACTAGGGCCTCGGGCACCCGCCCGTCGGCTACGCTCGGAGGCTGGCGGGACGCCGGGGTCCAGCGCGGCAAGGAGGCAAACCCCGGCAATGCCCGACTCCTTCCACGAGGGGGCGGACGAGCACTAGCCTCGCCTCGCCTCGCCGTCTCCACCCGGCTGGGGTCCACTCGGACCGGGGCGCAGGATCCACTCGGTCTGAGCGGCTGAAACCTTCGTTCTCCCCTGTGCGCTGGTTAATTTTGTCCCTCTGTCTCCTAGGAGGGGACTAGGGTTGGGCGGAGGGAGGGAGGGCTAGGCGACAGAGGGGCCTTTCCTCCGAGGCTAGGGTTAGAAATCCGCGGGCTCTGGGTCTCAGCCCTGGGTGCTCAGGGTTTTCTTTTCTAATGAAGCTGGAAGCACTGTTTGTCTGTAGAGGTGAATTTTTAGTGAACACTAATATGAAATTTGGGTGCGGTGGACGGAGAAGGGAGAACAGGGAGGGAGGGTCTCAGGGTGAAAGGAGGGAGAGAGGGAAGGAGGGGCCGATAACCCTAAATTTAGGTCCCCGATCTGGGAGAGAGGCACGGGTCACACCCGCATATTTTGTCTGGGGAGTCGTCGGGGGTGGCAGTGTTTATCTGGCGGGGGCGGGGGAGGCAGAGATGAGTCTAACTGCAAAGCAGATGCCCAGGAAGAGCTATCCACGCATTATCCACAGAGCTGCATACCTGGGCCTGGGGTCCTCCTCTTCAGATCTGAGGGTGTCTTTATTTGCATGCAGCTGAGAAACTGAGAACCCGGGACCCCTAAGGATGGGGCCCGGGGAGGGGGGGGGTGGACGCTGTGGCTTTTGCCTGTGTGGGTTACTTTGGTCTCTGCTCAGTTGGGAGGTGGGAGGTGGGAGGGCTCCTTTTGGTATCAGGGTGGAGGTGATGTGTTATCTGGTCAGTTGTGGAGGGCACGTCTATGGTGGGGCATTGAGTTCGTCCGATTGTTCTGGGCACTGGAGGGCTGCATTCAGGCCCCAGGGCCAACGGTAAGTTTGAGGGATGGAGCTGAGTTGGAAGCTACGTTAGTTTTGGGGATTCTGACCCCCATAATTTGGAGATCGTCCGCTTGGAATATCAGGACGGACCGCTGGGTGTTCTTGAGGAGGTGGATGAGGGTGTTGTTTGGGGGATTCATAGCCATCGGACGATCTTTCAAGTGGGGTAGTCATGCTGATTTGAGGGACAGTCTGTTTTGGGAAGCCATCTGTGTTTCAAGGCTCAGGTTAGACTGGGGGGGACACGAAATGTCACTTCAGGTTTTTTTGTTAGCTTGAGGTGGAACATGATAGGAACCCGGGAGCAAGTGCGAAGGCCTTCTGCGATTATGGGTCATGGAGGGGAAGCAAAGCCTTACATTCGAATGTTGTGGAAAGTTACTTTGAGGGGGGCCAGTCCGCCAGTCCACTGTATGCCTAGATAGCCACGAAGGTTTTTTTCTAGGGGGAGAAACGAGGTGAGGGCCCAGGGTGGGAGACTAAAGTTTTGGGGTGTCCTTATTTTGGGGTGTTTGGCCACTCTTTGGGTGTGTTTGATGCAACCGAGGGATGGGTCATACGACCAGACTGATCTAGGGGTTCACTTGATTTGGAGCATGACGCTGGTGTGGGATGTCCTTTGCTTAGAGCCCCCTCTCACCCCAGATTCTAGAAATCTCTTTTGTCAGTGAGCCCCCAATTACACCCAGGGTGTGAAGGGAGGAACTTGGAGAGGTAGTGGTTAGGGTCTCTCCTCTTATTTCTATGGGGCCTGGATAGATCTGAGGGAGAAAAGGCGGTTTCAGACTCTGAACCCCAATTTCTTAAGGGAGCACGCCTCACTTTCCGGGAAGGCGGGGGGAAATGGGGTGTCCTGTGGCAAAGTGGACGCCTCTGGCTTGGGCAGGGCTGTTGGAACTTTGGCAAGGAGAGGCGGGGGTGGGGGTGCGAGGAGGTGATTCTTGTACCCAGAATTTCTAGGATAAGAGCCCCAAACGGGAAGCAGACAGAGCACTGGGAACGTGGGTGAGGTTGGGGGGGGAGGGGTGCCCCACGGCAGCAGGGGCGAGGGGGCGAGTCGGGCCAGCTCTGCACGCCTGGGTCCCTGCTCTCTTCGGCTCTCCTCCCCTCTCTCCCTCCCACCGCCCACCCCCCCAACCCAAGGAAAAAAACCTGCCTGTGCAACAGCAATGGCAGATTCCAATCCTCCAGGCTTCCCTTAAACCACCACGGAGACCAGCCAGGGGGGAGGGGAGGGGAGGATCGGGCTTTCCTGCTTCCCTGAGACTGGGGCTATGAGCTTGACCTCCTGGCCCCTGGCCCTTCGAGGAGTGCCCCCCGGTCTGGAAACCAGGTTTCCTGGACCCTAGCCCCCGAGCGGGGGGGCCTGGAGAGACGGGGAGGAGGAGGGAGGGAGTGACTTCCAAAATTGGCATCGGGACAGAGCAGGGCTGGCGGGAGGCAGGTGAAAGACGGAATTTTCCTGAAAAAACGGGGGTATCTGAGGACCCCAAATTTGGGGTGCTAGTCCAGGACCGTCCTGCCAACATCCTAGATTTTTTTGGGATTTTTTGGAGCCCCCGGGACCCCTCTAGATGGGGTGAGGAATGTAGTGTTGGGGGAATCTGACTGGGGCATTGCAGCTGCCTCTCCCGCCGAGTTGGAGACGGATGGGCTGGGACGGGTTTGGGGGGGTGTCCCCAATTCTGACTGGGAATGGAGGAACCCCCTTCTGAGCTCTCTTGTGGGGGTCCCCCCTCCCTAGGGCACTCCCCACTCCCTGAGCCAGCCGAGAGGAAGGAGGCCAGCGATGCGACTGGGGCGGCTCCTTTCTCCTGCACCCCAAATGTGAGGGATGCACCCCAAATTTTGCTCCCTTCAAAATAGGGGACCAGGATCTCAGGGGAGAGTAGCTGAGGTAAGTGGGGAGGGAAGTGTCCCCTGTTTTCAGGAGAGACGTGGCGGTTGGGGGGGAGGTTTGGAGGTGCGTGCTGGGGTGGGGTTGGGCTTTGTCAGTCTTGGAAGTGGGGGGGACGATTGGAGAGGCTTTCTCTTATGCCCCCCGAGTGCAGTCCCCCAGGTAGAAACCAAAGGCCGAGTCCAGAAGGCCCCCCAACATCCCCAGCCGTTAGCATGGTGTTTGATTTCTGTTTCACCCCCACAAAGGCTCTGCCGAGAATCGGGAGCTGGGGTCAGCTGCTCAGTTTGGGGGGCTATGGAGGGTGGAGTGAGGACCAGGAGGTCCTGGCAGAGTTTGGCGGAGGACAGATGGGGGTCTCGAGGGAGGGGGTCTGGCATGCCCCCCGGGGCCCAAGCAGACTGCTTACACCCACCATCTTAGATCTTTCTGATTGCTAAGAGTTTTGGGGGGTGTGTCGGCAGGGGGGTGGTGGTAAAGGGTGGAATGGGATGGAGGAAGACTTCAGGGTTCCAGAGGATGTTGTTTTGATTTGTGGAAGGCATCGGGGTCCCCAGATTGTGCTTTCTGTGGGGTGCTTTTAAAAATCAAGTCCAGGGCAGGAGGAAGAGGCCGAGGGGAGGCCTAGGGTGGGGGTGGGGAGAGGCATGTTTGTCTCAGCTTCAACGTGGCTTTCTGGGGTGGGCCCGCCTTCCTGGGCCTGCTGGATGGGCTGATGGGGGTGGTCGCAGGGGGTAGGGCGAGGGTCCCGGGGGGCGGCGGGGAGCTGGGGCGGTGCTGGGGGTTGAGCACCTGGCCCCCCGGTCCAGGCAGCCCTCTTCCTGGGCTCTGCTGCTCCCCTTTCCCCCTGGCCTCCATTTCCTGCCTTGGGCCTCCATCTTGTGGCAGGCCCAGGGCCCAGGGCGACTTCCGGCCCCCCTCTCCCGACCATGTTCCGGCCCCACCACCTCTGGACTGCCAACTCCCAACCCTGCTGTCCTTGGCCTTCTGTCTCTCCTTGCTTTCTCTTGGGTTCTGACCCAGGGAGGGGAGGAACGGACACAGGAAGCCTTGGGGCCCTGCCCTCGCCGAGTCGGGAGGCAGTGTGTTGGCCCCCACGGTCATTCCCGCTTCCTCTGCCCCCGACCGCACCCTAGGGATCCCCTGAGCAGAGAGCTCGTGCAGAGGGGAGATGCCTCCAGTCTCAGCACCACTGGGAGCTCACCCCACGGGCCCCCGTCCGCTGCCGGCCCCCGGTCTCTGGTTCTCCCCAACCCTTCCCGGGGCCATGTTTGCCCTGCGAGCCCTCGTCTGCGTCCCTGCTCCTGGTGCCGGGGGTCTTCACGGCGGCAGCCCCCGCCCCCGGCCCAGCCCGGTCCTGCCCCCGCCCCAGCAGCACACTGTGGTTTGTACGGCACTGTGGCCACGTCCAAACCACAGTGTGGTGTTAGAGCGAGGGTGGGGAAGGCACCGCTGAGGCGTGGCCCGGGGAGGCCGCCCCGGAGGGGCGACACAGAAAACATCTGGGCCTTCTTGTGAGGTGGGGGGGGGTATGAAAGCACTGGAAGTCTGCCCCTCTAGGACCCCCCAGGGCCGCCTCGGGAGTACCCACTGCCAGAGACCCTCGGAGTTCAGTTCTGCCTCCGGAGAGCGAGGAGGGGTCCGTTGCCCACGGCCAGCCCCCCTGGCTCTAGCAGCACAGAAATATTGGCACTGGGAAGAGAGTCTGCCAATATTGGCTGTGCTGCTCTAGGCAGGGTGGCGAGGACTTCCAGAAGGGGCTGGGCCCCGCGGGGCTGGGGAGAGGCCCGCGCCCAGGGCGCTCCAGGCACGTTACGCTGCAGGCACAGAGCTGAGAGGAGAATCTTTATTGTTTTCTGTATAAAAACGTCCATGTGATGGAGGTCAGAGGGATTGGGGGGCCGATGCTCATACAGGAACAGCGAGGCACCCCACCTTCCCCCCCGCAGCCTTGAGGCCCTTGCTCGCGTGCGTGGGCCTGCTCAGGGTCCCCGGCGATCCACAGGTCCACGTGAACAGTGAGAGGGGTCAGAGGCGGAAGGCTCAGCGAGAGAGCGTAGGAGGGCCGGCAGAGGTCACGTGAGGGCCAGAGTCCAAGGTCAGGCTGTCTGGAACAGGACACAAAATGGGCGGAGATGGAGCGAGCCCCAAGTGTGCCCCGAAGCCGTCTCCCCGTCCCTCCCTCCCCAAGGCACCCGGCTCGCCACCGAGCTGGTCCCCTGCAGCGTGGACGGGACGACCTTCTCCTCCAGAGCCTCTGTACGAGGGGGCAGGGGGCCCCTACCGTCGGGGGGAGCCCCTTCCTCCCCGAGCCCTGCGACTGCTGTGGGAGGAAGCGGATGCCTACCCTGGTCGAAGTTGAGTTTCTTGGCTGGAGGGGTTTCCCCTAGCCCTTCAATGTCCACCAGGTCACTGTTGGTGTCCGAGTCGTTCAGGGCGCTGAGCGTCACATCTGGGGGGGGGGGCACAAGCTAGGTTCTAGGTTCGCCGACTGCCCCCCGGCTCCCCAGAGCTTCAAGCTCCCCCTCCCCCCCCACCCCCTCAGCCACTCTCTGGGAACCCAGGCAGGGAGAGGAAGGGACATGTGTCCTTCCCTGGCCCAGCCCAATCCTCCCGCGGATGCTCGGAGGGGCCCTTCAGCCCCTAGGCAGTGGCTCCGCAGCCCTCACCGGCCTTCTGCTTCTTTATGGGGGGACCCCCGGCCTCAGGGACACCGGAGCTGCTTGGCGGAGGGACAGCCGCAGGAGGCGACAGGACCCCAGACGGCACTTTCTTGGGCCCTTTCTTGGGTGACTCGGCCGGAAGGGGGATGCCCGAGTCTTCATACACCTTGCGCTTCACGGTGGCTTTTATCTGGGCCCTGAAGAGAAGACGAGCAGGTTAGGAAGGGCGTCGTGGGGGAGGGGAAGGAAGAAGGGAGGGGCGGGAAGGGGTAACGGGCCGCTCTGAAGGAATCCTGGGGGGCCCTCCATGAGCCTCGTGGCTAGGCCCCTGGCCCTTGGGCTCTCGTCTTCCTGCAGCTCTGCACGCATTTAGGGCCGATGGAGTATGGCGAGTGGACTCCCTGAGCTGAGCGGCGGGAAGGCCCGCGTCCTGATTCTCTTCGGGGCGACCCGTGCGGGTGTGGAGGGCTGCCAGGTAAGCCTCGGTGACTGACCCACACGTAGGTGGGGACTTGTGAACGGGTCCTGATCAGCTCTTTCAGAATCCCAGTATCCCCGGAAAGGCTGCAGCAGGACCTCCAGGGAGCCCCGCGAACAGCCAGGGAAGTGCGGTGGTTGGGGGGTCTCGGGCGGCCCCCCCGAAGTTAAATTCTTGGGGGGCTCTGGTTACCCCAGCGGTTCAGTAACTTCTCCCCTTTTAGCCTTCCCGTTGGTGCTAACACAGCCGGCAGCGAGGTAGGAGGGTGTCCTGCTGGAAGGGAGCTCTCGGGAAGGTGGGCCTGGGGCGCGGGCGCGGAGAAAGCAAGTGCCCACCCCCCTCCTCTGCCGGCCACCCTCCCTCACACTGTCCGTTCCTTGATGACACAGCTGATGTGATTAAGATCGTCCCCAAACCGCTTCACAGCAGCCCTCAGCATCTCTATCTCCGTCTCCGTCCACTTGGCGCTGTCAGAGGGGAGAGGGGAACGGCGAAAGTGGGAAGGGGGGGCGCGCAGCCAGCCCCCAGGCCTCCCCCCCGGGCCCTGGGGCCCCTTCCGTGGATCCCTAAAGAGGCCTTTCTTTACAAAAAGAAAAAAAAAAACCCATAAAAGCTCTGAATGCCCCGTGGGAATCCTGAGGACCCCCGGCCGCTCCCCCAGGCGCGTGAAGCGGCGGCCGTGAGCAGCCCGCAGAGGCCAGTGCGACCCGCGGGGGTCTCAGGACAGAACCCCCCGCGCGGTGCGCAGGGGACCCCCCCCCAGCTCTGCGGCCGCCGGCTCGCGGCAGGGGTCCCGGTCCGGAGCCTCCAGTCTGCGCTGCTACCTGTCAGCCCCTCATCCGACGGTCTTTATTCACACCGGCGAACTGCCACCTGTCCCGGCCCCACGGAGGCCGCGCGCCCCGCGCTCACGTACCCCGCGGGGGAAGAGTCGGCCACGGGATGCAGCTGCATCGTCAGCTCCCCGAGCTTCGTGAAGGCGGCGCCCGCCGCCGAGAAGATCTCCCCGACCTGGGGGCGGGGCAGCGTCACGGGGGGCCGGCGCACACCCCCCGCGCCCGCCCGCCCGGGGCCCCTGGCCCCACCCCGGCCCGGCTCCCGCCCGCCCCCCGCCCCCCGGCCCGGGCGGAAGAGTCGGCGCCGCCGGGGGAGGGGGGCCGCCCTCCCGTGGCCGCCAGGGAGCGCTGTCCGCGAGCGAGGGCGAACCTTCGTGGACGCTGACGTCATGGCCCCGCGCGCCTCCTCACGGAGACGCCGCTGCCGCCGCTGCCTAGCCGGGACCACGGAGCCGGGCGACCGAGGCGCCGGGGGCCCCCCGCGCAGGAAGTCCCGCCCCTCCCCGCAGCCGATTGGCTCCCGCTCGGCCGCTCCCCCGCCTCGCCGGCGGCCCCGGGCGAGCCGAGGGCCGAGGGTGGAAGACACCGCCTCACTTCCGGCCCGGCCTCACTCCACTTCCGTCGGTGCGTCGGAGCTCCGGGTGCGGACGCCGGCCTCCACCCCGGTGCCCGGCCCCCCCGGCCCCCCCGCCCCAAGCACAGACACGAGGCTGAAGAGGGCGGTTTCGCTTTATTGTGGAGGCCCCGGGAACGGCCAGCCGCGGCCTCCCTCCGCGGGGGAAACGGGGGATTCAGTCTCGCAGCAGGGGAACCCCGGTCCCGCAGGGGGCGCCGGAGTGGGGACGCGGGTGGGAGGGCGGGGAGGGTCTTTAAATAGAGGAGGGGGCCGGAGAGGGGAGGCGCGACGATGCTCTAGCGCACCATGTATTCCTTGCGCTTGTTGAGCCGAACTTGGCAGAAGGAGAAGCCCCCGAGGAGCAGGTAGAGGCCCGCGGCGATGAAACAGTTGTAGCTGACTCGCTCGTAAAGGTCATAGATCTTCTGGGGGTCTTTCCTAGGGTGGGGATTCGGTAGACGTGTTAGAAAGGATCCCAGCAGCCGACATTTACTGAGCACTGTGTGCCGGCCACCATTCTAGGCGCTTCTCCGGGCCACACGTACTATTCAGGCTTCCTCCTAACCCTCTGGGGTGAGTCCTATGACAGCACCCCGTTGGCAGAGGTGGACGGCGACACGGAGAGGTCAAGGACAGTACCTAAGGAGCCACGCCTAAAGCGGTGGGTTTAGGATGGCCGCTCAGATCCGAGAGACGAGCTCTCCGCGCTCAGCTCCCTCGCCTCGCGGCCCCAAGCACGCAGCCGCCTGCGGTTCCCCGCGTACGGTTCCACCGCAGCCCTGCCGCCTCCCACCCGCCCCCAGTCCCCCCTCTCCCCCCTGACCACTCACTCGAAATCTTTCTCGGTGAAGGGGACGTCCTCAATGAGCACGGCGGAATGGACGTTGAAAAAGATTCCGAGCATTATCTGGAAAGAGGGAATGGGCAGGTGGGTGAACCCAGGCACCGAACCTGCTCGCTGTCCAAGCTCCTCCCACTTCTCATGTTGCCACAACATCTGCGTTTGGGCACGACCGGAACGAGCTAGGATTCGGGTCGTTGCTGCTGGATTCGGACTCAGTCACCGGGCATAGGGCGTGAGTTGGTGACGGAGACGATTCGGCTGGTGCAGGGAATAGTGAGCCACCCAGATTACCCTCCTGTCCAGAGGCGTCATTATCACGGGACAGGGAGGAAATCAGCACTTCTTAGTATTTCTTCCTAGAGGGGGGCGGGTAGTGCCGGGGAAGCAAGGGCCCAGCTACCCATTTCGGGACCAAGCGCTCCCCTTCCCCACTGCCCTCCACTCGGCGCAGGCATCTCTCGAGAACCCAGCTCGTCTTCCTCCTACCTTGGAGGGGTCTCCAAACGTACCAGCCGCGGCTCCCTCCCGCCCCTCTCAAGTTCCCCGTTTCTCAACCTCAGGTGTCTCGTCCTCCAGCGGCTAATCGGCCACCCCCTCCAGCCTGCCTGCTGCTTCCTACGGCCCGAGCCTCCCGGCCCCCCAACACCGGGGCGCGTCGGGCCCTCCTCCGGCTCTCGCCGGGCGGTCCCCTCACCAACATGATCACCCCCCAGGCGCTGAGGACGATGCCGCAGGCGGCCAGCTTGGGCCCACAGCACAGAAGCGACGCCATGGAGAAGGGGGTCGGGGGGAACACCCAGTCGCGTGCCGAGCGGGAGGGCGGTGGGACGAAGGCCCGGACGCGCCCGGGGGGAAGCGAGCTGGACTTGGGGGCTCGCGCCGCGGAGGACGGGCCGCCGGGAGCGCGGCCGAGGGGGCGTGGCCTCCGGCGCCAACCATCGCGCCGGGGGGACGCCGGGCGGAGATCGGACGCTGGGCTCCTCTGGGCCCTCCCGGATCTCCGGCGGCGCAGGCGGTGCGTGAGGCCGGGACGGCCCCCCAGGAACCCCTCATGACCTACGTAGCTGGGGCGCGGGCTTTGCAGGAGCGGCGCCTCCGCTTTCTTGGTCCCCCCCCCCATCCGGGCTGGAATGGGAGGATCCAGCGCACCACGTGACCGAATTCTGCGCGTCACGTGACGGGGAAGCCGCGCAGCCGCGCCTGAGGAAGGAGTAGCTCCGGCGGAACTTCTCGTAACCGTGGCGATGTTCTCTGAGGCGCCGAGGGTCGAAGCTACCCGGTTTTCCTCCCTCACATACGTTAGTTGTGGGGGGTGTCCCGTGATGGGGGGCATGGTAAGTGACACACAGGGACTTACACCGAGAAAGAACGCCTCTGTCGCCTTCTCGTCTCTGCCTTTAAAAATAGATATCCTGACACGACACAGGGGGATAGGAGCCCCTTCCCGAGGCCAAGCGTGCAGTCGTGCCCGGGAGGCCTCGGAATTGCCAAGAGTTTGTATCGGGAGTCATTAAGTCACGTTTTGTTACCAAACTCGAAATACTGAATAGTTCCGGATGCCCAACCCAGGAAAAACGCGGGGCGTTGGGAGAAGCCCCGGGAAAGCGGACCCCGTGACCACGCTGTGTATGTAGGGAGAGCGCTCTTGCTAAATGTCTTTGGAGAAAGGAGTTAAACACACCAAAGTGATGCCGCTTTGCTCCCCCGCTGCGAACCACGCAAAGTGAGCACAGGTCCCTGGAGTAAGGTATAGGGTAGGGGATTTTTTTAAAAAATGTTTTTATTTATTTCTGGGAGAGAGAGAGAGAGAGAGACAGCGTGGGCTGGGGAGGGTCAGAGAGAGAGGGAGTCACAGACTGAAACAGGCTCCAGGCTCTGAGCTGGCAGTCAGCACAGAGCCCGACGCGGGGCTCGAACCCACGAACCGCGAGATCATGACCTAAGCGAAAGTCGGACGCTTAACCGACTGAGCCACCCAGGCGCCCCTAGGCTACGGGATTTTACCAATAGGAATCGATCACCGTTTCCGAAGAGAAAGTTTGCCTGCTTCGCTGGCAAGAGGCAGGTGTGTAATAATTGTTTAGGGAACCAGGGTGTTTGGAGAACACGGCTTTGCTCTGAGCCTGTTGTGCCCCTTCTAGCGAGGGCAGGGATCACCGCGTAATCGAGAGGGGTCATTATGATCCCGAGACCCCAGAACCAGACGCAAAGAAACAGTGTCAGCGATTAGAACAACTTTGTAGTAATTTCCCCCTATTTATTTATGCATATCGTTCTTAACCAGGTTGTGAGAGAGAACTTGAATCCTGGGAAACAGATAGGCCCTGGGATCCCAAAGGGGCTGGGAAAATGGCCTTGGGACATGAAATTCATGCCTCGAGCTTGAGACTTCCTGGGGGAAGGAAGCCATCAAGGGACGCGGGTGTTTATGCTGCCCAGGTCTTACTCAAGGAAGGACCTTTGGGGTAGGTGTGCAAATAGGGGGAACAGGGTGGAGGGGACGTTGCCACAGAACAGTCAGGAAGTTTTAAGTTGGCCACCGCTGCGCAGGAACCCTAGCTCCTGGGAAAGGAGAGTTAGTTGAGGTAGTTGATTTATCCAAGAAACCTCTGCTCCACCTCCCAGCGGTTCTCCAGACCTTTGCGAAGCAGGGTCCGTGCCTCAGGCTAGCGCAGAGCAGCCCCCGGCAGGTCCCAGCTCTGCAGTCCCTGCATGCTGGTCCCTCCAGCAAAGCACAAGGTTTTCTTGCATTTCCAAAGGGTCGGCTAAGCCAAAAGGAGGCCACTTTGTGACACCTTGAAGTTCATATTTCACGGCTCATAAACCCAGTTTTGCAGGAGCACGGTGACAGGCACTCATCGATCTGTCGTCTGTGGCTGCTTTTGTGCTGTATCAGGGCCCCCGCGTGGTGGTGACAGAGACCGCACGGCCCGTAAAGCCCGAAACATGTATTAGCTGGCCCTTTACAGAAAAGATGTGCAGTCCCCCTGGCTGGTGGGATACTGACGTAGGGCCTTTATTGGGGGTTGGGGGGGGGGGAGAGCGGAGAAGAGTAGAGCTTTAGCAGCCCGGACTGGACTCCACCGAATTCAAGGTGGGAATGGCAGGCTTAGCGCTGGTCCGAAGGCCTCCAGGCGGGGGCACCCTAGAGCTAGATGGTCACACTGTTCTCTATGCGGCTGGGCTTCAGGTAGTCGTAGGGCAGGGCCACTTGCTCATTCCGGGCTGTGATCTCTCTTTCTAAGTTTTCCAAATCTGTTTGGAACTGGCTTAATACCGCCTTGGCCTTGGGGCTTGAGAAATACTTTTCTTTGTGATGCCCCAGGGGAACCTAGGAAAGAACAAAGGATCAGTCAGTTTCTAGTCCAGAGGCGGAATGCCCTAGACACTCACTCTCCCCTCTCCCTTCCGACTTTTCCCAGAGTCCTCTGTCACCATGTCTGGCTGGCGGCGACCTAGGTGCCACGTGATGGTCATCTGAAGACAGGCCTGGCGGATGTCAGGTAGTGAGCCCATCACTGTGGCCATTTTCACGTCTTCCTTGGTCGTGGGTGGGGGCATCCGCATGGTGCACGGGGCATTAGGGACCCAGGCGTACCAGTCCAGCTGGGGGGAGACACGGCACCCCTAGGATCCTGGTGCTCGCATGGCTCTGAACCCCAGTCTTTCCCTTGGGAGTCCCAAGGCCCGACACTTGCCTTCGGGGCCCCGGGCTTCCGGCTGTCCTACCTGGCCCTGGTTGATGGCCCCGTGCTGGGCGGTGCACGTGAAGATGCACATGGTAAGGAAACGGCAGAGTTGATCCTGGGACTGGAAGGAGGCGGGGAAACCTGGGCAGAGAGGACAAGGTTTGGAGGCTACGGCCTGAGAGGAGAGACTTGTAGGCCCACGTCTGCACAAGTCGGGTTTGAAGTGCACAGTCCATTTATACGTGGATGATTTACCATCCGGTATTACAAATGTATTCTCCTCACGGCTTTCTTGACATTTTCTTTTCCTTGGCTCGCTTTACCGTGAGAATACAGCGTATGATACACATAACACACAAAATACGTGCTAATTGATTGTTTATGTTACTGACGAAACTTCCAGTCAGCAGTAGACCCTTAGTAGTGAAGTTTTGGGGGAGTCACAAGTTAGATGCAGATTTTTAACTGCTGGGTGTGGGGCGGAGGGTGGGCGCCCTCACCCCTGTGTTATTTAAGGGTATTTTGGCATCGATGGCTATTTGTTCATTTGCTCACGTATTCAAATGTGTTTGCATTAGATGTGAGTTCCAATTTGAGTTGAAGTGATATAATTTGGGTACCTTGGGCCAGTTACTTAACCTCTCTGAACCTCAGTTTCTTCACCTGTAAAACGTGGATGATACCTACCTTATAGATGAGAGGATGCATTGAAATCACCTCGTATGTTATAAATTCTTGGGAAATAACAATTACTGTTATTAGGGAAGGTTTGGGGGCTGACAAGGTGTGAGCGATAGAATGTCTGCTGCCTCGAAGCGTACGGAGCTGAGTGTCCCTGAACGGGGCAGTGAGTGTCTCAGTTACGGGTGAGGAATACAAGTCCCGTATTCGTGATGTCACAGCCAAGAGCGGCTTCCACAAAGGCTGCCTCGGGCCGCTGGTTTTCCAGTGCAGGTGGGGACCCAGAGACCCAGTCATCTTAACTGTTAAGCAGAACAAATATAAATACTCCCCTTCTGGAGACTAAAAAAAAAAAAAAATCAAAAATCAAGGACCAGAAAGATGAACCTGCTGAGATCCCATCCTTGGGAAAAGGCAGGGGCTGACCTCAAACTCGGGTTCCTGACTGCTATTCCCAAGCTGTTAGCACGTTTCCTCTAGAAAGGTTGTTGGGAAAATTAGGCAAACCGCACTATGAGACTGGCAGGGGGAGGGGGGGTAGAGAAGAGAATGAGAGGCAGTCGGTGGAGATTAAAGCTGCCATCTGCGTGTTTTGTTTATTTTCCAGCCATAGATGGTGGCCGGGGAGATGGCCAGGGGAAGGAAGAAGGGCCTTCTGGCACTGGGGCGCACTGGGGAAAGTTTGGTCCCGGAAGCGGGGGGGTGCAGGCGTTGGTTTATTGCTCGCTGCACCCCCAGAGCCTGGCCGTAAGGGCTTCCCAGACGCAGAGGTGCCTGGTCGGCGCTGGCGCGTGTGCGCTGGACAGAGAAGGTGAGACTAGCAAGAGCTACGAAAGGGGGTGCCTTCCCCGGAGGTTAAAGCAGGGGGGGTGCTAAGGGCGGAGGCTAGCCCCCAGCAGGGAGGAGGGGAGGCCGGCCTGGTCGCGGAAACGTGAGGGGCAGGGCGCTGAGTTCCGCTCTGTGCCAGGGCGCATACGGTGCTGAGTGTGCCCCAGGTGTGACCCTGCCCCGTGGGCGTGTGCACAGAAGCGGGAGGAGGAGGCGGGGAAGCAGAGGGCCAGACCCCGGGCCTCGGTGGGCAAGTCTCCCCGTTCCGTTCGGATCTCACGTAGGAAAATAGCGACGAGGAGAGCGTGGGAGCCCCGGGGGCCTGGGCGCGCCCCGCACTGGCTGTGGTTCTGGTCTTACTGGGCTGTGCTGGGGC
Source organism: Hyaena hyaena (assembly GCF_003009895.1). Lineage (NCBI taxonomy): Eukaryota > Metazoa > Chordata > Mammalia > Carnivora > Hyaenidae > Hyaena > Hyaena hyaena. The sequence goes on from NW_024080689.1 coordinate 4,435,388, forward strand.
GGGTTAGGGGCGGCTGTGACTTGGGCAAGGGGGTGGCAGTAAAGGTTGATGGCCTGGGTCTCTGAGGAGGACAGTCCCTGGGTGTCTAGATTGTCTTGAGGAGCTGCAGGCGGGAACGGGATTCTGATGCTTCGTGTGTGGCCAGAGTGGGGGGGCTGTGATGAGGGGTTGGGGGCTGAACCCAGAGGGGCAGGACCGAGATGGGGCTCCCGTCTCGGGGGAGGGGTCCTACCTCGGTTCTGGGCCTGGCACAGCCCCACCTCGGTGATCTCCCGGCACCAGGCCTGCAGCTCGGAGTCCCCTCTCACGACGTCGTCCCCGGGGTAGAAGAGGTGCATGATGCCCTGCACGTACCTGCCCGGAGAAGGGGACTGAGCTAAGCTCCTGGAGGGGAGGGGACCCCTGCCCCTGACCTCTCCTCCTCTCCTGAGGCCTCCGAGCAGCTGACGCCACTGCATATGGGGTCGAGTCTTGCCAGCGTTGTCCTGGGGACATGCCCTAGCTCTTTCTAAACACTAGTCCAGAAAGGAAGGAAATGTGTGCCATTGGTTTTGAGAATTCTGGACTCGTGGGGTGCGTGGGGGACTCAGTCGGTTAAACGTCCGACTTCAGCTCAGGTCACGATCTCACAGTTTGTGGGTTCAAGGCCCCCCACATCAGGCTCTGTGCTGACAGCTCCAAGCCTGGAGCCTGCTTCGGATTCTGTGTCTTCCTCTCTCTCTGCCCTTCTGCTTGCACACGCGCTCTTTCTCTCTCTCTCTCAAAAATAAATAAACATTAAAAAAATAAGTAAACAGAAAAAAGAGAATTCTGGATGCATGGCTGAAAGGCATTCTTCTGACCAAATCCCTGACTTGGCCAGGCCCCGTGGTTTACCCGCCACAGCTTTACCTACCAGCTTCCTGTGTCCGTCTGCACTGCCTCCTGACTCTTCTTATCTCCCCAGGACTAGTTCCTGCGCCTCCTTGTTTTCTTTCTTTCTTTCTTTCTTTCTTTCTTTTTTTAATGTTTATTCACATTGGAGAGAGAGGGAGGGAGAGAGTGCGCAGCAGGGGAGGGGCAGAGAGCAAGACTGAGACAGAATCCGAAGCAGGCTCCAGGCTCCGAGCTGTCAGCACAGAGCCCGACGCGGGCCCGAACCCACGAGCCGTGAGATCATGTCCTGAGCCGAAGTCGGACGCTCAACCGCCTGAGCCCCCCAGGCGCCCCTGGACCTTGTTGTTTCCACGTGGGAGTTGTGCCCCGTGCTGACGTCGGGTCAGGGCCCCACCGTCCCCCTGGAGCCCCTGCATCTCCCAGCCGCCGCTCTCACCCACCGGGCAATGATCTCCCAGAGCTGCAAAGCATCGTGGGCGTAGAGGGCACTGGGGATCCCCAGCAGGCCCCGCTCGGCCAGGTCGGCAGGAGGACAGAGGGAGCCGTAGGTCAGCTGAGCCATGGCCCGGCGGAGCACGTGCACGTGGCCGCCTCCGCCCGTGCTCACCGCCTGGCACGAGAGAAGAGAGGCCCTGAGGGAGAAGACTGAGCGTGGTGTCCAGGGGCCCGGACGTGGGGTTTCACCTTTAGAGACACGAGCGCAGAGGGACAGGCTCGTGGGTTTCAAGGCCACTACGCTCCCATGGTCTGGGGTCCTGAAAGTGGCGGGGGTCATGGAATGCTGGGCGATGAGCCCCACGCCCTCTTACCCCCTTACCTTATCGAATATACCGCCTTCCGAGATAAGCTGGGATCTGGCCCGGGTGTTGATTTCCAAGGTGTAGCGGACATGCGGGATCAGGAGCTGGTGGGGGGGTTGGGGAGGGCAGTTATGGAGGCCGCACTGGGGTCTTTTCTCAAGGGCCGTGGGCGCCCTGCCTGGTGGCCCTCTCCGCCCTGGTCGCTGTCCTCCCTGCCTGGCCTGTGTGTGTCTGAGCACTCTCTGTCGTGCCCTTCGCTGCCCCGTGAGTCAGGCCCTGACCGCAGCTGCTCCTGCGGGTCTTTATAATTCCCGCCTGGGGTGTAGGTGTCCTTTGTATTTCTTTCCTATCTCCATGGTGCATGTATTCATAGCTTAATTAGCCTCTGCTCATTTGCAGAGCCCCACCCCTGTCTGGCGGCTGCGGTCCAGGGGAGGCACTTGGTGGGGGGGTTCCGTGAGTCCGTGGAGGGGGCCCATATGGAGCTGCCTGCCTAACTGGGCAGAGGCTGTTGGCACATCTGCCCTAGTTGGGCGATTAGGTCCTTCTCTTCTTAATGGCTGTAAGAAACGGCTTTTTATTAGGCATTAAAACAGGCCGTCTGACCCCCACGTGCGTTTCTTTGGTCTCAGCCTGTTTTGTGTCGTGTCCGCCCAGGGCACGGGCAGGCTCCCTGCAGCGTGGGGGCTCCTCTGCGCTGTAGATGCTGCACACAGGGAATGACCCTGGTGATCCTCTGGCATCAGCTCGCGTCGGTGTACGGCTTTTCCGCACATTTATGGAAGACGCCCTGTGTCCTAGAAAGCCCCAAGTACACGGGGAGAAGACCCCTGAGGCCCAGCAGTAACAATACCCCCAAGAGCGAATGTGCCTTGTGGCTTTTGGCCTGTGGCACGCAGTGGTGATGTTGTCTTCTCCGGTCACAGCCCCGCGGCGGAGCCCCCTCATCCCCGGTTAGAGTCGAGGACCGTGCGCGCATCGGGGAGGTGCCGAGGTCAGGATTCTGGTCTGTCGCCGGCGTCCGTATCCGGAGTCTGTGCCAGGAACCCTCATGATGTGAGCAGGCTTCGCTCTCTCGTGGGGCTGAGCATGAACAGAAGCCTAACCCTTTCCCGTGAGCGGAAGACGGAGACGCAGGAGCATCATGAGATCGGCGAGATCCGAGATTCGGTTGCGCTCGCTGGATTCCCTCTGCCTGTGTCGTTCCAGCTCCCGGGGCTGTGGCTGCGCCTGACCAGGCTTGGGGGGGTGGGGAAGCCCTCAGGTGCCCCCCTGTGGACCGGCCCCACGCGCAAACATGCCAGCACTTCAGCGCCCCACACTTTAAACTGGACTCCTCGTCTTTGCCTCCAGACTGGCTCTCCTGACCTTTCTGTCGCTGACAGCCTGGCTCAGAAGCCGCGGTCAGCCTCGTCCCCTCTCCGCCGTGTCCCCGTATCTCAAGTGCCATCAGCACGTTGAGCACGTTTTTAAGCACAAGCCTTACTCGGCCACCTTCCGCCCTGCAGACGACCTTGAGCTTGCTCTTTTACAAAATGTCACCATCTGTAGGACCCCCATCTGCAGCACCCCCACCTTGGGGGCTCCCGGGTGTCGCGGGCCCCCGGCCTTTCTTTCTCCAGTCTCACTCCCCGGATCGCTGCAGCCAGTCCCCTCCCTCCACCAGGTCTCTGATTTCTTTGCCCTTTTCCTTCCTGCCCCTGCCTTGCCAGCACCCCCGCCCTGCTCCTGTCCCGGGCAGTTCGGGGTTCGGGTAGCCTGCTGGGCGTTCTCCTGGCCTTCTGATCTGTTCTGACTCAGTATGCTCGTTGGTTGCGGCAGAAAGTTCTGCGTCATTTCTGTGGTGTTCATAGCTGTGTCCGATGACTTCAGATAGCAGGCCCAGTTACTGTTCTCCGGAAGGTTCTCTGGGGCATCGCTTGCCTTGCTGGCTGAACAGTGATTCTCCCCAGGCGGGACCGAGGCTGCTGTCTTACTAACAATGCCCCAGACTCGCTCCAGCCCCGTCGCCACGTTGTTAGCTCTCTGAGACCTTAAGTGACTTGACACAATTGAAACACAGGTTTCAAGGTACAGTCTTCCTTCCGGTCTCCCCGCTCTTTCACAAATGTAATCAACATGTTTTTTGCTCCTGCAATATCACTTGGTGTTGGGCTGTTTCCTCTCTCCGGGGTCTGGACTGGGACGTGGAGGGGAGAGGACGTACCTTGAAGACGGGGTGCAGCCCTGGGAGGCACCTCATGGTGGCCACGGCGATGACCTCGGCCACCAGGTGGGTGTTGAGCAGATGATACTGGAGCTGGTGCAGCTGGAAGTCGGCGCTTCGGACCCACGTCTTTGCCAGGAGCCACGCGAGCGGGGGGTCTGAGGGCAGGAACAGCGGGGGCGTGGGGCAGCCGGGGCTGGGGGTCTGGAGCTGCGTGAAGGAAACCAGCCAGTTGCTGAACTTCCGCCTTCTGTGTGATGTTCTGCTCGGCTCTCCGGGGGAGCCACAGCCCAGGACAGAACGTGTTATTCCCCGCGGGTTACGGGCTAGGATGAGCCCACAGCCCCCCGCCCCCGCCTTCTGCCAGCGGGGTGCCCGGTGCCTGGATGGGGTGAAGGCAGGAGCGTCAGAGCCAGGGTCCCCCGTGGCTGCGGGAGTGAGGGTGGGTAGTGGGAAGGGAGGCTGGGTGTGTGACACGGTGGGCGGGACTCGGTAACGGACCGTTGAGAGCCGTGGGGAGAGGGACTCAAGGCCGTGGGTGTTTAGAGTCGGGGCTCCAGAGAGAGGACAGCTGAGCGTGCCCCCAGACCAGCAGCAACAGCACCGCTTTGGGACTCGTGAGAAGTGCAGACTCCCAGGTCCTACCCCACACCTACTGAGCCCAGAAGTCTGGCGGGGGGACCCGGCCACTGGTGTTTGAACGGGCCCTCCCGTGAGTGTGGTGCCCACGAAAGTTCGAGAACCACTGGGTACAGGATGAGAATCCAAAAGGCCACGAGGAGTCTTGGCCAGAACAGGAACGTCCAGTTGGGGGAGCCGGGGAGACCGGACCTCAAGCGAGTCCGGAAGGACGGGCCTCTCTGGCTGAGGCGGGGGTGAGGGGCCAGAAGCAGGGCGCTGCATCCCTGGGGGAGAGGTGGGGCGGACAGACAGTGGGGTGGGGATGGGGGGCCTGGGGCGCCCCACCTGGATGGCCACGGGCAGCAGCTCCCCTTCGGGCCCCATTTGGAGCAGGACGAGCGGGGCGGCCACGTACTGCTTCTCTCCTCGGATCACGTTGGCCGGAATTCCATCCAGCAGGCTGAAGTCAGCCTCAAACAGGGACCCATTCTGCGGGGAGGAGGGGCGCACCCGGGCTTAGGGCTGAAAGCACACCCCCGGGGGGCCAGGGCAGAGGGGCCGGCCTTGACCTGGCTTCTTGCGTCGTCCTGTGTGGGCACCAGAGCCCACTCCCCTCGTGTGCAATGAGCGAAGCACCAGCAGCACGTGTGGTAGTGGGTCAGGGCTCAGAGTCGGGCCTGCGTCCCGTCCGGTCTGTGTTATGGGCCCTGGAAGCTGTCCTTATGCCAAGCTGGCCGGTCCCCCTCGCCGTCATCCCTTGGTGCTCTGCTCCCTGTGTTTGGTCCCCACCAGCCCAGCAAATACTCTTTCGCTTCCTGGCCCGTGGTCCCCTTTCCTGCTGAGTGCTCCACGGAGGGCCCCTGACCCCGGCTGCCGCCCACACGTGTGTGCACCCGCTCGTCTCCTTCAGGCAGCCCACCCAGGCACCCTGGTGGTGCCTTCTTCACCTTCGTCCCTGTCCGTGATGCCGGTGCCAGGAGTGTGACATCAGCCAGGGAATGTCACTGTCCCTGCTAACATCTCTGCCCCCACCGGCACCCTGGGAATTCACCATTTCCCCTCTGTGCTGGGAGCCCCTCGTGGTGACACTCTACGGGCGTAGTCATCTTAGGCTTTCTGCACAGGGCCCTACGCCCGGGCACAGTGGGCCACCAAGCCTCCCTTCCCCCGACTCCTCTTTGGTCCCTCCCCTTCACTGCTTCTCCTGGCCCACAGCCAAGGAGAACACGTACCTGGAGCTCTCTCTCCAGCTGGGCCCCAAGCGCCTCCGTCCCTGAGGGCAGCACCAGCCGGGAGGGCAGGGAGGTGGAGCGTCTCAACACCATGGGGTTGGCGCCGTTGAGGAACTGGTAGCCAAAAAGCTCATCGTCCTGCCAGCACTGGTGAACCTTCTCTGTGGGGTTGGGGGGGTTTGGGGGGGGGGGGGTTCATCACCTCCTAGAAGTCCGTCTCCTCCAGGCCCTGCCTGGGCAGTTCAGGCACATGATCACCCTGTGTGTGGCCCCTAGCTTGGCATTCTGCAGGCCTCCATGACATGATTGGGCCCGATAGGGTCTCAGTTGGCAAGGAGTCATGGGGACCATGGGGTGGGAAGGGTGGGTCATCCAAAGGGGCCATCAGGGACGCATAGAGACCTGGGGGGACACTGACCAGCCAGGTCGCTCTTCTGGCCCCAGAAGATCTGATCAAAGTCCTCCGGGCGGCTCCAGGAGCTCAGGAGTGTGTAGGCACGTTTGAGGACCATCTCCAGAGCCCTAGGGCGGGTGTGGGGACATGAGCCCAGCCGCTGGCCCCGCGGCCCCTCACTCAGTCCTGCCGGCGTGGCTCTCCCGGCCTTGCTCTGCTCTGAGTCCCAGGCTCCCTCACCCTGCCTTCAGCGTCCACTCGAAGTCCAGCCTCTTCTCCTCATGGAACCTCACGTTTGGAGGTAGATCGTCCTGGCACTCCGCCGCTATTGTCTGGGGTAGCCCTTCCTTCCAGGTGGCCCAGCTGGGAGAGGGGGACAAGGCTTCAGGGAGGGCGTCTCCGTCAAGGTGGGGCCGTGGGGGGCGGGGGCTCTGGGGGCAGTGCTCACCAGTACAGCTTTTGTCTCTCCTTCAGTTCTCTCTCCCGATGCTTCTGGAACATGTCCAGGGCATTGCCTCCTGCCAGGCGCGCTGGGGAGACAGGATGATGATGCGCTGTGAAGTTTTGCATGGTCCCATGCTCGCCTCCGCTCGCCCCCATCTTCGCCCATGGTGGGCAGAGCCCGAGGGCCCAGTCCCGCTCTGTCGCTCTGTCTCTTGCTGTGCCTCACCTCATTGGTCGCCCGGACGAGTGCCTCCTAAATCTGCTGAGCTTGTTTCCCCCCGGGGGGGCCTCCCCCCAGTGCTCAGCCCTTGCCCTGAGACAGATGTCATGGTTGTCCCCCTTCTTCCTTAGCCTTTCCCTCCCTGAGCCCACGTCATCACTACCCGGGGCTGGATGCATCACCTCATTTAGGCTGATAAAGCCTTCATCACCCGCGTGACCACGCCTCTTTCTACCACGCATCCGCTTTGCTTAACTTCACAGTCTGGAACCTCACGGGTCACACCTTGGGCTGCCCCAGAAGCCGGCGCGAGCAGCTGTGCTGGCCTTTCCCTGACTCCACCTTGCTTAGCCTCCCGGCACAGTCTGTGCGGACGGGTTCCTGCCCTTCTCTGTGCCTGCACTCACCTGTGTCACGGCCCCTCAGGTCTCCCTCGTCACTGTCCTCGTCGCGTTTGCCTCCGGCCTCGTCTGCACAGTGACCAGTTCCGCACCGCCCCTCCTCCGTGCCGCTGTCAGCGCGCCCCGTCCCTCCCAGTTGTCTGAGTGCTTCCCCGGAGCGGTCGCCGGCTGCACCCGCCACCCTGACTGTCGCTGCGCTCACTTGTCCAGCCACACAGAGATCTCCCTGCCACGCCCGCTCTGCCCTTCTGTTTTCCATCGAGCTGCAGCCCCCAGGCCCCTTCCCCTCCTTGGAAGAGGGCTCTCCAGATCCTTCTTTGCCTCCAGCCTCCTTATTCCATGTGTAACCTGGGGACTGAGAACTCCTCCCTGACCCGTCTTCTCCCCACTTGATCTGCTGAGCACCCACTGTGTTTGAGCCCCTCCTACCCGCCCCCGCAGTCCCCCGTGTCTGTGACCGCCCCCCCCCGCCCTGCCCCTCACCGGTGCCCTCAGGTAGGCTCAGCACGTCCTGGCCCTGCACCCAGCTGTAGCAGGGGAAGAAGGTGGCCTCCTCGGCGCCGGGGCCGCGCACCGTGATACAGTCACAGAACCACGCGTCATCCACCAGCGAGTGGTGTTTGCGCAGCTTCACGAACTGCAGGGGCCCCAGGTCGTTGGGGACGTCATGCTCAAACTCCTCCACCTGTGGGGGCCACACCCCGCGACACTTAGGAGCGGGGACCTAGGAGAGGCTGTCTTCGTGGGGGGGTGGGGGCCCATATGTGGAGTCCCCGCTGCCCAAGGCCCCGGGAGACGCTGCCCAAGGCCCCGGGAGACGCAGTCCTCATTCCCTGCTCTGGACACCTGCGGGGGAGGGGGGGGAGGGCGGGACCCAGGAGGAGGAGGGAGCTCAGGCTCACCCGCCGGGTCAGCGACTGGTGACTGAGCATTGTCGCTGACCTGGGTCCAGCCCTGAGCTGTCCCCGTGCCCGCCCTAGGAACAGCCTCTGGCGGGACCTCTGATCCTGTTCGGGCACCGGCTCTGGGGGCCACTTGGGGAAGCCCGGGAGGCTGCGTGGACCGGGTCGGGAGGGAGAAGGCAAGCGGGGCTCCGGTTCCTGTACCCGCCAGCAAGCCAGCAAGCCAGCAAGGCGGGGGAGGTCGGAGGTCGCACCGTCGCTCAGCCCTCCCCCCTTCCCCACCGCCCTCCCACCACGAGCCCAGGCCCGGTCCCGCTCAGGGCCACTGACCTGGCCCCGTGCTGGCCGCAGCCACAGCTCCAGCTGCGCCTCCCCGCGCGCCCCGACCAGCCACAGCTGCACGTGGTTGTGCGACCCGGAGAAGAGCCAGGCGCCGGTGGCCACGCAGATGTGGTAGTGGCCCATGGCGGCCCCGCGGCAGCTCGGGCTCCAGGTCCTGCGCGCGCGTCTGGAGATCGTCGGGCCGCCGGCCGGCTGGTGTCTGCGCGCCTTCGGGCCAGTCGCTGGCCTTTAAAGATGGGCCTGCATCCCCGCCCTCCTTGCAACTTTCGGGCGCTCCCCAGTCCCCGCCCCAGACGAGCCCGAACCTGCGCACCGTGGAGCCGGCTGGGGGAGAGAGGGGGTGGGGGTGAGGGGGAGAGACGCCCCCTCCCCCCGCACCCCCCCACCCCCTGTCTCCCCCTTCCCCCCCCCCCCCCCCCCGCAGTCTTGGCCTCAGCTGGGGCGTGGCTGCGGGAAGATGAAGGGGCCGGCCCGGGCGGGGTGGGAGAGGATGGATGCTTGCCCACCTCTCTGGGGTGGGGTGGGGTGGGGGGCTGGGGGCAGCAAGGATGAGCATCCAGGCCTTCGGGAGAGCAGGGAGGGGAGGGAAGAGGTGCGTGGGTCTTCCACACGAGGAGGAGGTGGGCTGGCACCTGGGGAAGGCTGGCTGGGAGGCTGTGCTGGCCTCGGGGAGACCTACCTGGAATGGCCTAGGAAGGCCTACAGCTCCTGGTTTCTACCGCGTGAGAGCCCAGTCCTTCGAGAAATAACCAGGAGTTCCCTGGAACTTGGAAAAGTGACAGTTCCAAGGCTCGTTCTTCTCCTTCCCCGGCCACGTTCACGCATCCTGGCATGAGACCCTGGGCACCAGAAACAGAGCTGCAACTGAGGCAGGGCTGTGAAGACTCCTGATCCACCTTTCCGAGCGGGTGCAGGAAATGTTAGGGATGCAGGTGTTAGGGTGCAGTGTGGAGTCGGGCAGGAACCCAGCAAACACCGGCGATGCCCTTGACCTTGGTCCCTCCCCGGTGAACGCAGCCCCTTCACCTTGACTGTGTTCCAGGTTGACTCTTTTGTCCTCCCGTCTCTGACCCTGAGGTCTTCTTCCTCCACCAGAATTGTCCTCTCCTAAAATATGACATGTAAGCAGCCTTTATTAGGTATTAAGTGCCACTTCTTTACTCTTGCCTGTGTCCTTACCTCCCCCTCCCCCAGCTGTTTCCTGAGTGCCTCTCTCCGGGCAGGAAATGCAGGAAATGGGAACCGCAGTGGGGCCAGTGCCGGTTAGGGACTAGGTGGGCCCTGGGACTCAGGCTTGGTCATCCCGGACTCTGATGACGCCCCCTGCGGGCCCCTGTCTAGGTCTGGCTCCAGGTCGCTGATAAGCATTTGGCTCACCGGGTATGTCTGGTGGCCTGGGCCAGGGCAAGGTAAATCTCCTTTCTTGAGCCTGACCCTCAGAAAGGATTTGGCCTGTTGGTTGTTGGGGATAAGGGGGCTTCTAGACCGCGGAACAGCCTCCAGACCTCGCAGGGTGTCTGATCCATGCTGCGCGCCGTACCCCTTCTAGTTTTCAAAACCCACCTCTACCTGCATCCTCTGTGCTCAGCACTCGGTGTCTGCTGTCCACAGGCTCCCGGTTGCCAGTTTGGGGGGTCACCCTGCTCTGTAACATCCAAATAAAATGGCTCGCATCCCCATCCTCGGTGGTAGCTGGCTCTGACCTTTTCCACACACGCCCTTCAAAGGTCGCTTTTGCCTATAAAAGAATGTGTTTCATTCCTGCTTCCCAAATTAGTCCATCCTTGAACCTGCTTCTCTGCCCTTTTGTGACGCCCCTTCTGCCCTGTCTGGTGCGTTGCAAGGTCACACGGCGGAGGGGGGAGTAAATATTTGAGAACAGGCCGTGTAGGGCATATGTTACATGAGTTTATATGTTTCACTTAGAGGATGCTCGTGTGTTCTATCTGCTTCTATTCTGTTGTTTACAAACTGGAAACAATTTCCAGCTGAATGTCTGCACCGGTCCGGGAAGTCTCTCTGCCCTTCCCCGCCCTGTTTTACCATGTCCCTCCAAAGACCCCAGTTTCCCACGGGGGGGCCTTCCTCCTTGAGACCCTTCCTCCCACTTCTTTTCTTCTTCCTTTTCTAAGCATTTGTGTTATGTTGGGGGAATATAATTAAAACGCCAAATCCCCAACCCAGGAGAATCTCTCCACAAAGGTAGTAGGGAAAGAAACAGTTTTGTTATTTAAAAAAAAATTGTTTAATGTTTTTTTTTTTATTTTTGAGAGACAGAGAGAGACAGAATGTGAGCAGGGGAGGGGCAGAGAGAGAGAGGGAGACACAGAATCTGAAGCAGGCTTCAGGCTCTGAGCTAGCTGTCAGCCCAGAGCCAGATGCGGGGCTCGAAGCGAACCCAGGAACCACGAGATCATGACCTGAGCTGAAGTTGGACACTTAAACAACTGAGCCCCCCAGGCGCCCCAAAACAGTTTTATTGAGAACGCATTGGCCCAGAATGGGACGCGCCTTGCAGGCAGTCCGCTACGAGGCCACACAGACAGAAGGAGGTGTTACCCTTTTATATAGCCACGCAGGTGCAAGCCAGGCCCCGGGTTCTCAAGATCAACAGTAACCAGACCTCAAGTCCAAGGCTTGACGACACCATTTGTCGCACCCTGTCCATCCTAAGTCTACCTGGTAATTGATGGTGCTCTGTGTTACTCCCCGATTTCGTTGTGAGGGAGACAGAGTCCTTGCATCTGGATGTGATTTTGCAACTTGGAGCAAGGAGCCCTCCTCCCCCCTCCCCAAGTCAGGCTTCTAGCCTCCCACAGAAGCCAGAAGAGAGGGGTGCTATCTCCTTTGATGTTGACATTTCAAAGAGGTGGCTCGCAGGTCCTTGGGAAAGACGTTCCTAGATCGTAAAGCTGACGAGAGGCTTGTTTAGCTTCTAGAAGGATTTCCATGCTCTTTACCGAGACAGAGAAGGAACTTATACTGACAGCTTTTCTAACAGAGGGGCTCTCAGACAGGGAACAGTGGAGGAGCCTCTTGTTTTCAACAGGGAGAATTAAGCCTCAATTTTTTTTTTTTTTTTGTCCTTACAATTATCATTTTGCTCTTATGCCTGTCTCAGGAAGGGCCGAGGGCTTGGTTTTGCCTGGCCCTCTGCTGTAGGGAAGCCCTCATCTGCTGCACGCGCCGCCAACACTGAGCTCACCCCTCCTCCAGCCCCCTAGGCCCTGTTCTCTGGGCCAGCCGTCCACTCCCCTCAACTCCTTGATCAGAGCCCTCTTACTCGGCTCTCTGGGGGCCTGTGGGGGGGGAGATCGCCCTTACGTGTTAGAGCCAGAAAGTCTCCCTAACCTGTTTTACTAGGGGCGCCTGGGGGGCTCAATCGGTTAAGTGTCTGACTTTGGCTCAGGTCATGATCTCAAGGTTCGTGGGTTTGAGCCCCGTGTCCGGCTCTGTGCTGACAGCGTGGAGCCTGCTTGGGATTCTCTCTCTCTCTCAAACTTAAAAAATCAATTAAAAAAAACAAAGTGGTTTTCTAAACACAAACATAAAGATACTTTCATCCCCTTCCCATCTCCTGTGCCAGTGTGGTTCTGACCACAGACAGTTTAGAGGAAATGCCCTCGTCCGGCTGCATCAGGGTTTGGGGCCCACGTTGGGCACGGGGCTGTGTTAAATTTGTCACTGTTCCTTGAGGACAAGTTGGAAGTACAAACATGGCATTATAAACCATGTCTCTTTATTTTTATTTATTTTTTTAAAATATTTTTTATTTATTTCTAGGAGAGAGAGAGACAGCATGAGCAGGGGAGGGTCAGAGAGAGAGGGAGACACAGACTGAAACAGGCTCCAGGCTCTGAGCTGGCAGTCAGCACAGAGCCCGACGCGAGGCTCGAACCCACGAACCGCGAGATCATGACCTAAGCGAAAGTCGGACGCTTAACTGACTCAGCCACCCAGGCGCCCCAAACCATGTCTCTTTAAACATGTCTAAATATGGGACCAGACTTCGGGGTAGAAATGTCATCATCTGTTTTTCCAGTTAGACACTTGACTCGATCGCCCCCACCCACCCGCAGGAGCCCAGCACTTCCCGCCGGCCGCTGTCACTGGCCTCTGTCCTTGTTTGGTTGTGTGACCGGGAAACACTGTCCTGATGGTTTAATGGGTCAGCCTCTAGTGGTGCAGGGACCCTGGCCTTGACCACGACATACCCTTGGGCTTCCAGACTCTTAGTTCACACGGGCTCAGGTGTGACTGACGTCAGGGGGCTGTGCCACGGCCATGTCCAGCTTTAGACTTTTTTTTTTCAAAGCACTTTTGTGATTGATTGATTGATTGCAGCTTACTTTTTTATTTTTTATTTTTGTTTGCTTCTTAAAATTTATTCATTGTTTAAATTACATTCAAGTTAGTTAGCAGACAGTGCAACAGTGATTTCAGGAGCAGATGCCTTAATGCCCCTCACCCATGTAGCCCATCCCCCCTCCCACAACCCCTCCCACAACCCTCTGTTTGTTCTACATATTTATGAGTCTCTTATGCTTTATCCCACCCCCTGTTTTTATAGTATTTTTGCTTCTCTTCCCTTATGTTCATCTGTTTAATATCTTAAAGTCCTCATATAAGTGAAGTCACATGCTATTTATCTTTCTCTGACTGACCAATTTCGCTGAGCATAATACCCTCTAGTTCCATCTATGTGTTGCAAATGGTAAGATTTCATTCTTTTTGATTGCCAAGTAGTACTCCATTTGTGTGTGTGTGTGTGTACCACTTCTTTAACCATTCAATCCATCGATGGACATTTGGGCTCTTTCCACACTTTGGCTATTGTCGATAGTGCTGCTATAAACACTGGGGGGTATGTGTCCCTTCAAAACAGCACACCTGTATCCCTTGGGTAAATACCTAGTAGCACAATTGCTGGGTCATAGGGTAGTTCCATTTTTAATTTTTTTGAGGAACCTCCATACTGTTTTCTAGAGTGGCTGCTCCAGTTTGCATCCCCACCAGCCATGCAAAAGAGACCCTCTCTCTCTGCATCTTCGCCAACATGTGCTGTTGCCTGAGTTGTTAATCTTAGCCATTCTGATGGGTGTGAGGTGGTATCTCAATATGGTTTTGATTTGTATTTCCCTGATGATGAGTGATATTGAGCATTTTTTCATGTGTCTGTTCACCATCTGGATGTCTTCTTTGGAGAAGTGTCTGTTCATGTCTTTTGCCCATTTCTTCACTGGATTATTTGTTTTTTGGGTGTGGAGTTTGATAAGTTCTTTACAGATTTTTGATACTAACTCTTTATCTGATATGTCATTTACAAATATCTTCTCCCATTCATTCAGTTGCCTTTTAGTTTTGCTAATTGTTTCCTTCACTGTGCAGGAGCCTTTTATTTTGATGAGGTCCTAATAGTTCATTTTTGCTTTTGCTTCCCTTGCCTCTGGAGACCTATTGAGTAAGAAGTTGCTGTGGCCGAGGTCAAAGAGGTTTTTGCCTGTTTTTTTCCTCAAGGATTTTGATGATTTCCTGTCTTACATTTAGGTCTTTTATCCATTGTGAGTTTATTTTTGTGTATGATGTGAGAAAGTGGTCCAGGTTCATTTTTCTACATGTCGCCGTCCAGTTTTCCCAGCACCATTTGCTGAAGAGATGGTCTTTATTCCATTGGATGTTCTTTCCTGCTTTGTCAAAGATGAGTTGGCCATACGTTTGTGAGTCCATTTCTGAGTTTTCTATTCTGTTCCGTTGATTTGAGTGTTTGTTTTTGTGCCAGTACTGTCATCATATCTTGAAGTCTGGGGATGTGATGCCTCCAGCTTGGGTTTTCTTTTTCAAGATTGCTTTGGCTATTTGGGGTCTTTTCTGGTTCCATGCAGATTTTAGGATTATTTGTTCAAGTTCTGTGAAGAATGCTGGTGTTATTTAAATAGGGATTGTTGTGATTTTTTTAAATTTTAAAGTTTATTTATTTATTTTGAGGGGGAGTAGGGGCAGACAGAGAGTGAGCAAGAGAGAATCCCAAGCAGGCTCCGTGCTTTCAGCACAGAGCCCAACATGGGGCTCAATCCCACAAACCATGAGATCATGACTTGAGCCAAAATCAAGAGTCAAATGCTTAACCGACTGAGGCACCCAGGCGCCCCCAGCTTTAGGCTCTTAAAACCATCAGACCTTGGTGTTGAGCCCAGTCATTTGAACAGCCACTTTCCTCACAGAATCTCGGGACCCCACTGTTCCTTTCTGCTGGTGGGTCTCTGTTAGAACCTTCTCACTCTTTCACAGAGGGCTTGATTAATATTGGACAATATAAAATAGAATTCCAGTCCCTTTTCTTCCAGGTAGTGTCTTGGGCCCTTTAGGCAAATCTCCCCCCTCCTCCTCATCCACCAGCTCTGCACACCAAGGGAGTAGGGGGCCGTGACGGGGAAGGAAGAGCCTTGGTGGGGCCTCCAAAGGGTGCTGGAGAAGGGACACTCAGTGCTCAGAGAAGAGTCCTAGAAGGTACTCCCAGGGAGCTCGGTCCATTCAGAGAGAAAAATAGCTGCAGATTATTTTTCTGCCTCTCTTCCCTCCATTTCTGGCGACCCCGTCTCTAGCAGGCGTGACCAAGCTGAGCCCAAGGAGTTTCTGTGCGTTCAGAGAGTCCCTTCAGTCATGAATGCCTTTCAAGGAGTAGTTGGTTTTGGTTGTTGAAAAAAATCTTTGCCATACTGTATACCTTTCCCTGCAGCCTGCTTTTCTCACTTAAGAGATGTTGCTCACAAAAACTTCTGGAGTTCACCAGTGATTCCCCCAACACGCTGTTTTAAACAGCTGTGTGGTGCTCCACATGCATGAGCATACGGCTCTTTCCAGTTCTTTTTGGCACGTGATGGATGCTACGAAGAGTAGGTTTGTGCTTACATCTTTATGTACTCGGTGGTTCTATTTCTGTGGTAGACTAGAGTCAGAGAAAAAGGTGCAAAGAATGAAAAGACCACTAGAATTAAAAATAAACACAGAAAACCGATAAAATAAAACAAATAAAATGGAAACAATAAACAAAGCTGAGTGTCTTTACTTGTTAGGCAAAGGAATACCCCAGGGGACACTCTGGCTGAATTGTTCATGGACGAGGATAAGCCAGGAATTTTTAAGGGCTGGGAAGGGGGTGCTCGTAATTTTTACATTAATTCAAAGTGGAAGCTTGTCTCTGGAGACACTATTCCTGGCCATCGAAAATCTTCAGCTGGAGAGCAACAGTTGGGGGAGGGGGGACAGTGCCTTTATTTCTGCCACCGGGCAAGTGCTGGGCAGAGTCCTTTCTGGGGTGAGGGAGGGGGACCCGACGTTCTTTGTGACCTCGTGGCGAGCTGGGCGCGGAGAGGGGGAGGCAGGGTGCAGATCAGAAGGCAACAGAGGGGGTCGTAGCTGCAGCAGGGGGCCCGGCAGCCACAGTGACAGGGAGGCCCAGGAGGACGCGGGGGCAGGTGATGAGGGAAGACCCTGGGGGGCAGATGAAATCCAGGAGCACCTGGCCGTCGGTCCCGCGTGCTCACGGCGCCTCAGATACCACAGTAGCCTCTAAAGGGCCACACACACGTCCGCAGACATATTAAAGCACTACTATCTCAAGCAGTGGGGGCAGAAAGCAACTAAGAAAGCAGTGTCTTAAAGGCTTGGTAAAGGGGCAACAGGAAGACACAGCTCAGGGCTGTGACTTCCCCAGCAGCCCTCACTGCCTGGTTCCCAGACACACACACAAATAAGAGGTTGGAATGATCCAGAACGTTACCAGGTGGAACAGGGATCCTGAGGCTCTGTCAGAGGCTGACATGAGCCCCTCCCTCGTTCTTATCTCCCCAGCATCGGTGGTGGAGCAGGTGCAGACACGGCCCGTTCTCACATGTCAGCTTGCGTGGGAAGCAGATATGGTGTCCAGAGGGGCCTCCTGGGTCCCTTCCATGAGGCTGGCATCTCGGAACTGCTTGGATGACTCGTTCAAAGCTGGCCCTTCTTAGCATTTCTGGGAGGAGGCTGAGGAGGTCACCCAGGGCCCTCTCCCCAGCCCCAGCCGCTGCTCTCTGTTTCTTAGACACCCGTCTTCCAATTCCTGTCTTCTAGGTGCAGCACTGAACTGCAAGACCACACCCATGGCCATTCCACCCCAGGGGACACAAAAACTCCACTCCTCCTCTGGGATCCCTGCCCGTGACCTTGACCCCCCCCAACCGGCGATCTTCCTCTTTGTTCTAATGCTGGTCTTGTAATCCTACGTTATTCAAATTTCTTACTCACGCTGACTTCCAAACAATTTTTGCATCTTGCAAAGACCGCAGAGTGGCCTCCGTCCACCCCGTGCCGAGCCATGTTTAAAAGCTGTCACGTGGTCTGTTAACAGGCCTTGGACTGAAGGTCTGAAAGGGTAACAGCCAGGGCAGGGGCTCGGAAGAGGGAAATGAGGGACTCACCTTGGGCGCGGCATTTCAGGGGGTCCACAACACTCAGTAATCAAGATAGAAAATATTTTGGGCGCCTGGGTGGTTCAGTCGATTCATTGTCCGACTCTTGATCTTGGCTCAGGTCATGATCTCACGGTTCATGGGTTCGAGCCCTGCGTCGGGCTCTGTGTTGACAGCTAGCTCAGAGCCTGGAGACTGCTTCAGATTCTGTCTCCCTCTCTCTTTCACCCTCCCCTGCTCACGCTCTCTCTCTCTCTCTCTCTCTCTCAGAAATAAATAAAAACATTTAAAAAGTTTTTTAAAAACCATCTATATTCTTAATATTTTTTGCAATCATTCCTTCTACTAGAAATTTCTCTCTGGCTGACCTGACTCTCAAGATCCCCATACCCAACCCACAGGTGCCTTGTTGTGGAGATTTCTTAGTTTCTCTGATTTCTGGTTATTCTCAGACCCTCTCACCTCCTCTCCCCACCTCCATCCACCCTCTCCTCAGCAATGACATAACTGAGGAAAGTCTGTATTTTTCTTATGATATCAAACAACTCATTTCTCACAGTATCACCTCGTCAACCTCTGCTCTGCCTCCCGGGTGTCTGAAACCAAGATGGCTCTTCAAGGTATTTTGTGAATAATAGGCCATCTGCTACTTTACCTACATAACTAAGTGATATCCCAAGATTAAATTCTCGAGCATCATTGCCTTTTCCACTAATATCTGTAAATTGAGGAAAGCAAAGATTGACTCTCTTAAGAGTCATACTCTGCCATCCCCATCCCCAGAGAACAGTTGCCTACAATCAAGGTGTGTGTGTGTGATGAAAGTAAGAGAGAGAAAAATGAATATATCTAATTATTCTTACAAGACTCTGACAAGTAGATATTATTGCTCCTCTTTTATAAATGAGGACACCAAGACTCAAAGAGGGAATGTATGTCCCCAAAGTCACACCTGTAACAAGCAGGTAGGTGGAATTGTCATGTGCTTGATTCATATTCTCGTCATCCATTCTCTCTTTGACACTTCAAGGTCACCTTCCGCCCTGATCCCTATAGCGAATCCCCTCCCAAAGCTTACTACTCTCTTCATTCTTAGATGCCCCAGGGATCAATGTTGCAGAAGCCTCTGTTGCTTTAACTGGGGCCACCCTTAGGCTGTGCAGGGCCTCAAACAAAGCATTTTTGCAGGCCTCCTATCTGTGTAAATTATTTGATCGATGGCCTACACTGTTGACGGGACTGCAAACCAGTGCAGCCACCGTGAAGAACGTGTGGAGGTTCCTCAAAAAGTTAAAAATTGAACCACCCTATGACCCAGCAATTGCAGTATGAGATATTTCCCTGTAGGATGCAAAAATGCTGATTCGAGGGGTTATATGTGCTCCGATGTTTATAGCAGCATTATCAGCAATGGCTAAATTATGGAAAGAGCCCAAATGCCTATGGACTGATGAAAGGATAAGGAAGATGTGGTGTGTACACACACACACACACACACACGAATATTACTTAGGCATAAAAAATGAAACCTTGCTATCTGCAACGACACTGGTGGATCTAGTGTGTATTATGCTCAGTGAAATAAATCCATCAGAGAAAGACAAATACCATATGATTTCACTTGTGTGTGGAATTTAGAAAACAAAACAGACGCACGTAGGTTAAAATAGAGTCAAATCATGAAACGGACTCACCTAGAGAGAACAGAGGGTTGGTGGCGGGAAGGTGGGGGGGGGCTAAATGGGGAATGGGCATTAAGGAGGGCACTTGTGATGAGCACTGCATGTCATCTATAAGTGATGAATCACTATTTCTACTCCTGAAACTAATTTTACACCATATGTTAACTAGAATTTAAATAAAAACCTGAAAAATGGAAAAATTAAAAGAAAACCCTGTATTACGGAATTCATGCGCCTGTGTTCGATACAGTGATTTATCAGTGCTATATGGAGTACTGGTTAGTGAGGAAGTACTTACGTATTTATTTTTGGTGCACTTAGCGCACAAGGAGTGTGGCATGAATATTTGCTCCAGTGGCTTTCTGAGAAGGAGTGCTTAAGAGGTATATTTTTTGAGATCTTGCATATTTGAAAACATCTTTATTCAACTCACATTTGCTTGGTAATTTGCCTAGGACTAGAATTCTGGGTGGGAAATTAACTACCCTCAGAATTTTGAAGCTATTTTTGTGAGTGTAAGGATAGGCTAATTTCCATAACAGAGAAATCTCAAAATACAGTGACTTAAACATCCAACAAATAGTCCACATGTCGCTTCCTTTTCTCTACTCTACTTGAGATTTCCTCAACTTCATCTCCCCTTTTCTTCTATTAAATTAAAAATATTTTTGCTGGGGTGCCTGAGTGGCTAAGTCGGGTGAGCTTCCAGCTTCGGCTCAGATCATAATCTCATGGTTTGTGAGTTCAAGCCCCACATTGGATTCTCCACTGTCAGTACAGACCCCACTTTGGATCCCCTGTCCACCCCCCCGCCCCTCCCCAACTCATCCACAGACACATGCACGCTCTCTCTCAAAAATAAATAAAACATTTAAAAGTAAATAAATAAAACAAAAAAAATGCCTCATTATAAAAACGTTTCTGCTATTGAAACTTTTCTGTCTTGTTCTTTGTTACTTTTAAAAAACATTTGGCTTGAGGCGCCTGGGTGGCTCAGTCGGTTAAGCGTCCGACTTTCGCTTAGGTCATGATCTCGCGGTTCGTGGGTTCAAGCCCCGCGTCAGGCTCTGTGCTGACTGCCAGCTCAGAGCCTGGAGCCTGTTTCAGTCTGTGACTCCCTCTCTCTCTGACCGTCCCCTGCTCACGCT
Source organism: Hyaena hyaena (assembly GCF_003009895.1). NCBI lineage: Eukaryota > Metazoa > Chordata > Mammalia > Carnivora > Hyaenidae > Hyaena > Hyaena hyaena. The sequence continues at coordinate 4,455,103 of NW_024080689.1, forward strand.
CTCTCTCTCTCTCCTAGAAATAAATAAAAATATTAAAAAAAAAACAAAAAAAAACATTTGGCTCCCCTTAAAATAACAATATAGGTAGGAATAAAGCTTGCCAAAGAGGTGAAAGACCTGTACTCTGAAAACTATAACACACTGACGAAAAACTATAAAACACTGATGAAAGAAATTGAAGGTGACACAAAGAAATGGAAAGACATTCCATGCTCATGGACTGGGAGAATAAATAGTGTTAAAATGTCTACATTACCCAGAGCAATCTACACACTTAATGCAATCCCTATGAAAATATCCACAGAATTTTTCACAGAGCTAGAACAAACAATTATAAAATTTGTATGGAACTACAAAAGACCCCAAATAGCCAAAGCAACATTGAAAAAGCAAAGCAAAGCTGGAGGCATCACAATTCCAGAGTTCAAGGTATACTACAAAGCCGTAGTCATCAGAACAGTATGGTACTGGTATAAAAATAGACACACAGATCAATGGAACAGAACAAAAAGCCCAGAAATGAACCCACAGCTATATGGTCAATTAATCTTCGACAAAGCAGGAAAGAATATTCAATAGGAAAAAGACCGTCTCTTCAACAAACAGTGTTGGGAAAACTGGACAGCAACATGCAGAAGAATGAAACTGGACCACTTTCTTACACCACACACAAAAATAAATAAAAAAATGGATTAAAGACCTAAATGTGACCTAAAACCATAAAAATCCTAGAGGAAAACACAAGCAGTAACTTCTTTGATAGTGGCTGTAGCACCTTGTTTCTAGATATGTCTCCTGAGGCAAGGGAAACAAAAGCAAAGATAAACTATTGGTACTGCATCAAACTAAAAAGCTGCATGGCAAAAGAAACAACGAAACTAAAAGGCAACCGATAGAATGGGAGAAGATATTTGCAAATGACATATCTGATAAAGAAATAGATAAAGAACTTATAAAACTCAACACCAAAGGATGGATAATCCCATTTAAAAAGGGCAGAAGACATGAATAGGCATTTCACTAAAGATATCCAGAGAGCCATCAGACACATGAAAAGATCCCTGTCATCACTCATCCTCAAGGAACTGCAAATGAAAACTATGATGAAATATCACCTCACATCTGTCAGAATGGCTAATATCAACAACACAAGAAACAGCAGATGTTGGCAAGAATGTGGAGAAAGGGGAACCCTTCTGCACTGTTGGTGGGGATGCAAACTGGTGCAGCTACTGTGGAAAACAGTATGGAGCTTCCTAAAAGAGTTAAAAACAGAACTGGGGCGTCTGGGTGGCTGAGTCAGTTAAGCGTCCGACTTTCGCTTAGGTCATGGTCTCGCGGTTCATGGGTTTGAGCCCCGCGTCGGGCTCTGTGCTGACTGCCAGCTCAGAGCCTGGAGCCTGCTTCAGATTCTGTGTCTCTCTCTCTCTCTCTGACCCTCCCCTGCTCGTGCTGTCTCTCTCTCTCTCCTAGAAATAAATAAAACATTAAAAAAAAAAAAGTTAAAAACAGAACTAACTACCTTAGGATCCAGCAATTGCACTACTAGGTATTTACCCAAAGAATACAAAGATACTGCTTCCAAGGGATACATGCACACTGATGCTTATAGCAGCATATCTACAATAGCCAGACAATGGACACAACTCAAATGTCCATCAACTGATAAATGGGTAAAGAAGATGTGGTACACACACACGAGGGAATAGTACTCTGTATACAGGGCCAGATTGTGAACCAACAATCTCCAATCCCTTTGTCATCATGCTTTAAAAAAAAAAAAAATCCCTTAACTGGCATTTTAGTGGAGAAAGGAATGAGAGCAAAGAAGGAGGAAGAGCTCCAGTCCTTCATCATTACTTGCAAGAAGATTTTTTTCCCTTAAATAGTGCTGCTCTTCCATTTCCCCCCTCATCTTTCTTTCTTGAACTTTTGGACAGATGTTAGAACTTCTGGATTTATTCTCCATGTTCCTCAATATTTCTTCTTCACTTTTTAATAAAAATGATATTCCTGTGTTTTGTACTTTGAGAGAACTCCTTGGCTGAGTTTTTCAACTCACAAATTCGCTCTTTAGCTGTGTCTATTCTGCCCCTGAGTGGTAACATCAACAGCTGCACTTGTTTTATTCCCTGCTTCCCTATTTGCTTCATTTAGTAACTCCCAGTTCTTGTTTCATGATTACCTACCCTTATCTCTCTGAAATTATTATTTATACCTATTTGCAGTCCTATTCTGATAGCTTATTAATTCCATCTCATTGGGTTTAAGTTCTTCCAGTTTTTCAATGTGTGCCTCTTACGAGGTTAGAAACTTCTCAACTGCCTGTTAACTCTTCTTTGTACTCCTCTTCATAGCTGATGTTATCTATTAGACAGTTGCTGTCTTGGCTTTCAAAGCCCACCTGGGGAGAGGGGCTGGTGTCACTGTCAGGGTTGCAGTCTGTATTTGATTCCACTGGAAGTTGAAAGTGGATGGAGGTGCTGCTGGTGAGGCGCAGAGTGTGGAGTGCTCCATATTCCCTAAGGATGGCTTCCACGTGGCTCCCACAGCTCAGGGCACTGCTCTTGTTTCCTCCTAGGGGGAAGGAGTATGTTCCTCTCTCTATATTCCTGCTGATGTTCCTCTGGTTTTCCCTTTCAACCTCGTATGATGTCTATCTTTTAGCAAGTTCTCCCTCTCTTTCCCATAAGCCATTCACTTTCTAATCTTGGAGCATCTATAATATATTTCCTATTGTGTCTATGGTTAGAATTTGGTGTGGAAAGTAGCCTCCAGTGTCTATCCATCTGCCATCTTGTAATCAGCATTGAGTATTCCTTATCAAATTCCCTTGCATTGGGGACTGAGAAGATATTTTGAAACAGTCTTGCGCTTCTCAAACTATGAATCAAAGAAGCAAAAGTAGTTTAACCAATATATCCTGCTTCACCAGTTTGTTACAAAATTGGGTTACATTCCTTCAAATATTTAGAGTAAACTGTTCTTTACCTCCACCCTGGCCTGTTAGGATATGTTGTTTCTTCCTCTCAAGGGCACTTCCGTGATGTTAGTTAACAGTTTCTGTAGTACTTATTTTGGGCCAGACATTCATCTAAGTGCTTTTTACATGTACGAACTCATAATTCCAGACTTCTCAAGAAGCTTATTAAGTTTCATGTGTCAGTACTTGTTATTCTTGAGAACCCATCTGACAACTTGCTCAGTCTGTAAGAGATTCCTGTGTTTGTTTCATTTTGTTTCGTTTTGTTCTCTGACTGTTGTTGCTTTTACTGAAATATGGATAGCGGATGCACCCCAGGGTCTAATGATTTTCCCCTTGTGTCCTGGTAACTGACCTACCGAACACCCGTCAATGATAGTGTCCTGTCTTCTGGGACAGTGATTGGCCGTGAGCTGGACGCATGGCCCAGGAAGGGCTAACCAGCACCAGTGAGGCTTCCTTCTGAGGCTTTGATGGAAATAGAGTAAATTCAGTGTTTCTGTTTCCATGGTGGCTGCCAAGTTTGCAGGCTCTAGGCGTGTCGACCACAGTGCCCTCCACTTGGAGAAAGGCTGGTGGAGAATAAAGCCGACATAGAGGAAAGCAAAGCTGGGTCACCGACAAGAGAGACTGAATCCTGATGAGATCGTTTGAACCCTTTGATCCAGCCACATCTGAGGTCAGACCACTTCTGACTTTTTAAATTAGAGGAACCAATACATGTCTTTTCTTGTTTAAAAGCCACTTTGAATTAACTTCCTGTTACATGTGAACAAAGAATCCCGAATAACGCAAGTGGTAAGGCAGCGAGTGGCACAGTCTTCAGACTCGGGCGCAGGGACACCTGTGGTCTGGGTCCCACAAACAGCGCCTTGCAGTGACCCAGTCTCTGAGCAGCGTTCTCCCTGGACAGCCCGGGATCTGTGTGAATGGTGGTGAGGACCGAATTCCTTCCCGTCTTCCTGGGGTCCTTTCCCAGATGGTTCTCTGCTCGTAATTGCTGGGAACTGATCTCAGGGGCAGGAACTTGGCATCGCCTGGCTTTTTTTTCACATTTCTAGAACCTCTCTGGGTGAGTCAGGCAGTTTCAAGGGCATTTGCATCTGAGTATGGGAAAACTGCCCAGAGATCAGCCTTATATTTTCACTTCGACTCACTACTTTATATTTCTTTTTTTTTCCTTATGTAGTCCGAAGTGGAAATCCTTTTTTTCCCCCCCTAAAGAATTGTTTTTTGGGGAGTTGACCTTTGTCCTGATGCCCACCCTCAAGCTTCAGAGGGATGGAAAGATAGTTCTGTCCATCAGCTCTTCTCAAGAAGGTACTTTAAAGTAGGTCACCTTGACGTGGCCTCTCCAGTTCTGTTTGTATTTGTTTGCAAAAAATCACATCACTAGACAGAGAGCACTTGTCTGCTGGCCAACTAGTTTGTGTTAATTTTATAGTAACATCTGATACCTTTACCATTGTTTCTGGCATTTGGAAGTGTTTTTGTGAGCACTGGCGATAGTTAACCAATATGTTTTGAGAGATATGTTTTGGATATAATTTTCCAAATCCCCCTCCCATAAATCCACTCTAAAGCATTCATCTGTGAACACTTGGGGTCTCCACCTAGCATTAGAAAATGGCGTGTGAAGCCACTGACCTTAGTAAGGTTTCACTGATGTGTGTTCCAGAAATGTCACAACTCCTGCTCAGGTCACAGTGTCCCCAACATTAAAAAACAAAAAACAAAAAACAGTGACTTATTCTACAAAGGGATAGTTTTTGTTTATTCTAATAAACTTTCCATTTTATTTTACTTAAAAAATTTTTTACATTTATTTATTTTTGAGAGACAGAATGAGACAGAACATGAGCAGGAGAGGGGCAGAGAGAGAAGGAGACACAGAATCTGAAACAGGCTCCAGTCTCTGAGCAAACTTTCAGCACAGAGCCTGACGTGGGGCTTGAACCCACGAACTGTGTGATCATGACCTGAGCTGAAGTTGGATGCTCAACCGACTGAGCCACTCGGGTGCCCCTAAACTTTCCATTTTAAAATAGTTTTAGGTTTACAGAAAAATTCCAAAGATCTTGCAGAGAATCTGTCACCAATATTTTGAAATTTGTATGAAAACTCAGGGGCACCTGAGTGGCTCAGTTGGTTAAGCGTCCGACTTTGGCTCAGGTCACGATCTCACGGGTTGTGGTTCGAGCCCCACGTTGGGCTCTGTGCTGACAGCTCAGAGCCTGGAGCCTTTAGAGTCTGTGTCTCCCTCTCTCTCTCTCTCTCTGCCCCCTCCCCCACTCTCTCTGTCTCTAAAAAATAAATAATAGACATTAAAGAAAATACAATAGAATTCTTAGGTTGGGAGCTTCGTTTGGAGTTATTTGGCTGTGATCCTGTACTTTTGTAAACTGGCCAAGTAGAATGTGTCTGGCAGTAGCAGGATCTCGGTCTCTTATAATCTGAGTGGATTATATCAAGAAACCTTCATATGGAAGAATCCTTTTTTGCCCTCATATTTGTGATGTGCTCACCTTCTGGTTTCTGGTGGGATACACTTGTCACGTGCATGGTCTGTGGAGTAATTGATCACAAATAGGTCTTTAAGCTTCTACCTGTCAGGCTTTGAGGATAACAGAAGGGTATACAGTTTATGAATATTACTTTGGAGGGTACACACAGACAAAGTATCTATGTTAGCAAGGCTTTTGTGAACACATGGGGTTATTACAGTTGGATTAGACTTTCTCAGCCATTTTATGGATAGCCAAATACACCATATTTTATTACAAACATCTATAATTAAATATTTTTTATTTTCTTATTCATAAACGGAGGTGACTTGGTGATTTTTTTTGTTTTATTGTGAAGTTATTTTATTTTTTAATATTTATTTTTGAGAGAGAGAGAGAAAGAGAGCCAGAGAGAGGGGAGACATAGAAGCAGGCTCCAGGCTCCGAGCTGTCAGCCGTAGAGCCTGACGTGGGGCTCAAACCCATGAACTATGAGATCATGACCTGAACTGAAGTTGGCCGTTTAACCGACTGAGCCACCCAGGTGCCCCTATTGTGAAGTAATGTTAAATCAGCTTTGGTGAGGTGTAGTCTGTGTACGATAAAATGCGTTGATTGTACGTTCCCATGAGTTTTGACAGATTTATACATCCTTGTATCCATGACCACATCAAATATATGGAATATTTTCATTACCCCAAAATGTTTCTTTGTGCCTCATGCCAGTCACCCTCCCTGGGCCCTAGGCAACACCTGGTTTGCTTTCTGTCACCGTAGATTAGATTAGTCTTATCTGGGGTTGTGTGTAAGTGGAATCATATATCATATACTCTTGTAACGACTCAGTGTAACGTCTGAGTGATTTATCTACTTGATTACGGGTATCAGTTGTTCATTTCTTTAAAAAGTCGTTTTATTTTGACAAATTCATGGATTCACAAGAAACTGCAAAGATAGGAACAAGAGGTCCCATGTACACATTACAGGTCAGTGTTAACTGTGGGGCAACTTCAAAACTGACTCTAGCCCAGTGACCGTGTCTCGTTCTGGGTCGTTCTGTCGCATGTGTGGATTTCTGTGGCCACCAGCACAGGTACGCTACAGAGCTCTTCCACCGCCCCAAAGCTCTCCCTGCTTTCACCCTCTCCCTCCCTCTTCACCATCCCTCACTCCTGGGAACTACAATCTGTTTACCATCTCTATAGTTTTGTCGTTTCTAGAATGTTATATAAATGGAATCATTCCAGGGGCACCTGGGTGGTTCAATCGATTAAGCATCTGACTTTGGTTCAGGCCATGATCTCACAGTTCATGGGTTGGAGGCTCAAGTCATGATCTCACGGTTCATGAATTCGAGCCCCGCATCAGGCAGCTCGGACCCTGGAGCCTGCTTTGGATTCTGTGTCTCCCTCTCTCTCTCTGCCCCTCCCCTGGTTGTGTTTTTTCTCTCTCTCTCCCAAAAACAAATAAACAGTAGACAAATAGAAATGGAATCATACAATATATGACCTTTTGAGATCAGCTGTTTTTCACTCAACATAGTGCTTTTGGGGCAAAGGATTGAATCCTGTCTGCCAATCCAGTTGGCGCCTTCTGATTTGAGGAGTGGGGTGGGGAGTGGCACCTTGTGATCACCGGGTGCGGATGGAAGGCTGGGACCCCCAAATGGTCTCCCCTGACATCTTGGAAAGTGGCCTCATCAACACCGTGTGGCCATAAAAGTCCCAGCTCTCTGCCCATTTTCTTCAGATCACACACCAGCAGGGGGATGTTAGAGGCACCTTGTTCCAGCCTGAGAAGAGAGGTGGGGGCTGCTGAATGCGGGTGTGGATGGGGCTCTGGCTCCTTCCATGGTGTTTGGCCTGCAGACAGCAATTGTGCCTAAAAGTCTTGCAAACTAGCAAGACTTTCTTCTTCTTCTTCTTCTTCTCCTTCTCCTTCTCCTCCTCCCCCTCCTCCTCCTCCTCTTCTTCTCCTTCTTCTTCTCCTCCTCTGACCAGAGAAATTTCTTGGGTTTTTGTTGTTGTTGTTGTTGTTGTTGTTGTTGTTTGTACCTATTGGTGCTCCCAGGTTGGCAGCACCTCTGGCATCCAGACCCAGATGCATGAGGGAACCCCCCCCGCCAGGACTCACCACCGTGTCATTTCTGAGGTCCTGAGGTCCCTCGCCAGTCTGTCTTCTTACCTATACCTTTTACAGTCTTCTTATGTTTGTTTTCTTATTTTTATTTTATAAAAATGTTTTATTTATTTCTGAGAGAGAGCGAGAGAGACAGCATGAGCAGGGGAGGGGCAGAGAGAGAGGGAGACACAGAATCTGAAACAGGCTCCAGGCTCTGAGCTGGCTGTCAGCACAGAGCCCGATGCGGGGCTTGAACCCACAAACCATGAGATCATGACCTGAGCCGAAGTCAGATGCTTAACCGACTCAGCCACCCAGGCGCCCCTTCTTATGTTTGTTTTCTATGTTCATGGTTTTTAGCTGTACTTGGTGGGAAGTACAGAAAGATGTGTATCTATTTCATCCTCAGTTCATTCCTTTATTTTTTGCTGAGTAATATTCCATTGTATACAAATACCATGGTCTGTTTATCTAATTACCTGTTGAAGCAACTTGGATTGTGTCCAGTTCTTGGCTTTATGGACACTGCTGCTTTGAACATGATTTACTGCTTCTGTTAACGTACATCGCCCAGTCTTTGTGTGGACATATGTTTTCATTTGTCGGGATAAACACTTTGCGGCAGAATTGCCGAGTCATATAGTAATTGTACATTCAGCTTTACAATAAACTGACAAACTGTTTTCCAGAGTAGCTGTACCATTTTACTTTCCCACTCACGATCCTTCTGTCGCTCTCCATCCGCACTGACATTTGGTACTGACAGTCTTTTAAATTTGGGGCATTCTGGTTTTAATTCACATCCCCTGGTGACTGATGATGATGAACATCTTTTCATGTGCTTGTCTGCCACTCACGGATCTTCTTTGGAAATAAGTCTGTTAAAATCTTCAGCCCATTTTATTGAGTTGTTTGTCTTCTTATTATGGACTTGTAAAAGTTCTTTATATTCTGGACACAATTCTTTTATTAGATATGTGCCTTACAAATATTTGCTCCCAGTCTGCGGCTTGGCTTTTCATGGTCTTCACAGGGGCTTTTGAAGAGAGCAAGTTTTAATTTTGATGAAGTCTGGTTCATCAATTCTTTTTTCTTTTGGTACCTGATACTTTTTTGTCCTATGAAAACTTCACCCAAACCAAAGTTTAAAAATTTTCTTAGGTTTTTGTATAAAAGTATTATAGGTTCAGGGGCGCCCCACGGCTCAGTCGGCCTTCAGCTCAGCTCATGATCTCATGGTTCGTGGGTTCGACCCCCTCATTGGGCTCCGTGCTGACAGCTCAGAGCCTGGAGCCTGCTTCAGATTCTGGGTCTCCCTCTCTCTCTGACCCTCCCCTATTCATTCTCTCTCTCTCTCTCTCTCTCTCCCTCTTCTCCCACCTCTCAAAAATAAACATTAAACAAAAAAGAGCGGTTTTGGGACAGTTAAAAAAAAAGGTGCAGAGCCAGACCACCTACGTTTGCCCCACCATTACTAGATATGTGACTTTAGGAAACTTATTTCATCTCCTTTGTGCTTCACTTTCTTCCCTTGTAAAACTGCAAAAATAATAGTGCCTACACACTGATTTGGGGGCGGGACTAAAAGTCAACGTATGTGAAATGAGTAAATAGTGGCTAGTAGGCAGTGGATTAGTGTCAGATGATACTGTTGTTTTTACTTCCCGTGTCTGCTGGGAGCAGCCGTGTAGTGGTCATGAAAATAAAATGCATAAGAATTCTAACTGGGGTCTAGAAACACAGAGACGGAGGAGTCAGGGAAGTCTCCAGAGGGGAGACTGTATATTTGGGTTGACTTTTGAAGAATGAACGTAATTCGCCAGCTATGTGAGGAGAAAGGAGCATCCTTGGCAGAGGGAAGTCCAAATTCAAAGGCAGAGGACTGATGATGTCATGGGCTTGTGATAAACAGTAAATGGTCTGTGGGGCTGGAGTCTAGACTTCATGGGAGCAGATGATCAGAGGGTGCTGTGGGGGTGCCATTGGAAGGGAGGGCAGGGGCCACATTACCATGGGCTTATATGTGTCGTGAAAACCATACAAGAAAAGGCAAAACTCGTGTTGAACCTGCTCATTGAACTTTGGGAGGAGTTGGTACCGGTGAAGACAATGAGGATTGTCTTTTTTTCTTCTGTCTGCACATGACTTTAGACTTGGGTTGACCCACAAGCAGTGGTAGGTCTGTTTAGACCAGACGGGGCAAGGGTGACAGAAGAGCTAAGGAGTACAAGGGCCAGTAAAGGTATGTGTGGTGGCAGTGTGGGCGACAGGCAGTGACGAGAGTAACCACATCAACTGGGCTGTTCTTCCATTCCCCTGATGTTGGCTGAGTAGCCGCTGTGTGGATTCCCAGACATCGAGGGCACAGAGAGAACTGAGACAAAACCCCACTCTCGTTCTGCCATCCACTACCTATTGACTATAGTATATGTATTTGTTTCCTGAGTATTTTGAGGCACATCCCAGACACCATATAATTTCACCTTTAAACATGTTCCTGTGTCTCTCTTATTGATGACTGTAGTCAACAGCCGCCATATTGTTTTCACCGTATCATTCATCACCTCGTGCCACATAATAGCATCTGATAGCTGATATGAGATAAACTGATCACCTCACCTCTAATAGTCCGTGTGCAGTCACATTTTCCCCAGTGTTTTAAAAATGCCTTTTTAAAGGCTGGTTTTTTTGAATCTAGGTTCAGACAGGGGCCGCCATTGCATTTGGTTGACCCGACTCTCCTACTCACCTCTAAGCCACTCTCCATAGACCCTTGCAACCTTTCATGCCCCTGGAAAGTTTTGTATTTTAAAATTATGATATGGTAAAACTCACTTTTTGGTGTACAATTCTATTTTTTTAAATCATTTTTTGAACTATTTATGTATTTAGAGAGAGTTCGTGCAGGGGAGGGGCAGAGATTGAGGGAGAGAGAGAATCCCAAGCAGGCTCCACTCTGTCAGTGCAGAGCCTGACATGGGGCTTGAACCCACGGCCCTGGGATCATGATCTGAGCCGAAATCAAGAGTCAGACACTCAACTGACTGAGCCACCCAAGCGCCCCTGCAATTCTATGTTGACCTTTGTGTAGATTCATGTGACTCCTCCCACAATCCAGACACAGAACAATTTACTCACCCCCACCCCACCAAAACCTCTGTGGCGCTGTCCCCTTTAAGTCACACCTTTCGTGCCATTATATTTGTTGGCAAATTGAGTCACTTGCTCTGTAGAGTTTCCCACCTGCTGGATTTGACAGACAGCTTTCTCACAATGTGATTCATCATGCTTCTCTCTTTCCCCTGCTTTCTGTAAGCTGGTACAAGATCTAGAGGTTGGACCAGATGCCGCCCTATTTTCTTTGTTTCTCTTTTGATAATACTTACAGGTAGTGCTGTGGTTTCCTATCGCATGACATCAGAAGGAATGTAGTTTTTGGTGGAATCGCTCCTAGTGGTGCTGAAATTCACCACTGGGTTCACGTATTGGCTGGATCCCCTCTGTGGAGCGTGCCCGGCAGCCCCTCACCTGGTGACTTTCCTAGCAGTTCATGGCCACCAGGAGCTGGAACTTCATTAGGGACTACAAAGTGGGGATTTTCTAGTTCTGTCATTTCTTTTGCATGTATGAATTTTAGTTATTCTATTCTGATATACCTTGAGCAGAAGGAAAGGATCAACCAGGAAGAGACTGTGCAGTCATTTCTTTGCAGAGTTGGTGGCCCTGTGTAGCTAAGTGTAGGCGGTATGGAAAAAATCATTTGTAAAGACCAGGGTGCTTCTCCGGAAGGAGGGGCCAGGCTCTCCTCCTCTGCCCAGCCGCACTCTGCCTGAGAAGCAGAAATAAGCCTGCCCTGGGCTGATGGCAGGGTGTGGGGGAGCACGGCGGAAGCTTCTGGGGCACCTCGAGCTCTGCTATCTGGAGATTGGGGGCCATGCAGAGCAGCGCCGGCCTGACCCTTGCTCCTTTCCCTGTCATCCTCTGGCTCATCCGATTCTGGGGAGAGGGTTTGAGGGGGGAGCCCTGGGAGAGACTGGCTAAAGATACGGGCTGCTCCCTGCACTTTTCCTTTTGCCGAGTTTCTGAGTCTAAGTCGGGGCTCAGGTGGGGAAAAGGGAAAGAGCTTTGAATTGGATGAAAAAATGGGCATTCGATCGTAAATTACACTTGATCTTTTTTTTTAATGTTGTATTTATTTTTGAGAGAGAGAGAGTGTGAGTGAGGGGCGGGCAGAGAGAGAGAGGAGGACAGAGGATGCGAAGTGAGCTTCTCGCTGACAGCAGAGAGCCTACTGTGGGGCTTGAACTCACGAACCGTGAAATCCGACCTGAGCCGAAGTCAGACGATAAATCGACCGAGCCACCCAGGTGCCCCTAGACTAGACCTTTTAATATCTACGATTATCCTTGTTCTAACAGCCAAAGTGACACAGGAAGTTATAGGACCTTCGATGCTACTTATGCAGATCTCTTCCGTTTGTGCAAATTCACTGAGCACATGCATGTAGCTTATACTTTTCTATAAGCATCTTCAATTTCAGTAAAAATGTATAAGAAAGCTGCAGGTTGTAATATAGTCCAGACGTATGGAAGGGAGGTCTCACACAGGTTTAAGGACAGTGGAGAGTTAAAAATAGAGATTTCAGGACTGTATGCCACCGAGTCCTGCCCATTGATGCCATTGACAGGTTATGTACCACCTGACCCTCTGTTGTGTCTAGTCTGATGTAGCCAGGGGAACATGGTATGGGAGCCCTGCTGGAAAATTTCATCAGGAAATTAATGAAAGGAACATTCCCTCCGGTGGCTGGGTCAGCCAACTGGAGGAAGCCATGGAGCTTGGCGGGAGTAAGGCACAGTCAGGAGGCTGTGACACGAGTGCCGGGCGGGCGGGGGTGGGGGGCAGGGGGGAGGTCACACGTATACCTGCAGCCCAGCCTCTCCCGTGAGGACGCCTGCATACACTGCCTGCTGCGGATCCACTCCAGGATTAAGAAGCACCTCCCCCTACCACGTCCATCCTGAGCTCATGATCTTCCTCCCCAGACCCCGTCCTGTTCCAGCGTCCGACTCTGTGGATCCCATCCGTCGGACGCTCGGGTGTGCAAGCCAGAATCCGGAAGTCACTCTTGCCTCGTGCCTTGGCCAAGCCTTGCTCTGTTGAAGGTCTCCCGAGTCCTCCGTCTTCTCTGCACCCCGCGGCCTTTGCCCCAGTTGAACTGCTCCTGCAGCAGGAGCCCCACTGGACCTCCTTTGCCCACCACAACCTGCATCTGGGCCATTTACTGCTCTAAATATTTTAATGTTTTTTTATTTTTAAGAGAGAGACAGAGTATGAGTGGGAGACGGGCAGAGAGAGAGGGAGACACAGAAACCAAAGCAGGCTCCAGGCTCCGAGCTGTCAGCACAGAGCCCCATGTGGGGCTTGAACTCACGAGCCGTGAGATCACGACCTGAGCCAAAGTCGGATGCTCAACCGACTGAGCCGCGCAGGCGCCCCTCATTTGGCTTCAGAGCCATTCGATCTGAACCATCAGGATTCTTGTGGCCAGATCCGTTCTAAAGGAGGGATTCCCAGGTGGTGGCCCCCAGTGCCTATGTGCTGCTAGGTGAGGGCCCGCTGCCCACACAGATGGGTCGGAAGGCTTGGGGAAGGACCGGCCTCGGCAAGGTGGTTGCGTTTGGAGAAGACGACCTCAGACAGAATCCCGGGGGCGCTGTGCGCGCGGTTGCTAGATAGAGAAACGGTAAGGATGCTTGGTGCTTCTAGGACATGGCCCAGTGTCATCCACCCGGGGGTGGGGGGGGGGTCCGGAATATGTGGCCAAATCAAGGAGTCTGCCCATTCCTCTACTGGTTTTATTTTTTCTTCACTAAGTTTTATTTTTGTGAGACTTGGGGACTGAGTCACAAAGGAATCGGTCATCTACTGTTTTGTTCCCCTCCCCAGGTTTCTGGGAATCTCCCCCTGTCCGCCCATGGGTGGACCAGGAGAAGAGCCGGGTTCACACCCTGTTCCTGGGTGCACTTGATTGCTCCAGAGATAACACCTGACCTGGGTTTGGCCAGTCTTTCCTGGGAATTTGGAAGGAAGGCTGAGAGACGACAGCTCAGCCTGATGCGGGGACAGAACTTCCTGTGTCCCAGCCTCTTTGGAGCCTGTTGTGGAGGCTCAGCTGTACCTCTGCCCTCGGGCTCCAGGACAGATGCCAGGCCGCTGACACTAAGCTTCCCCTCGCAAATGTACGGTGGCTTCCGTGGGTTTCTGTTACCAGGACTCAAAATAATCCTACCTCACGACTCTCTGGGAACACTTCTTCATGAAGTTCCTTGTTTGTTAGCCTGAAGGCTGCCTGACGTTAGTCATAAAATTCTTTTTTCCCTCCTGGAGATAAAGATGGAGGTGATAACTGTACATAGTGAACCAGTAACCACCAAGCCCCGCCCTCCTTGCAGAAAATAACCGTGGCAGCCACGGAGGACCGTCTCTGTGTGCAGGATTCCTACTGGAACTCTCTATCTGACTAGAAGTCCTGTGTGGCTGTGCTTACTCCTACTTTATTGTCGTTATTCAGGAATAAGATGGAGCTGCACTTGAACCTGCCCCACAGTGTCTCCAATGAGAGAACGGTTATGAATAGATGTTCACACATGGAGTCTGGTGGCATCACCACTATCTGCCATTCCTGTCCCTTGGATGTGCTCGCTCCTCCCGAGCCCAAGGACAATCTTCAAGAAAGTGGAAAATACAAAGTACCTGAAGGTTGAAAAACAAAAGACGTATCCTAGTTGGAGAAAGTCAAAACACACGTGGGGTATCGTTTGAATATCTCTTGGCTCCGATTTGGCTTGATAATGAAGGCAACAATATTAGAGAAAGGAGCCTTGACTTGTGTCTGTCCCTTTGTGTCCCGAAGCAGGTCCAGCTCAGGAAAAGAGGGTTCCTTGGTTTTGGCAGAGTCCTAGAAGAAACTGGGGTTCGGGTTGGCTGTGGGACTACCTCTTCGGGGGCCCAGGAGAGAGTATCAGAAGGATGGGGGAGGGGTGCTGGGAGAGTCTGCCCCCCATTCCCTCCTTTGTTCTTTGCCTTGGGAGATGGTTGAGTTCCCTTCCACTGCAGCCCGCGGTGGCCTGGAGGCACAGCTCGGAGCAGCCTGACTGCGGTTTTACTCCTTTATTCCTCAATGTCTCGTCCCTCGCATCAGATCGTAGGGGCTTTAAGATTGGGCCATGGGGTGGTTTCAGAACAGTGTCCACAAATCCTTTGACCCTCAGTCCATTGAAAGGTGGGGCTTGGGATGCCTGGGTGGCTCAGTTAAGCGGCTGATTTCGGCTCAGGTCATGATTTCAGGGTGTGTGAGTTCGAGCGCCGCATTGGGCTCTATGCTGACAGCTTAGAGCCTGGAGCCTGTTTCAGATTCTGTGGCTCCTCTCTCTCTGCCCCTCCCCTGCTCACGCTCTTTCTCTCTTAAAAATGAATAAACATTAAAAAAAAAAAAAAAAGATGGAGCTTGTGTCTCCCGCTCACCTGAACCTGGGAGGGTTTGTAACTCCACGTGCAGCCAGTAGAGTGGGATGGAGATGATGTGTGAGTTCTGAGGCCAGGTCGGAAAAGGGCTGCAGCTTCCCCTTTTGCTGAACACTTGTTTCTGGAGCCCTGAGCTGCAGGGTAAGCAGTGTGAGCCCAGGCTGCAGGGAGAGGCCGTGTGGAGGTGCTACTGCCAGTAACTCCAGCCAAGGTCTCAGCAGACGGCTATCGTCGAGTGCCAGACAGGGGAGCTGAGGCGCCATCGTGTGAGTCCCGCCTCTGGCAGTGGGGTCCTCCGGCTGGGGAGCCTTCCTACCTGAGGTCCCAGAGGTCATGGAGCAGAGACAGGCCTTTTCTGCTGTGTCCCCACCTGAATTCCAGACCCACAGCATCTGTGAGCAACAGAAAGTGTATGTTCGAAGGATTTATGTTTTGAGTTAACTTGTTATGCAGTGAACCCAAAGCAGTGAGAGCACACTCCCTTACCCCTCTCTGTACTACTGGAAGCTTGGAGAGCAGTGACTGAGCCCTCGTGGTCTCCGTAGGCATGCTGGATCTCAGGAAGAAAATAAATGGAGAAGTCAAGTTGGGCATTCCCAATTTATTCTTCCCATAATTACCAATGAGGTAATGGCATTCCATCACCCCTGAGACCTGGATCCTTGCCGGAATTAAGCTTCCTTCTCATCAAGGAAACATCAGAAGAAGGACACAAGTGCTCACCTCTGTCAAGAAAGGCATCTTAATGAGCTCATTCTGCAGTCCCCTCCTCCTCCAATCATTTCAGTGTACTCCTGTCTTTCTTTTTTGTTGTGTTATAGTGTAATAATATAAATTATGATGAGGTTAAAATAAAAGAATAAGTAATGATAAAAATTTTACTGAATGTATGCTACATAATTGTATATAATATGTAATAAAAATATTATAATTAAAGAATAACATCCTTTTATTTGTTTTTGTTGTTTTGTTCTCTTTCATTTTAGTGGTTCTTTCAAATGTTTTGTGTTCCTTGGCTATCTCTTCATGCAAGTGGGGGGGCCTTACGAAGCTGACTGGAAACTCTGAATATGTAGGCGAGGTTTCCAGATGTGTTGGGCTCTCACAGGGAAACTGGAACGTGAAAGGGCTCTGTCTTTGGGTTACACCTCCAAATGTTAATTAGAACAAGGAGGCCTTTTCTCTGGAATAGTTTAATTCTGCAGACAAGAAGTGCCCTGTCTCCTGCTGTGGAAGTGTGAGCTACTTGCAGATACGAGCAGGTTGGGGAAAGACTGGGGTCCCTATCATTCCGTGTGAAGTGTCACTTGATCTCCCTGTTCTCAGGCTGTTGGGAGGAAAACTTTTCCTATATCCTTCAAAGATTCTTCCAGCTGGTGTAAGAATTAAATTGAGATAAGACAGATTAACAGGAGAAAATCAAATTTAATTTCCTACATATGGGAACCCCACATATATGAGAGGTGCAAAGATATATAAAACGGGCAAAGATGTATGTCAGCCTGAGCTAAGGATTGGGATAGGGGCCTGGGGTTCAATGAAGAGGAAAGCAATGTGGGGTGCAGTAAGAGGAAGAGTAGCTGCTTGGTAATTAGGTATCTACTCTGCCATTGGATGGGTCATTCAGATAGAAGTTACCTCTGGTCATAACTCTTATTCTGGGAAAGACCCCCAGTTTAGATTCTTCTAGGTAGTTAAGGGAGGTACTAAAGTTTCTCTTGAGCCCCCAGGGTCTCCACTGGCTTCAGCTCAAAATAGTCCACATGCCAAAGTGGCACATTTTGGGGAAACTTGTCCTGAACCCCTTCAAGTCCCTTATCTCACCCTCTTCCCTCTACCCTACCTGGTCACCCCAAGCCCAGAGCATCTCACTTCTTCAAAAAGTAAGCCTCTCGCCTTGCAGTGGGAAGGATGGTAGCCTGTGTGTGTGGGATAGGAAGGGACTTGGTGGTCTTACAAGCACCCCCTCATGTTGGCCTCATGTCTCACCCACCAGCTTTTATGATCTCGTGATGCTCCAAAGGCTGACCCTTTCCAGATTCTGTGGGGTTTAATTGGCTCCCTTCCCAATGGGTAGCCCTCTTTAGGTTTAGGAAGATTAAATTGACCATCTAATCATGGAACTCAAACTCAGAATTGTCCATCTTCAAACCTCTACGTTTCTTAGTCTATTTTGCAAAGTTAGAATAACACCTAACAAACCTGAGAAAATAGGATTACCAGAAGAACCAACTTCAGAATATACAGGATTCCTAAATAAAATGTTAACAAACAGAATCTAGCACAATACTGAAAAATCTATGCATAGTAGACAACTCAGTAAAGAAATACAAAGTAAAATGAAACACATTTTTTTGTGTATGTGATGAACTTGGCAAAGATTTTAAGAAAGATACTAGCCATTGCAAGCAGTGGTAGAAGGAATAGGCCTTCTGTGTTTCTGATATGGGACTCAATTGGCATCGCCTTTCACTTTTACTGTATGTGGCAAAAGCCTTAATATCTCACACAAAATATTAAGAAATCTGTCTATGAAGATATTCATCTCATCCTTATTTATAGTATTGTAAAATTGATAACAACTTATCTGCCCACTAATATGGCCTTGGTAGGAGAAATTATAACATCAGACATAAAATTGTGCTTAAGAATAATAATAGGAAAATACGATAATGATATGTTAAGGGAAATCATAGGTTTAAAACAGTATGTTCTCAATTTTTTTGTATTATAAGGGATTCTTTATGTCACAAAAACAACTAAAAGTGGCTTAAGAGAAAGGATGGGAACGTATTGATTCATAACCTGGAAAGTCAGGGAGCACAATGATACCTTCAGGTGAGCTGGATCCAGGTGGTCAAGGATCATTGCCAGTAACGTGCTTCCATCTCTTAGTTCAGCTTTATTTGTGTTGGTTTTATTTTCAGATCCACTTTCCGCAAGTGTTGTTAAACAAGATGTATTAGCATTCTCTAGGGAAATAGAGTCAGGGAGACTCAGGAGGGCCCATGGTGTAGTTCAGAGGCCTCAGAGCCAGAGAGCTGATGGTGTGGATTCCAGGCTGGGTCTGAAGGGCTGAGACCCAGGAGTGCTGAGGTCAGGAGAAGATGTACCAGCCAAAGTAAGCAGAGAGTGAATTCAGCCTTTTTCTACTTTTTTGTTCTATTCAGGCCCTCAGCAGATTGGATGAGGTCCATTCACATTGGGGAGGGCCATCTGCTTTGCTCAATCCACCCATTCAAATGCTGATCTCTTCCTGAAACACCCTCACAGACACACCCAGAAATTATGTTTAACCAGCACATCCCGTGGCACAGTCAAGTTGACATATAAAATTAACCATCACAGAGGGCCTACCAGCAGCTCTGGGATTATGTTTGACTAATTTAATAACCTAGCAACAACAACAAAAAAAGTCTTTCCTTCCAAAACCATTCCAGCCCAAATCCCAGTGCTGCATCTCTTTGGCCAGGCCTGGGTCATGTACTCTTCTCTTCAGCTGAGAGATGGTGTGGGTCCCACCTGAACTATGTAATAGTGATAGTAGCTAAAATGTATTGAGTACCTATTACATGTCCCATTAGGAATCTGAGTTCGAGTTCTGTGATAGATGTGTAACCCTGGGCAATTTAATCTCCCCACATCTGAAAAAGATACATAGTCCATGTCCCTGGTTTTATTTCAGTTACTCCTCTGGGCAACCCTCCTGAAATAGATTCTATTCTCATTTTACGGATGAAGAAACTAAGGTTCAGGCAGGTTAACTATATTATACAAAACAAGAGAATTAGCAAATGATGAACTCATTTATGTGGATTGAGAATGTGGGAGGAGGCAGTTCCCCAAAGAAGAATCATATGCTCCTTCTGACCTTGGAGACAGAGCCCAAAACAAAAGCGAACAAAAACAAAACCAAAGAACCCCACAGAATACATATAGGGATATGAAACCCTATAAATCTATCACTAATATACTCATAAAGGCAAAAGAATATGTTGCACTCTTGTTATAAGAAGAGGGATGAGGTAATCACACATTCAAGAGAATTGAAAAAAGAGCCCTAAAGGTTAAAGCAGGAGTATAGACTGAAAAATGTACTAAAAGAGTTGGAAGATCAATTTGAGGAAATTCCTGAAGAAGACAAAGGGATGGAAAATAGGAGAGAAAACATAAGCCTGGGAGATTCAATATCTGAATAACCGAGTTCTAGAAAGAGAGAACAGAGAACATTTAGGGGAGGCAGTCATCAGTAAAACAATAAGGAAACACTTACCAGAACTGAAGGACTTGAGTTTCTAGGTTAAAGGGTCTTTCAAATGCCCAGGAAAAAAAAGGATGAAAAGAAACCCACTGAGATACATCATCATGAAATTTTGAAACACTGGACAAAGAGATCTTAAAATCAGAGAGAGAGAGAGAGAGAGAGAGAACGGAGAGACACATAAAGATCATATATAAAGGATGAACAATCAGATATGGCTTTGGATGTTTCAACAAAAAATACCGGGAGAAAGAAGACCATAGAGCAATGCCTTCAAAATTCTGAAGAGTGATTTCCACCCTAGAATTCTTTACCCAGCTAAATTATCAATCAAATATGAGGGTAAATAAAGGCATTTTCAGACACGCAAGATTTCATAGTGTTTCCCTCCCGTGCAACCCTTCTGAAGAAGCTACTGGAGACTATGCTTCTTGAACAAGACAAGCCAGGAAAGGGGAAGGAATGGGACTGCTCAGCTAGGAATCTGACCCGGGGGTGATGGTGGAGGGGATCCTCAGGGTGAGGGTGATGGGGGAGTCCAGGGGATGGCCATGCACTAGATGCAGAAGGAAACAATTCGGATTGAAGCCCAGGGACTACAGAGAGACGTAGCGAGGGCTGCTGCCATTACTGCCCCGTTACCTTCACGCTAACCTTCAACCGAGGATGAATACCCAGAGGCTCCGGCCCGAGGTTTCCACTGTGCTTACCTTATTTTGACCATGTGTTGATGATGTTTCTACTCATTCCTGCATGCCCCACTGCCTGATGTGCTGCATATACTATCTAGAAATGTTGGAGGGGAAGTCATGGTGATCAGAAAATACAGAACAGCCTCTCCCTCTGTCCAAATACCTGAAACCTGGTCCATGCTGTGGTGCTTCTGTCTCAGCTGTGCTGAGCCTGATGTCCAGTGTTACTCGTCCCTTACTCAGTTATTTTCCCATCAAAGGCTTTTGCAAATGCTCAGGGAAGTTGAAGCCAGACAGTGGCCTACAGAGTGTTCAGCTTAGCTTCTCCCCAAGCCTTCCTCCCACAGCGGTGGCATTAGCCTCTCCTAATAGTCCTAGATTGCAGCTTGCTGCTCAGAGTTTCAAAACTTGGTAATATTTGGGGATGCATATGTAGGTGGAAAGCTTAAAAGGGAAAATGGGAACGATCAACACAAAAGTCATCACGGTGGTCCCTGCCGGGGGTAGAGAAGAGAATGCATTTGAGAAGGAGTAAACAGAAGCTCTCAAAGGACTGGCCATTCTTTATATCTCCAGCTGGCCCAATGATTGTCTACCCTATTATTATATTTAAATGGCACAACTGATTTTATATCGTCTTCTATTCCCATGATACATTTCGCAACAGACCATTTAAAAATCAGGTGCTGTGACTCAATAAAAGGGGAAATGACTGTGGAAAGCAGAAATAAGAGATGTTCATCCAGAGTCGCTGGAAAATGAAAACACCTGTGAAGAGAAAGGACAGGGAAGAACATTTGCATCTGGCTGTCTTTGTTGTAAGGAATAGACTTGCTCAATTTAACCCAAGAAAGGAAAGGGATTGTTTTGAGCCAACAGGTGAAATGGACTGGAACGATAAAACTCAGGCAGGTTTTGACTCTCCCTAGAGGCATCTCTGTGTGTCTGTCTGCTCTGTTTCCTATTGGCTATATAGCAAACCTCCCCCAAATTCATTGGTTTAAAATAACAAGCATTTATTTATTGGCTGATGATGCTGTAATTTGGGAAGGGTTGGGCAGGGATGGCTCACCTCTGCTCCACAAAGTGTTGGTGGACCAGCTTGACTGGGGCTGGAGGATGTGGGTGGCTTCACTCACATGGCTGGCTCCTCAGCTAAGGTGTCCTGAAGAGCTAGGGGTTGGTCAGGCCAATCTTTGCAACATGGTGGCTCAGGGCTCTAAGAGACACAAATCAGGAGCTGTCAGGCCCCTTAAGTGCTCGGTCTATAACTGGCACCATGTCACTGCCATTGCATTTTGCTCAAAGTAAGTCAGTAAGGTGAGGAAGAGAAACAAGATTTCACCTCTCGATGGGAAAAGTGGCATGTTCTTACAAAGGTGGGAAGAATACTTAGCAGCTGTTTTTGCAAACAGTTTGCCGTATCTTTTCTCCTACCACATAATTTTAGATTGCTTATAATTTCAATTTGCTATTGCCTTAACTTCAGTCATGATTTTCTCTCACTTCCAACTTTACTGCCAACTAGCAAATGCTTGTTGTGTTTTGTGTACAAATTCCTAAGAACCGATTGGTTCAGTTCATCTTTTTGTTCCATGTCAGTGGTCAAAGGTCAGAGGCCAAACTATTTTTTTTCTCAAGTTTTTGGTTTGAAAAATGTTAAGTCTTGGGGCACCTGGGTGGCTCAGTCAGTTGAGCATCCAACTTCGGCTCAGGTCATGATCGTGCAGTTCGTGGGTTTATGCCCGGCATCGGGCTCTGTGCTGACAGCTTAGAACCTGGAGCCTGCTTCGGATTCTGTGTCTCCCTCTCTCTCTGCCCCTCCTCTGCTCGTGCTGTCTCCGTCTCTCTTTCTCTCTCAAAAATAAACATTAAAAAACTTAAAAGAAAAAGAAAAATGTTAAGTCTTCATAATAGTGGCAAGAATAATACACTAAATGGCTATACACCCTTCACCTGGATTCACCACTTTTAACATTTGCCACATTTGCTTGATCATACTTTCTCTTTCTATGAGAATGTGTATGGAGTTGGTTGGCGACATCATATTTTACCTTTGAATGCTTTAGCATATATCTCCTTAGAACAAGGCATTCTCTTACATAACCACAATCAAATGATCACAGTCACGAGATTTAACAATTAAATACGAATGTATTCTAATGTACTACCCACATTGCTATTTCCACAGTTGCCCCAATAATGCCCTTTATGTATGATTTTTTGCTCCCTTATTGAAACTATGATCACATGTAGAAAGTCATGTCTCCCCGATGTACTTTTATTTAGACAAGTTCCCTGGCTGTCTTTCATCTTTTCTAACATCGACTTTTTTGGAAAGTCTAGGCCAGTTGTTTGCACAATGTCTCTCAATTGTGGATTTGCCTAATTATCCCCTCATGGCTAGATTCAGCTTAACCCTTTGTGGTAGGAACAGGTGAGGTTGTGGCCAGCCAGGCGACTGGCTTCTCTCGGTTGCTGGATCATCGCCTGTCTGTGCTCACTCCCATTGTTCCTTCCCCACCTCCCCTCCCCCGTCCTCTCCCAGGTTCCTTGGTCCTGAGACTCCTGGCTGAGTTTGGCCAAGAGAAGGCAATTGCAGATGATTGGAGAGTAAAAGGGGAAAGACTGGGATATTTCTCCCATTTCTCTGTTCCTGTGAGGTCTTTGCCTGTGGCTCCTTCTATGAGTCTCCTGCTCCCTCCAAACAGACCCTCCCTCACAGTTCCAGCTCCCTGGGAATCCCCCTCCTTGGCTCTGGCTCCTGGCTGGCCCCAACTTCTGTGCTCCGATAAAACCCCCTTCTCGCACTGCCCCTTCAGCCCTAGGGAGGCAGTTTCTTCTGGCTTCTCCTGACCTCACCATCCTGTGGTGGGCCTCTCAGCCTTCCATTTCCTGTGTAACCAACTTTCTTTATTTGGAGTGAAGAGCCCAGGGTGGTGTCTGATTGTGTCTGATTTCCTGACTAAACCCTGACTAATGCTGATAGGGTGCCCATCCTTGGTCTAATGTGAATGACGTGTGGAATGGGATTGTGTGGTATCAGCTCCAGCAGCATGAGCAGTAGGGGCCCCGAGAAGGAGATTCCTTTAGAAGGAGACATGAGCATGCTAGCCCCCTTCCTGTGTAAGCAAAGGTAACATCTCTGGGTGCTAGAATTTTGGATGAATTTTATAGTATTTCTCTTTCTTGTTGTTTATCCAAATTACCTACATCTCCTACAATGGGCATGGATTGTTTGGGCATGAAGAAAAAAATCGCCAGTGCGCCACATTTAGGAAACAAGTGAAAGAGAACGTTCAGCACGTTGTGCACAATAATTCATCAGAAAATACAGAAGCAGCTTAACCCCCGTAAGATCACTTGGTCCCTGAATCTTTTTCTCAGTCTTAATGAGATATAATTAACAAATAAAATTGTGACATATTTAAATTTTTTTAATTTTATTTGAGAGAGACAGAGACAGCGCAAGTGGGGGAAGAGGCAGAGACAGCAGGAGAGAGGATCCCAGGCAGGCTCCACACCGTGAGCGCAGAGATGCAGGGCTTGAGCTCATATTTTATTTATTTTTTTAATGTTTTATTTATTTCTAGGAGAGAGAGAGAGAGACAGCGTGAGCAGGGGAGGGTCAGAGAGAGAGGGAGTCACAGACTGAAACAGGCTCCAGGCTCTGAGCTGGCAGTCAGCACAGAGCCCGACGTGGGGCTCGAACCCACAAACCGTGAGATCATGACCCAAGCGAAAGTCGGATGCTTAACTGACTAAGCCACCCAGGCGCCCCTTGGGCTTGAGCTCATAAAACCATGAGGTCATGACCTGAGCCAAAACCCAGAGTTTCACTCTTAACTGACTGAGCCCCCCAGGCGCCCCATAATTGTGGTATATTTAAAACACACCGTGATGGTTTTATATACACACACTGTGAAAGATTTCCCACAACCAGGTGTTAAGGAACACATCCATCACCGCACATACTTACCTTTATGTATTTATTGTCAACTCCAGTCACCACGTTATCCATTAGAGCTTTAGCCCTTACTCATCTTATAACCGAAAGTGTGTACCCTTTACCAACCTGTCCCCTTTTGTCCCATCCCCCAGCCACTGGTAGCCACCATTCTCTTCTCTGTTTCTGTAGTTTGACTTAAAAAATTTTTTTTCTGAGGCGCCTGGGTGGCTCAGTCGGTTGAGCGTCCGACTTCGGCTCAGGTCATGATCTCGCAGTTCGTGGGTTCGAGCCCCACGTTGGGCTCTGTGCTGACAGCTCAGAGCCTGGAACCTGCTTCAGATTCTGTATCTCCCTCTCTCTGACCCTCCCCTGCTCATGCTGTCTGTCTCTCAGAAATAAATAACACATTAAAAAAAAGCTTTCAAAAGTTCTTTTTTCTATTTCACATATAAGTGATACCAAGCAGTATTTGTCTTTGTCTGGCTCCCCAAATCTTTTTTTTTTAATGTTTTATTTATTTCTGCGAGAGAGAGAGCAGGGGAGGGTCAGAGAGAGAGGGAGACACAGAATCCGAAGCAGGCTCCAGGCTCTGAGCTGTCAGCACAGAGCCTGATGTGGGGCTCAAACCCACGAACTGTGAGATCACGACCTGAGCTGAAGTCGGACTCTTAACCGACCGAGGCACCCAGGTGCCCCAAAACTTTTTAAACATTTAAATAATCCTCCTTACTTCCATTATTTTTATAGAACCCATTTTCATTTACACACATCTTTACAACTATCTGTGTTTTTTATCCATTCGAAATTCTGATGTTCCATCTAGGACCATTTTCTTTTCCCCTGAAATATATCATTTAGAATTCTCATTACTGAGGGGTTGCTGGTGGCAAAATGGAGGCAGGCTGAGGTGCATTTGCGATGGTCCTAGAAGGTATCATTTCACTGGGTTCTGCTTTCCATAGATGCTTTTGCAACATCTGAGAAACCAACCATAAGTCCAATTATTACTACTTTGTAAACAATCTGGGTTTTGTTTCCAACTATATATGAAAAATAGAGAAATAGTATAATAATTCCTATTTGCTTGTGATTCAACTTTGATAGTCAATTCATGGCCAATTTTGTTTCAGCTGTACTCCTACCCACTCCCCACCCACCGGTTTTATTTTGAAGCAAATCAAAGACATCACATTATTTCATAGATAAATATTTCAGTATACAAACCTAGAAGATAAGGGATTTCTCTTAAAAGAAAGAGAACAGGCTCCAGGCTCTGAGCTGGCAGTCAGCACAGAGCCCGACACGGGGCTCGAACCCACAAACAGAGATCATGACCTAAGCGAAAGTCGGACGCTTAACCGACTAAGCCACCCAGGCGCCCCCATCGCTCTGGTTTCTATCCCTTTAGATTAACTTTCTCTGTTCCTAAATTTCATAGATATGCAATCATATACTCTTCTTGGTCTTCCTTCTTTTGTGCCACAATATTTTTTGAGTTGTATCTTTCTTGTTGCATACAATTCCTAGTATCCAGCTATGGGACACTGGGAGAAT
This sequence comes from Hyaena hyaena, assembly GCF_003009895.1. Lineage (NCBI taxonomy): Eukaryota > Metazoa > Chordata > Mammalia > Carnivora > Hyaenidae > Hyaena > Hyaena hyaena. The sequence continues at coordinate 4,480,694 of NW_024080689.1, forward strand.
CTATTTGCAAAGAGGTGTCTAACAAAGGACCATTGTTCTAAATATGCAAAGAACTCCCAACAATCAGCGATCAGAAAACAACGTGGTTAAATGTGTGCCAAAGACATTAACAGTCACCTGACCCATAAAGGTATGCAGCTGGCACTAAGCAGGTGAGATGATGCTTCATATCACGTGTCAATATACACATTGAGGATGTACCACTATGTACCTATCAGAACAGCCCAAATTCAGAACACTGACAACCATAAACACTGGTGAGGAATTGGGTTCGAGCCCCACATCAGGCTGTGTGCTGACAGCTCAGAGCTTGGAGCCTACTTCTGATTCTGTATCTCCCTCTCTCTCTGTCCCTCCCCTGCTCAACCAAACTGTCTTCCAAGAGGACGTCTCATTCATTGTTGATGGGTATGCAAAGCGAGGCAGCTGCTTTGGAAGACAGTTCGGTTGTTTTTTTCAAAAGCAGACATATTTGCACTACTATGTATTTACCCAAAAGAGGCAAAAACACAGATTCAAAGGGGTACGTGCCCTCTGATGTTTATAGCAGGGCTACCAACAATAGCCAGATTATGGAAAGAGCCCAAATGTCCAATGAGGAATGGATAAAGAAGATGGGTATCTATACAACAGAATATTACTCAGCCATAAGAAAGAATGAAATCTTACCATTTGCAACAACGTGGATGGAGCTAGAGTATGATGCTAAGCAAAGATAGTCAGAGAAAGCCAACTACCATATGATTTCACTCATATGTGGAATTTAAGAAACAGAATGAATGAACATGGGAGAAAAGAGGGGCAAACCAGGAAACATACTCTGTAGAGAACAAACTCCTGGTCATTAGAGGAGAGGTGGGTGGAGGAAGGGTTAGGTAGGGGACGGGGATTAAGGAGGACACTTGTGATGAGCTCCGGGTGGTTTGTACGGAAGTGATGAATCACTAAATTCTATACCTTAAACTCATATTACACCTATGCTTTTTATAATTCTTTTATAACGTTTATTTTTGAGAGAGAGAGAGCCGGAGCTGGGGAGGGGCAGAGAGAGAGGGAGACACAGAATCCAAAGCAGGCTCCAGGCTCTGAGCTGTCAGCAGAGCCCAATGTGGGCCTAAACCCACGAACTGTGGGTCATGACCTGATCCAAAGTCGAACGCTAAACCAACTGAGCCACCTGGGTGCCCCAATGTTACACTGTATGTTAACTAACTCGAATTTAAATAAAAACTTGAAAAAATGCAAAAAATAAACAAAAAAAACCTGAACATACTCTTACCATATGATCGAGCAGTCTTGCTCCTTGATATTCACCCAGAGGAACTGAAAGCTTATGTCCATGTGCAAACCTGCACACGGATGTTTACAGCAGCCGAAAGTTGTGAGTCACCAAGATGTCCTTCAGTACGTGAATGGAGAAACAAACTGGTACAGCCGACCAGGGGATATAGTTCAGTGCTGAAGCTGAGTGAGCTACGAAGGCATGGAAAGACGGGAAGAACCTTCCATGCCTACTACTTAAAAAAATTTTTTTTACATTTATTTATTTTTGAGAGATAGAGTAAGACAGAGCGTGAGCTGGGGAAGGGCAGAAACAGAAGGAGACATAGAACCCGAAACAGGCTCCAGGCTCTGAGCAAGCATTTAGCACAGATCCTGACACCGGGCTCGAACCCACAAACCATGAGATCATGACCTGAGATGACGTCGGACGCTTAACCGACTGGCCACCCAGGTGCCCCCTTCCATGCCGGTTACTAAGAGAAAGAAGCCAGCCTCTGGGCTTCACAGTGTAGGAGGCCACCTGTATCACATGGTGGGAAAGGCAAGACTCGAGAGAAATGAAAACATCAGTGGGTGCCTGGGGCTGGGGGGAGCGGGGATGAACAAGTAGAGCACGCAGGACTCCCAGGGCAGTGAAAATACTCTGTATGCCACCATAATGGTGGACACGTGTCATTATACGTTTGCTCATCCCCATAGAGTGTACGACACCAAGAGTGAGGCGGAATGTAACTCGTGGGCTTTGGCGCAAGCTGGGAACACTCAGGACAGGTCCACCGCTCAGGTCCTGGACTCCAGCACTGTCAGGGGACGCAGCTCCACTTCAGCACAGCCTAGGTGAGAAGTACTCCTCAATGCACTGTCCCAGGAAGCAGAGGAGAGGGACCTCAAGCTTTGGAAGTTTCTAGCCCCTGTCCTCTCTGTTCTTCATAGCTGCCTCCGTCTTAGAGACCCAGGTTCCAGCTTTCAGCTCACACTGCCTGTATGGCCTTGATGTCTGGGGTCAGTAGTGTCCCCTCCATCTTCTAGTGCATCTCTCCTACATCCTGCATCTCTACTCTAGGGCTGGAGAAGGTTGAACTAGGAGACATGGGACATAGACTTCTGAGGACAGTGCTGGCTGGGGAGGAACACAGTGAGCTGGAGTGTTCGGGGACCTCATCTGCCATCGGAGGCTTTGAAAGAAGGGGAAAGAGGGGTCCTGGCCTAAGGCAGAGTGTTCCTCTCCACACCCAGGTGCACAGAGATCCAGGACTCCCCACACCCTGAGCTTCTGCTCTGATGGGCCTTCTTCTCTCTGCTGCCTCCTCGTGGTCCCATTGTGGGATTCCCAGGGCTCAAGGGGACGGGCCTGGGACTCATTAATGCTTGGGAAGTGGGAGGGTGGGAAAGGGATCCACACGGGTGGGCATGCAGCACTTAGTGGACCTCCACCGCCAGGGCCATTGTATCTGCACCTTCTGTGCTGTTTCGTGTAGACTTTGGACACAAGAGCCCCCACCATAAAGGCTTGCGATGAAAACCAAATCAAGTTAAAGCCTTCATTTCTGCTGGCAAGCAGGCGGAGGCAAAACTGTGTGGTCCAGCTCTTAGGAAGGAGGGTGTACCCGCCATACAGCAAAGTCAAAGTGGCGTGGGTGGGGAAAACCCGCAGGCGCAGAGAATTCAGCACAAAGGAAGGAGCCAGCCGGACAAGTGCGCTGGTGGAACTTCCTTCATGGCGGAGGGTGGAGGAGGATTGGGGCTGCAGGTCGCAAAAGGACAGATACGGCTGGGGTGTTAGTGTGGCTGAATCAGCAAAGTTGGAAGCGAGTTGGGGCCGAGACCAGGTGGGGCCGGAAGGTCGGAGCCAACTTTCACTTCCTCTTGTCTTTCTGTTCATCTTCCCTTTTCCCCTGGGCAGGCATGTCTTCCTCATCCCTTTTTATTTAACATTGCACCGGAAGCATTTCCCATGTCGCTAAGAGTTTTCTTGATAAACTTTGTAGGGTGGGATCTATTTCGATCACAGAGAAGGTGCAGAGACAGTCCGCCCCTCACCCGATTTGTTTCTTCCGGTGTGGTATCATCTTACATTGCTGTGTCCACCTGTCAAATCTGAGAAATTGCCATTGCTACCCTACGGTTAACCAAGCTCCAGGATGTGTGCAGATTTTTACCGGTTTTTCCATGTATATCCTTTGTAAATTCACGATCTACCACATTGAAGGTTCTTATTATGACTCCTTAGTTCCTGGGACCGTTTCTTAGTGGCTCCTTCTTTTTCATGACCTTGAGAGTCTGAGAGAGCACTGGTAAGTATTTGTAGAATGTCTCTTACAGTGGGTTCGTCTGATATTTTCTGGTGATTAGATGGGGTTATATGTTTCTGGAAAGACTATCACAGAGGTGACAAGCCCTTCTCATCACATTGTATCAGAGGGTGCTATTCCTGGGGATGTGATCTTGGCCGCTTGGGTAAGGCAGCCTTTTCTAGGTTTTTCCACTGTAAGGTTACTGTGTCCCTTTTCCTGACTGTTCTGTGGACAGGAGTCGCTAGGTCAAGCCCATAGTCAAAAGAGCTGAAGGAAATTTTGCTCTTTCTCCTGGAGAGGGTAGTTTCTTAATAAATTATTTGGAATTCTGTAAGGAACGTCCGTTTCTTCTCAGTTATATATTTACGGCATCATTTATATCAGTGAGGATTCTTGTCTCATACTTTGGGTTATAATCTAATCCTTCATCAATTACTTCATTGCCAAATTCTCCCAGCTTTGGCCATGGTGCCTCTTCTGGGTTGGCTCCTGTGTTCTCCAAGACATCCTCCGTCCTTTTCTTTATTTTTATTTTTTAAGCACTATTTTTCCTCTGCCATTTGAGGTGCTCCAGGCCCATCTTGTACTTTCCCTACCCCAGCCCCAGAGTCTTGGGTTGGAGGATGACTTTACGAAACCTGATTTTTATAACTGTTGTTTTCATTTGTTTATTCTATTTAGTAGATTATAAAGATTGGTTCTGAATTTTACATTTAGGAGGAATTATTTTTTGTGGTAAAAAAAAAAAAATCATGTAAAAAAATTATTTCTGGGGAGTAAATTTCCAGGAGAAGAATTAATGGGGAAAAGGTCCTGTATATTTATTATGTTTCTTCAGGTCAAGGACAAAGCGTTGCCATATTATGGTACTAATGCATACCATTACCATCTCCAAGAATTTGTAAATGTACCAGTTCCCCTTCAATTTTTAGAATTAATAGCAAAGTATGGAATGAAAACTCTTCTTCCTGTCCCTGGTGTTTTATTCCCACCCACCCCCTTCCTGGAGAGCATGATATTAGGTGCTTGTATAGTTTTAGAATTTCTTTATGAACAAACCAGCAAAATCAATGCATGCAAAAGAGAGCATACAAAACACTGTTCTTAATGCCGTTTTTCTTATTTATATTTTGGATTTCTTTATAGAGCAGCACAGAGAACCTCCTCGTTCTTTTTACAGCTATAGAACATCCCATTGTGTGAATCTGCTATAACGTATTTAGCCAGTCTTCTGCTGATGGGCATTTAGATGCTTGCCCCATTTTTTACTAAAGCAAACAATGAGACAGCGATCGGCTTTTCCTCACATTTTCCTGTGTGCAAGGATGTGTGAATACTGACATTTCAGAAACATTAGCGCTGGCTCAAAGGAGATACTCGTTAGTGATCTTGTTAGAATTTACCAAACTACCCTCCTTAGGAGTCCTATTCAATGAACACAACCCACCAGCTCCATGTGAATTTGTGACTTCCCTGTTATCCTGTTACAAATGAAACAACAGTGAATGGACATAGAACAGAGCGTTAACTACTTTGATTATTATTACTATCATTATTATTAGAGCTTTGCCAATCTGATGGGTGAAAAATTGTACCTTGATGTGTTTCCATTTGCTTTTATATTATTGTGAATGAGGTTGAAAACTCTTTTCATGGGTTTAAAAGACATTTCTTTGCCACGCCAACCTTTGTAATCATGATTTACCTCTGAACTTTCTTCAGCCTAGAAATCCTCACCTGTTGCTTGACCTTCACTGTCTCAATTCCTCACCTGGCAATTAAAGCTCTGATAGCCTGGCACCAAATTGTATTTCCAGTCTCATCTCCGCGACTTCTCTATATCTGCTTTTTATTCTAACTTAATTAATTTTATTATTTTTCTCCGAAAACACCTTGTACCTGTTGACTCCTGGTACTCTGCACAAGCCACTAACTCAATCAGAGTTTCTTTCTTTTCTTCCTTTCCAAGAAGCTATTTCTGACCACCTCACCATCCGTTGTATTGTCCCTTCAAAAGCCTGAGGACACTAATTATTGATAGCCTGGGTTGGTCTTTACATATACGTCGTTACATACATGTTCTGAAACTCTTTGAGTTTCCCTTGTGCAGAGGCTGTGCCTCCTCCTGTTTGTCCTCAGTGCCTGACACAGGCCATGGGCACCATAGACGTTCCGTAGATTTTATACACAATGATGATGCTTAGGGATAGGGTGGTGGGTTGATGTTTGGAGACAAAGAAGGACAAAGGGAGCAGGTTGAAGGAGAAGTGAACGTGGGTATTCGGTTTAAAGGGTAAGAGCATGAGATGGAGTGAAGATCACTCTCTCACCTGTCTTTGGCAGAGCCCAGGGTCCGAGACCCCATTGGACATGGTCATAAGGTCTGAGGGCCCACATAGGCCACAGGCTAGGAAAACTTTGGTAGATCTGGCTCCCCGGCTCTACTAGGGTAGGCAGCCAATGGATTCTTGAATTTAATTCTTATAGAGGCTCAAAGAAGCCCTTCTGGAAGGCCTGGTTTCTTATTCCAGAGAGAAAGAAGGCTAAAGGTAGGAAACTATTTGATTTGTTTACTGGATTCATCTTTAAAAAATATCTGTGGAGCACCTGTTATTCTCCAGGCACTGAGAATACAGAGATTTTGCCTTGTAGAAGAGACTAGTCTAGTGTGGGAAACAAAAACAAAAAAATACATGCAGCGTTGTGTTAGTGTGAACGAATAACTCTGCACACAGGGCTAAGGAACATAAAGCAGGGGGGACAGAGAAAGACTTCTGAGCCTGAGCAGGCACCTGTTAGGTTGGTGGGGACGGAGGAGAGTGCGGGCATTACAGGCGAACAGGCAGCAAGAGTGTCCGTGAGCTGGCGAAAATCCATGGGAATTCACGAGGTTGGGCCAGGAGGAGACAAGGGATGTGGTTGTAAAGGAAAGAGGAGGTCCCCTGAGGAGACCTTGGGTGGGGCGGGGGGGAGAAGGGCAGAAGAGAAGGAGAGAAAGAGGGTCATGATCTCACAGTGAGTTCAAGCCCCGCATCAACTCAATGCTGACAGCTCAGAGCCTGGAGCCTGCTTCGGATTCTGTCTCCTTATCTCCGCCCTCCCCCACTCATGCTCTGTCTCTGTCTCTCTCAAAAATAAACATTTTTTAAAAGGAATAATTCTAGACTCTCTTTAAAATATATAAATATTTTATACATATTTTATATACATATAAACTGCAACCTTAGGAACAATATTTTGAAATAAGACCTAATAGAATGAGAGGATGTATGAGAGGGATTTAACTCTCTTACAAATATCCTTGCCCCCAAACACAAATGTCCTCTGTCCCTGTGTTCTTCCACCATACACAAAAATAAACTGAAAATGGATGAAGGACCTGAATGTGAGACAGGAAACCATCAAAACCCTAGAGGAGAAAACTTGCAATAACCTCAGCCTTTGACCTCAGACGCAGCAATTTCCTACTCGACACATCTCCAAAGGCAAGGGAATTAAAAGCAAATTAAGAGCAAAAATGAACTATTGGGGGGGAAAATGAACTATTGGGACCACATCAAGATAAAAAGCTTCTGCACTGCAAAGGAAACAATCAACAGACTACAATCAACAATCAACAAAACTAAACGGCAACAGACAAAAGGGAAAAGATAGTTGCATATGACATATCGAATAAAGCGCTAGTGTCCAAAATCTATCAAGAACTCACCAAACTCCACACTTGAAAAACAAATAATCCAGTGAAGAAATGGGAAGAAGACATGTATAGACACTTCTCCAAAGAAGACATCCAGATGGCCAACAGACACATGAAACGATTCTCAACATCGCTCATCATCAGGGAAATACAAATCAAAAGCACACACAGATACCACCTCATGGTGATCAGAGTGGCTAAGATGAACAAATCAAGAAACTATAGATGCTGGTGAGGATGTGGAGAAACGGGAACCCTCTTACACTGTTGGTGGGAATGCAAACTGGTGCAGCTTCTCTAGAAAACAGTGAAGGAGGCTCCTCAAAAAAAAACCACCTAAAAATAGAACTACCCTACAACCCAGCAATAGCACTACTAGGAATCTACCCAAGGGAAACAGAAGTGCTGATGCATGGTGGCACGTGTACCCCAATGTTCATAGCAGCACTTTCAACAATAGCCAACTTATGGAAAGAGCTGAAATGTCCATCAACCGATGAATGCATAAAGAAGACGTTTATATATACAATGGAATACTACTTGGTGTGAGAAAGAATGAAATCCCGCCATTTGCAACAATGTGGATGGAGCTGGAGGGTAGTATGCTAAGTGAAATAAGTCAGTCAGAGAAAGACATTTATCATATGTTTTCACTTACATGTGGATCTTGAGAAACTTAGAAGACCATGGGGGAATGGAAGGAGAAAAAATAGTTACAGAGAGAGAGGGAGGCAAACCATAAGAGACTCTTAAAAACAGAGACCAAACTGAGGGTGGGTGGAGGGTGAGGGAGAGGGGAAAGTGGGTGATGGGCATGGAGGAGGGCACTTGTTGGGATGAGCTCTGGGTATTGTATGGAAACCAATTTGACAATAATTATATTTTAAAAAATAAAAATAAAACCAAACGTGGCTGAAGAAAAAAAAAGCATCCTCACCCACAAATAGAAACTTCCCCTGTCCCTGCCCTCCCTGTATTCTTGTTTGAGCATTTTTGTTTAAATAAACATTTGGAGGGGTGCCTGGGTGGCTCAGTTAGTTAAGGGTCCGACTTCAGTTCAGGTCATGATCTCATGGTTCATGGGTTCAAGCCCTGCATCAGGCTCTGTGCTGACAGCTCGGAGCCTGGAGCCTGCTTCAGATTCTGTGTCTCCCTCTCTCTATGGCCCTCCCCTGCTCGCGCTCTGTGTCTCAAAAATAAATGAATGTAAAAGACCAAGGAAGAATGTCAAAGTCAGACCCTTAACTTATTGCTTCAAGGTGACTACAACTCAAGAGACTTTCTTTGGCCGTGTCAGAGAATCTCTTACCGATTGTGGCCACTGGGTGCGAAAAAGAAAGCCCCCCCGTGATTTCGTGACTTGAAGAAAGCCACTGGTCAAGAACCACCGGGGCCCTGCTCGTTCTAATGGGGTATCAGGCAGTATTTGCAAGCTGCAAGTATGCACCCAAAGCCTTCCAAGATGCTCCAGACTTTGCTTCCTGACAGCAGACCCAATTGCGGTTAAGCATTAATTAATTAATTCCGCTTGAACCCTGAGAGAAAGACATCCAGTGAAACAAATGTTTACCAAAAGATAGAAACATAGAGACTTCCTGTTTGGGCAGTGAGGTCCCCCATGGAATGTTAGCAAAGACATTCGGTAGTAAACTTACCCACCAAGTGGACCCCCCCAGGTGTGGAGAGCCAGGACTATTTCTGACCCATGGCCCGATGGTGAGTTTAAGCATCCGATAGCCAGGCTTCGTTTCTCTCCATTAGTCCTCTGATATCAGAGGTTCTTACATAATAGACGGCTTATTTGTGCCAAAACCGTTATGCATGATGGCATATGTCTTATTTAGACACTTGGGCTGTTGCCTGGAAAGAAACGTCATCGGAACATTATCTCCTGACCATCCCATTAGGTGAAAGTCCGTGGTTAAGTGGATATCCCAAAAATGCATTCAGGCTCCTGCCATCCATCCCATCCCGTTAGAGATGCTAAAAAAGCCGTTCCTCCCAGGCTAGGAGTCAAAAATGGGATCCCAGCGGTCCAGGGTGTAAGATGTCAAATCAGATTCTGGCAGAGAACCTTTACGCGCTGGCAGGATTTCCAAATTTGCGTGTTTATATCAGGAAAAATCATTAATCTAGAGGCGGCTCACGGAGATGGATTTTTGAGGATGAGCAAACAACGGAAGAGGAACATTATTTTCCATCAGGCTGAATCTATCGACATGCGTGAATTTGCTTGCATATCTGGGTGTGATTCTCACACGTGGCTCCTTTGGACGGCATGGTGGCAGATGCAGTGTGGATGGCGCGAAGGAAGTTCAGATGCTATAAAACTCTTGACATGGTTCAGAAGAGGGACTTCAAAGGTCTTGACCATAAAAATGGTGGGTTAGGGGCACCTGGGTGGCTCAGTGGGTTAAGCGTCCGACTTCAGCTCAGATCATGATCTCATTGTCCATGAGTTCGAGCCCCACGTCTGGCTCTGTGCTGACAGCTCAGAGCCTGGAGCCTGCTTTGGATTCTGTGTCTCCCTCTTTCTCCGTCCCTCCCCTGCTTATGCTCTGTCTCCCTCTCTCTCAAAAATAAATAAACATTAAAACAATTGTTTTAAATTTCCTATCCAAATGAGTGGAACAAACCATTACAGAAATAAGTCCCAAATTCACACCTAAAAAAAAAGAGTGGAGTGAGTCTGTAAACCCACAGATATTGAATATTATCTGACATTTCTAGAAAGCCATTTATAAGTTATTAATTATCTGAATTGTAAACATTTTGATTAAAGCCATGTACCTATCTACACACTTTTAAATAGTAATGTGAGTATAGGGATTTATTTGACCTATATAGTAAGTGTAAAGATTTTCGGAAATTCCACGACAATCTTTTAAAAAGATCTAAAGTCTTAGGGACCCTGGCTGGCTCCGTCGGTTAAGAATCCAACTCTTGATTTTGACTGAGGTTCTGATCTCACGGATTATGAGATCGAGCCCCGAGTCGGGCTCTGTGCTGATGGCACTGAGCCTGTTTGGGGTTCTCTTTCTTTCTCTCTCTCTTTTTCTCTCTTTCCCTGCCCCTCCTCAACTCATGCACGGAGGCGCACGCACGCGCACACACACACACACACACACACACACTTTCTCTGTCTTTCTCAAAATAAGTAAACATTTAAAAATAAATAAATGAAAAGGTCTAAAGTCTTGCATGAACTAAAATAGCAAGTTGACATTTTTATTTCCCACTGTGGAAAAATCACAAAGATGATGTACAGTCATTCCTTAAATCCACATTTCACACAGTCACTTAATTTTGCAGAAGATTGCCTTGATTAGAACAATTAGGTGAACTTGAATTAAAGTATAATTCCCTCATTTTGCTTTTGCTGAGTAATACTAAAACCATCTACATCATGATTAAAAATCCCAATACAGAAGAGTTTCTTAAAAGTTTTTATGACCATTAATAGCGTGATATAAATTTTTATATTTGTTCTTTTTTAAAATGTCTTTTTTTAAACAAGTTTAAATATTTATTTATTTTTGAAAGACAGAGAGCTCAATGCCGGGGTGGGGGGGGCCCGGAAGACAGAGAGAGAGAGAGAGAGAGAGAGGGAATGTCAAGCAAGCTCAA
>NW_024080689.1:4492264-4497877 GCF_003009895.1 Hyaena hyaena
AAGCCACTAACTCAATCGGAGAGTCTGATTCCCTTCCTCTGAACTTGTCGAAAGGATTTTTCTTTTCCTTTTTTCTTTTCTTCCTTTCCAAGAAGCTATTTCTGACCGCCTCCACCATCCCTGGTATTGTCCCTCAAAAGCCTGAGGACAGGCTTATTGATAGCCTGGCTTGGTCTTTACATATACGTCTTTAGGTACATGTTTGAAACTCTTTGATTTTCCCTTGTGCAAAGGCTGTGCCTCCTTCTGTTTGTCCTCAGTGCCTGACACAGGCCATGGGCACTGTAGATGTTCCGTAGATTTTATGCACAATGACGATGCTTAGGGATAGGGTGGCGGGTTGATGTTTGGAGACAAAGAAGGACAAAGGGAGCAGGTTGAAGGAGAAGTGAACATGGGTATTCGGTTTAAAGGGTAAGAGCATGAGATGGAGTGAAGATCACTCTCTCACCTGTCTTTGGCAGAGCCCAGGGTCCGAGACCCCATTGGACATGGTCATAAGGTCTGAGGGCCCACATAGGCCACAGGCTAGGAAAACTTTGGTAGATCTGGCTCCCCGGCTCTACTAGGGTAGGCAGCCAATGGATTCTTGAATTTAATTCTTATAGAGGCTCAAAGAAGCCCTTCTGGAAGGCCTGGTTTCTTATTCCAGAGAGAAAGAAGGCTAAAGGTAGGAAACTATTTGATTTGTTTACTGGATTCATCTTTAAAAAATATCTGTGGAGCACCTGTTATTCTCCAGGCACTGAGAATACAGAGATTTTGCCTTGTAGAAGAGACTAGTCTAGTGTGGGAAACAAAAACAAAAAAATACATGCAGCGTTGTGTTAGTGTGAACGAATAACTCTGCACACAGGGCTAAGGAACATAAAGCAGGGGGGACAGAGAAAGACTTCTGAGCCTGAGCAGGCACCTGTTAGGTTGGTGGGGACGGAGGAGAGTGCGGGCATTACAGGCGAACAGGCAGCAAGAGTGTCCGTGAGCTGGCGAAAATCCATGGGAATTCACGAGGTTGGGCCAGGAGGAGACAAGGGATGTGGTTGTAAAGGAAAGAGGAGGTCCCCTGAGGAGACCTTGGGTGGGGCGGGGGGGAGAAGGGCAGAAGAGAAGGAGAGAAAGAGGGTCATGATCTCACAGTGAGTTCAAGCCCCGCATCAACTCAATGCTGACAGCTCAGAGCCTGGAGCCTGCTTCGGATTCTGTCTCCTTATCTCCGCCCTCCCCCACTCATGCTCTGTCTCTGTCTCTCTCAAAAATAAACATTTTTTAAAAGGAATAATTCTAGACTCTCTTTAAAATATATAAATATTTTATACATATTTTATATACATATAAACTGCAACCTTAGGAACAATATTTTGAAATAAGACCTAATAGAATGAGAGGATGTATGAGAGGGATTTAACTCTCTTACAAATATCCTTGCCCCCAAACACAAATGTCCTCTGTCCCTGTGTTCTTCCACCATACACAAAAATAAACTGAAAATGGATGAAGGACCTGAATGTGAGACAGGAAACCATCAAAACCCTAGAGGAGAAAACTTGCAATAACCTCAGCCTTTGACCTCAGACGCAGCAATTTCCTACTCGACACATCTCCAAAGGCAAGGGAATTAAAAGCAAATTAAGAGCAAAAATGAACTATTGGGGGGGAAAATGAACTATTGGGACCACATCAAGATAAAAAGCTTCTGCACTGCAAAGGAAACAATCAACAGACTACAATCAACAATCAACAAAACTAAACGGCAACAGACAAAAGGGAAAAGATAGTTGCATATGACATATCGAATAAAGCGCTAGTGTCCAAAATCTATCAAGAACTCACCAAACTCCACACTTGAAAAACAAATAATCCAGTGAAGAAATGGGAAGAAGACATGTATAGACACTTCTCCAAAGAAGACATCCAGATGGCCAACAGACACATGAAACGATTCTCAACATCGCTCATCATCAGGGAAATACAAATCAAAAGCACACACAGATACCACCTCATGGTGATCAGAGTGGCTAAGATGAACAAATCAAGAAACTATAGATGCTGGTGAGGATGTGGAGAAACGGGAACCCTCTTACACTGTTGGTGGGAATGCAAACTGGTGCAGCTTCTCTAGAAAACAGTGAAGGAGGCTCCTCAAAAAAAAACCACCTAAAAATAGAACTACCCTACAACCCAGCAATAGCACTACTAGGAATCTACCCAAGGGAAACAGAAGTGCTGATGCATGGTGGCACGTGTACCCCAATGTTCATAGCAGCACTTTCAACAATAGCCAACTTATGGAAAGAGCTGAAATGTCCATCAACCGATGAATGCATAAAGAAGACGTTTATATATACAATGGAATACTACTTGGTGTGAGAAAGAATGAAATCCCGCCATTTGCAACAATGTGGATGGAGCTGGAGGGTAGTATGCTAAGTGAAATAAGTCAGTCAGAGAAAGACATTTATCATATGTTTTCACTTACATGTGGATCTTGAGAAACTTAGAAGACCATGGGGGAATGGAAGGAGAAAAAATAGTTACAGAGAGAGAGGGAGGCAAACCATAAGAGACTCTTAAAAACAGAGACCAAACTGAGGGTGGGTGGAGGGTGAGGGAGAGGGGAAAGTGGGTGATGGGCATGGAGGAGGGCACTTGTTGGGATGAGCTCTGGGTATTGTATGGAAACCAATTTGACAATAATTATATTTTAAAAAATAAAAATAAAACCAAACGTGGCTGAAGAAAAAAAAAGCATCCTCACCCACAAATAGAAACTTCCCCTGTCCCTGCCCTCCCTGTATTCTTGTTTGAGCATTTTTGTTTAAATAAACATTTGGAGGGGTGCCTGGGTGGCTCAGTTAGTTAAGGGTCCGACTTCAGTTCAGGTCATGATCTCATGGTTCATGGGTTCAAGCCCTGCATCAGGCTCTGTGCTGACAGCTCGGAGCCTGGAGCCTGCTTCAGATTCTGTGTCTCCCTCTCTCTATGGCCCTCCCCTGCTCGCGCTCTGTGTCTCAAAAATAAATGAATGTAAAAGACCAAGGAAGAATGTCAAAGTCAGACCCTTAACTTATTGCTTCAAGGTGACTACAACTCAAGAGACTTTCTATGGCCATGTCAGAGAATCTCTTACCGATTGTGGCCACTGGGTGCGAAAAAGAAAGCCCCCCCGTGATTTCGTGACTTGAAGAAAGCCACTGGTCAAGAACCACCGGGGCCCTGCTCGTTCTAATGGGGTATCAGGCAGTATTTGCAAGCTGCAAGTATGCACCCAAAGCCTTCCAAGATGCTCCAGACTTTGCTTCCTGACAGCAGACCCAATTGCGGTTAAGCATTAATTAATTAATTCCGCTTGAACCCTGAGAGAAAGACATCCAGTGAAACAAATGTTTACCAAAAGATAGAAACATAGAGACTTCCTGTTTGGGCAATGAGGTCCCCCATGGAATGTTAGCAAAGACATTCGGTAGTAAACTTAGTGTGTAGACCCCACCAAGTGGGCCCCCCCAGGTGTGGAGAACCAGGACTATTTCTGACCCGTGGCCCGATGGTGAGTTTAAGCAGCTGCTAGCCAGGCTTCGTTTCTCTCCATTAGTCCTCTGATATCAGAGGTTCTTACATAATAGACGGCTTATTTGTGCCAAAACCGTTATGCATGATGGCATATGTCTTATTTAGACACTTGGGCTGTTGCCTGGAAAGAAACGTCATCGGAACATTATCTCCTGACCATCCCATTAGGTGAAAGTCCGTGGTTAAGTGGATATCCCAAAAATGCATTCAGGCTCCTGACATCCATCCCATCCCGTTAGAGATGCTAAAAAAGCCGTTCCTCCCAGGCTAGGAGTCAAAAATGGGATCCCAGCGGTCCAGGGTGTAAGATGTCAAATCAGATTCTGGCAGAGAACCTTTACGCGCTGGCAGGATTTCCAAATTTGCGTGTTTATATCAGGAAAAATCATTAATCTAGAGGCGGCTCACGGAGATGGATTTTTGAGGATGAGCAAACAACGGAAGAGGAACATTATTTTCCATCAGGCTGAATCTATCGACATGCGTGAATTTGCTTGCATATCTGGGTGTGATTCTCACACGTGGCTCCTTTGGACGGCATGGTGGCAGATGCAGTGTGGATGGCGCGAAGGAAGTTCAGATGCTATAAAACTCTTGACATGGTTCAGAAGAGGGACTTCAAAGGTCTTGACCATAAAAATGGTGGGTTAGGGGCACCTGGGTGGCTCAGTGGGTTAAGCGTCCGACTTCAGCTCAGATCATGATCTCACGGTCCATGAATTCGAGCCCCGTGTCTGTGCTGACAGCTCAGAGCCTGGAGCCTGCTTTGGATTCTGTGTCTCCCTCTTTCTCCGTCCCTCCCCTGCTTGTACTCTGTCTTCCTCTCTCTCTCAAAAATAAATAAACATTAAAACAGTTGTTTTAAATTCCTATCCAAATGAGTGGAACAAACCATTACAGAAACAGATCCCAAATTCACACCTAAGAAAAAAGAGTGGAGTGAGTTTGTAAATCCACAGATATTGCAATATTATCTGACATTTATAGAAAGCCATTTATAAGTTATTAATTATTTGAATTGTAAAGATTTTGATTAAAGCCATGTACCTGTCTACATACTATTAAATAGTAATGTGAGTATAGGGATTTATTTGACCTATATAGTAAGTGTAAAGATTTTTGGAAATTCCACGACAATCTTTTAAAAAGATCTAAAGTCTTAGGGACCCTGGCTGGCTCCGTCGGTTAAGCATCCAACTCTTGATTTTGACTGAGGTTCTGATCTCACGGATTATGAGATCGAGCCCCACGTCGGGCTCTGTGCTGATGGCACTGAGCCTGCTTGGGGTTCTCTTTCTTTCCCTCTCTCTTTTTCTCTCTTTCCCTGCCCCTCCCCAACTCATGCACGCAGACATAACAAAAATAAATGAAAAGGTCTAAAGTCTTGCATGAACTAAAATAGCAAGTTGGCTTTTTTATTTCCCACTGTGGAAAAATCACAAAGATGATGTACAGGCATTCCTTCAATCCACATTTCACACAGTCACTTAATTTTGCAGAAGATTGCCTTGATTAGAACAATTAGGTGAATTTGAATTAAAATATAATTCCCTCATTTTGCTTTTGCTGAGCATCTAAAACCATCTACATCATGATTAAATATCCCAATACAGAAGAGTTTCTTAAAAGTTTTTATGACCGTTAATAGTTAGCGTGATATACATTTTTATATTTGTTCTTTTTTAAAATATATTTTTAAAACAAGTTTAAATGTTTATTTTTGAAAGACAGCTCAATCGGGGGGGTGGCGGGAAGACAGACAGACAGAGAGAGAGAGAGAGAGAGAGAGAGAGAGAATGTCAAGCAAGCTCCACACGGTCAGCACAGAGCCCAACGCGGGGCTCAAATCCACAAACCTTGAGATCATGACCTGAGCCGAAGTCGGATGCTTAACCAACTGAGCCACCCGGGCGCCCCCAGAAGAATTTTTTCTAATTGAAGTCGGGGAGACACACATTTATTTTTTATCTGCTAACTCAATAAGAACAAGTTCAGTTTTTATTAGTACCAGTTATGCATAGTTAATCACATGGATTTTATTATTCC
>NW_024080690.1:0-37441 GCF_003009895.1 Hyaena hyaena
AAAAAAATAAATGAAAATAATGCAGTAAAAAAAAAATAAAAAAAATAAAAAAATAAAAAGCATATACATACATATATATATGTATGTATATGCAAAAAAGACACATTTATAACCTTACAGTTCTGCAGGCCACGAGTCTGACACAGATCTCACAAGGCTAAAATCAAGGTGTCACATTTCTTTCTATAAGCAGTAGGATCCACTTCCTTGTCTTTTCCAGCTTTTAGAGGCTGCCCATATGCATTGACTTCCTCCATCTTCAAAGCCAGCAGTGGCAGCTCAAATGCTTCCCACATGCCATCACTTCGACCCCCTGTCCTGTTACCTCTTCCACAGATAAGGACTCCTGTGATTACAGTGTGTCCACCCAGATAATGCACGATACTCTCCTCATCTCCACCTTATGTCTCATCAAATTTTTATTTATTTACTTATTTGCAATCACATCTGCAAAGTTCCTTTTGCCATAGTACCTAACATGTTCACAGATTCCAGGAATTAGGACTTGGACATCTTTGTAGGTAAGGGAAACATTATTCTGCCTACCACAGTGCTATAGGTAACAGGTAAATTGGCAAGATGTCATCACTATTTTCTTTCACTCTTGCTCCCCTCAATCAGCTTCCCACACAGTCAAAGCATTTAAAAACACTGATCACATTATGTTTCTCTTTTACTCAGATTCCTTCCATGGCTTCTTGACATTCTGAATAAAATCTACACTCCTTAACACAACGTACAAGGGTCTACATAATTTAGCCAAGTGTATTTAAAACTTTTAACACCGGTACCCATAGTAACAGATCCATTTTTAAATCATAACCCAGCAAGTGCATGTGTGTACAGTTCCACAAACCAGTATTCATCCTTCCTATATACTCTGATACTTGAAATTCTGATCCATCCTTCACTGAATTTATTTTTTTTAATGTTTTTTAATGTTTATTTATTTTTGAGTGAGAGAAATTGACTGCAAGTGGGGGAAGGACAGAGAGACAGGAAGTCACAGAATGCAAAGCAGGCTCCAGGCTGTGAGCTATCAGCAAAGAGCCCAATGCGGGGCTCAAACCCAAATACCCTAAGATCATGACCTGAGCTAAAATTGGATGCTCAACTGACTGAACCACCCAAGTGCCCCTAATTTATCTGTAATATTGCTTGCAACCCACGAGTGAACTCTGACTCTTGCTTTGGAAAACACGTATCTGACCCTGCCTTTCTCTCATGCATTGGTACATCATGCTCTCTCAAACCTAAATACACTGACCTCTTATCTCAGGAGAACCACTGACTAAATGTTTTCCCTGGAACTTCTCAGGGCCTGTTCCCTCACCTCAGCTGGGTTTCTACTCACCTGCCCCTTCTCAAAGAGGTCTTCCTGACCACCCTGTCTCAAATAACCCTTCCTCCACCTCCGGCATCATTTTCTTTTATCTTGCTTTCGTTTCTTACTGCTTTGTGTCTTATTTCTCTGTTTCTTCTCTCCCACTAGAAGGAAGGGTCCAATCTAACTGTCTTGTTTACAATACTAGTGCTTGAATAGTGCTGCCTAATACATGGGAAAAACTCAAACATTAGTTATGGAATGAATGAATAAAACATGAGTGAATGAATAAATGGACTGACAGAGCTAAGACTATATGGGTTATTGTATGAAACTATAAGTTTTATTACATTATAATTTATATAATTAACAACAAATATTGGTAGTTACCATTTCTGAATTATCTATGCCATGCCAGATACTATGAAGGCCTCTTAAATAAGTTATTTCTAGTTGTCACAACAGCTCTGTGAGGCAGTTATTTTTACAGATGGGGAAATTGAAGTTCGGAGAAGTTGGGTTTCTAGTCCTGGGTTAATATATATGGCCTATAATAACAGCCATTTTTTTATAATACTTGACAATTTTTGTCAGGCATTGTTCTGAGTATTTTACATGGGAGCACTATTATTATTCCCGTTTTACAGATTGGGAAATTCAGGCATTGGACTTGCTCAAAGTCAAACAGCTAGTAAGTGGTGGCACTAGAAATCCAATTCAGGCAGTCTGGGACTAGATTCAGTTCAAGACCTACACATTCTTGCCGTTCAAAGTAAGGTCCAAGCACCAGCAGCAGCACCAGCAGCAGCACCACCTGGGGTTTACCAGAAATGCAAAACATCATGCCCATCCCAGGCCTGCATTCCGCTAAGATCCCCAAGTGATTCACAGACACAGTAAAATTGAAAATCCTTGCTGTAGGGGTACCTGGGTGGCTCAGTTAGTTAAGCATCTGACTCTTGATTTTGCTCAGGTCATGATCTCATGGTTGATGATATCGAGCCCCGCACTGGGCTCTGTGCTGAGTGTGGAACCTACTTGGGATTCCTCTCTTCCTATCTCTCTGCCCCTCCCTTGCTCACATACTCTCTCTCTCTCTCAAGATTAAATAAATATTTTTTAAAAAGAAACAAAAGTTTTGCTCTAAACCATACTGTTTCATAGGTAGACAGCAGATATAAACAGAAATAATTTTATGATAGTAGGACACCCATATAAATAATATTTAATTGGATGTATTAAATGTCATTTTATATTAATTTAAGTAAAATAATCTGAAACAAACTAAAGGAAATTGCAGAACTCCAGATAAATGACTATTTGCCCCCATAATGTTATATTCCTTTAGATAAGAAAAAAAGATTATGAAGTTCACTAAAAGATTGGAACCATTATATTTTCCTTATTCTTAACCTCATGGTTCAGCTTTTGATCATATCAACTGACTCCCTGCTATGAACAATAAGCAGTAAAATTTTCTCCCTTTTCCTTCCTACCTCTTTCCCCTACCTCTACATTTATCTGGGTCCTTTACTATTTTTCTTCACTAAGATGTGTAACATTTCCATTCTATTGCTCCACCATCATCCTCTAGTTATTTAGTCTTAATTCAGTACTTCTTTGGATTCAATGATCCTACATGTGCCTTTACCACATATTCCTCACCTCTGAGTACAATGTCAATTCACCCTTTGTTGGCTAGGTCGTTTTGTTTTGCTTTGTTTTTTTTTTTATCAAGTAGTGCTTTTTTAAATAAATCATGGGCAGCATATTCCACACATTATTTCATCTTTAAAAATTTTTAGTTACTGCCTTTATAAATGAATGAAAACTTGGCCATCTATATTACTTGGGGGTCACACATTCCTTCAGAACTCTGTAGATGCTGCCTCTAGGCATTGAATGGTGAGAAGAAGTATGAAGCCATTACAAGCACTGACCTCTTGTATGTGCATTACTACTTTCTCAGAAGTACTTCTTTTTAATTTTTGACATAATTCATAACTTAGGCAGAATACAGCTTGATCTAGATAGTTATACACATTTTTCCCTGGTTTATAATGTCTTTTCAACATACTCATTTAGTTCTTTTTTTTTTAAAGAGAGAGCAAGCACGAGCAGGGGAGAGGGGCAGAGAGAGAGAGAAAGAGAGAGAGAGAGAGAGAGAGAGAATATCCCAAGCAGGGTCCACGCTTAGGGCAGAACCTGATGCGAGTCTCCATCCCATGACCCTGGGATCACAACTTGAGCCAAAATCAAGAGTCGGATGCTCAACCAACTGAGCCACCCAGGTTCCCCAGTTCTTTTTTTATTTCAGGAGAATCTTCTTGAATTATTGTTTAGAACACTTTTTCTCTTCCATTTGACAGTTTCTTAATTTTAGGGGCATAATCTCCTCAGAGGAATCCTTTGTCCAATATACAGAGCACTTTCTCTCTAATTATTTTAGTTTTCTTTTCTTTTCTTTCTTTTCTTTCGTTCATTCGTTCGTTCTTTCTTTCTTTCTTCAATGCCATTGAAACTCAAGCTTCTCCTTCATGCCAGTGATTTGATTTTAAGCTTTGTCTATTCTGTCACTTCCTATTTGGGGTTTATTTGTTATCTGTAATGGAATTGTGTCGGCACTACCATCCCTCCTTCCTCCTAATTCTATTGTTTCACCATAATACCTTGAGGCTCCTGTTTTATCAAATTCATATCCTTATTAGATTTTTCCAGAGCATGAAGCACACTTATATAGCATATTCTTTTCCTTATTTGCAGACTCCCTTCATCTCTCTTTCACATGTTATGTTCTGGTTTGTTTCCTTTAGACTATTTGATAATGGCATCATTGTCCTGTCATTTCTTTTCCTCTGCCTAAATCTCTAATGATTAAGTATGGAACTGTCTTTTACTCTCATCCCATCCCATCTAGAACCTGTTTCTCTCTACCCTACCTCTGGTCTTTCTAAGCTATAATTTGAAGATTAGGAGTTTATTATATTTATTTTTCTGCTGGATGAGCAGGATTGAGGAGTGGGAGAGTGAACTCAAGCTAAGTGTAATCTTTAATGGGTGACTAGCACTGAACTCTTGAGAATGCCTTTACAGGAGTAGCTGATGGATGAGTCCATGAAACTTTAATTATTATCCAAGTATACATCCACCTTCTAATGGCTGTAGCCTCAATTCCCCACCTGATCACTGTTTTGATGGTTTCCATGCCATACTTTGTTATGAAATAGCCAGCTTCCCTAGCTGTACTGCATTGGATTAGATTGGATTGAATTAGATACTAGGGAATTAGAAGCCCATTTATATTTGAGGTGCTTTCAGAGAAAACTGCCAGTAGGCATGCATACAGATGATAACCCAATCTTGTCATCTCTCTGAAGTATACAAGTGGTTCCTTGAACTCAGATTGTTTTTCTCAGTAATGTCTATCAATTTGTCTCCTTCTCTCTGAAGCCCATGATGTATCCCAATGTTAACTGTGAATGCTATGGCATGTTTCCATGTATCCTTATACTCAATCTATATTAAGAACAAGGACTTTAGAGTCATAATTTCCTGGGTTCCAATCTCAATTCAACTGCTTACTCTCTGTGTCACTACAAGCCAGGTAAAGCCCTTCTAAGTCTCAGTTCTCTTGTTTACAATCTGGGGTTGATGATATCTATAGAGAGTTATGATAGAAATTATATGATATAGCATATAAAAAGTACTTGGCATATGCCTGGCATATTGTAAGCACTCGATATATTTATATAGCTATTATTCCTACACATCGTAGAGGTACTAAAGGGGAACATCTTATACGGATTCTGTTGGGGGCACCCTGTCACTACGGTGGCTTTCTGGAAAAGGTAGCATTTAGCTACATATTACTGGTTAGAGAAGAGTGAGCCCAGAAAGAGAAAGGAATGTCAGACAGAGGAGACAGACTACACTCATTCATTTATTTGTTCAGTTTAAGTATTTATTAAACATCCTCTCTATTCCAGGCCCTATTTTATTGGTGGTGGGGGGGGGTGGGTGCAGGGAGAGATACAGCAGTAAGCAAGGCAGACAAAACACACATTCTACTGGTGGAAATAAACAATAAATCAATAAATGCACACTCTAATGGCAGATGCTGGGAAGCATCAAGAACATATAAGGTAAAGGAAGAGGTAAAAGGAAAGAAAGGCATATTTTAGATAGTGTGGTTAGGGATGACTTCTTTCAGGAAAGCAACATTTAAGTAGAGGCCAAAATGAGGAATTAGTAAAGCTTTCAGGTAAGACACAACATGAGGGGGGAAAAAAGCTCAGTATTTCAAGACAACACAATCATTCACTGTTGCTGGGTTGTGAGGGGAAGCTCAGGCAGGTGCAGGTATCAGCTATGCTAAGCTAATTGATCTTTACCCTGTGCTGACCAGGAGCCACTGAAAGGTTTATCAAAGGAATGGCACAATTCTACCTGTGCTTTAAAAAGATTACTCCAGGGGTGCCTGGGTGGCTTAGTCGGTTAAGCGTCCGATTTGGCTCAGGTCATGATCTCATGGTTCATGAGTTCGAGCCCCGCGTCGGGCTCTGTGCTGACAGCCAGCTCAGAGCCTGGAGCCTGTTTCAGATTCTGTTGTCTCCCTCTCTCTCTGACCCTCCCCTGTTCATGCTGTCTCTCTCTCTCAGAAATAAATAAAAATATTTAAAAAACAATAATTAAAAATAAAAAGATTACTCCAGAAATGGTTTCCAGGATAGATCTGAGACAGTCAAACTGGTAAGGGGAAAGAAAAGCCTATTTGGAGGCTGGAGAAGAAATAAAGAATTTAAAGTTATTCAGAGGTATAACAAGGATGAATGTAAGTACTTGGATTAGCTCAGCATATCAGGTTCTTAGCTCTAAGAACAAGTATTTAGTTTGAGATCTGGTAATTTCCAAGTAAGAGAACCGGGGAAACATGGAGGTCCCAGGAGCTCATTCTAGGTCTGACTGACAAGAGGAAAACAACATGGGGGCCAAACAGTAATAAATAGACCATGCGACTCCAAGTCAATAAAAATTTAATTCCAAACCCTGCCAGAAGACAAATCAAAACTATTAATATGAAGTCTGCTCTCTAGTTCTGTCCAAGACTGGAGTAAATCTGGGTTTGTTTCTAAGGACTATTATTTGATTTTGTTTATAGAAAATGAGAAAGGAACAGGTGGAAGAAAACAGAAAAAAAAAAAATGACAAGATAAACTTCCTCAGGACCTTTAAAAATGCATCCCTTTCCATGTTTTAGCTATTGTGTGTCCATCAACAGACGAATGGATCAAGAAGATGTGGTTTATCTATACCATGGAATACTACATGGCAATGAGAAACAATGAAATCTGGCCATGTGTAGCAACATGGATAGACCTTGAGGGTGTTATGCTGAGCGAAATAAGTCAGGCAGAGAAGGACAAATACCATATGTTTGCACGTATAGGAGGATTAGGAGGAACTTGACGGAGGACCAAGGGGGAGAAGAAGGGCGGAAATGGTGGGGGAAAGGGAGAGAGGCAAACCATGAGAGACTCTTGAATGCTGACAAAAACTGAGGACTGATGGATGTGGGGGGGAGGGAGGGATGGGCATGGAGGAGGGCACTTTGGGGATGAGCACTGAGTGTTATGTAGAAACTAATTTGACAATAAACTATTTGTTAAAAAAAAAAAAAAATGCATCCCTTAACTGACATCTAATTTTTCCATGCACCATGACATTGTCTTGTCATTTACCTTGGTGATCCAATGATAGATTTTATATTCTTCCCCAAGATGTTCTCCAGCTTTTTCCCTGACAACACACTTGTAGAAAGAACATAGGCTCTGGGGTTCAGAAGACCTTACCGTCCTGGCCATGCCATAGATTAGCCATGTGACCTAGAAGTCAAGCCACTTCTCCTGTCTACATCCCTGTTTCTTCACTAAGAAAATACAAATTCATAGTGTTTTCTGAAGATTAATTAAGGTACTGAACATGATAGTACCTGGCACAGAGCCTGGCACATAGTAGGTGCTCTATGAATGTTTAATTTAGCTCAAACTTGGGATGCATGAGGAATAGGGGAGGGGTAGGAGATGAGGAAGGATCACAAAAAATGTATATGTCAAATTAAGGCATTAATGGGGGAGTAATCTAAGAACTTTAAGAAGGAAAGAAACAGATTTTCCTGCAGAGGCCAAGCTACAGCAAGGAAATCAATTAGGAAATATGATAATCCAAATAAGAAATAATGAACTCGGGCAGTGCAACAATAACAAGACTGAAAATAAAGGACAATTTCTTTAGATATTTAGAAGATAATTAATTAACGTGGAAGTGAAGGAGAAAGAAGAGACTAAGGGGCTCCCAATTTCTGACCTGAAGGACTAAATCCATGGTCCTATTCAAAATATAAGGAATGCAGGAGGAAAAGCAAATATGAAAAGAACATAAGGAAATCACTCACTAGGCATTCACTCATTGAATGATTCCAATCACTCAACAAATATTTGTGGAATGCCTACAATATAACAGCATGGAGCACACAGCAATGAAGATACAGAGATGATCCTTCCCTTCATGGAGCTTACACTACAGTGAAGAGTAAGCTAGATAAAAAGGATTCAAGGAAAATGATCCAGGTAGAGTCAAGAGCATATGTGAAAGTCTTCAGACTGAAAAAAAATATCATCTTCATGGATGTAAAGGAGTCAGTCTTAGGCTCAAGGGAAGAGACTGAAGCACAAGATGAGGAAGAGGCATTTTCTAAATCATATAGGTCCTGCCAGACCATTTTAAGGAGGCAAGCTTTATCCTTACATTTTGTGAAAACACTGATGAATTTTGAACAGGAAACTGAGATATGGTCAGATTCACTTTTGGAAATTTCACTCTTACTGCAGTGTAGAAAATGCTGTAAGGATGTCCACTTATCAGACTAGAAGTTCTGAAAAGCCCATTTGCCACAGTGCATCCATATACTGGAGAAAAATAATCCAAACATACATTTAATGCATTGCTGGACTAATAGGAAAGAAAGAAATCCCCAAATCCCATGGAAAATAACAATGTGCTGAAACCAATGGTAGGAAAACTCTGAAGCCAGAGCTGTCCTGGGAATAAATGTTAATAACATAAAACTAGAGTTTTGGAGACTAATGGCTGTGGGAGAACAGGAGCTTAAACCTTGGGTCCACTGAAAGTCCATTGGAACTTGGGTCCAAATTGTAACTTTGAGGTTATCTTTTCTACCAGACAGAAGTTATTTGCCTCTCCATCAAGCAATTCTTTTTATATAGCCAATTTTCTACAAATAAACATGAAAGGGGAGCATTAAGTTTAAAAGAACTACACCCAGTGAAAAAGTGAGCTAGAAGAAAATCCATCTGCTTCCCAAGGAAAAGAGAAGGATACCTATTTATCTCAGCTGCTCCTCCAGATGGAGTAAAAATATAAATTTAAAAACTGGTAAAATTCCATGACTCTCTACAAATATAGATTTCACATGCATCAAAGATTTACTTAATTGATTAAAAAGGTCACCAGGATGGACCCAGGTGGGATATGAGTGCTATGTTAGATACTAGTTAATATCCTACACGGCAATAAAACTGTAACTCCGGGGTTATCTTTTCTACCAGACAGAAATCATTAGCATCTTTACCAAATAACTCTTTTTTATATAGCCAATATTCTGCACATAAAAGGCAACTTCACAGAGTCTGAGTCCTAATCAACAGTAAAAAGTATGTCAAACAAAGGTGCATTCCCCTAGAGTTACACTATCCAATGTAGGAGCTACTACACACGTCACTACATAAATTTAAATTAATTGAAATTAAATAAAATTTAAAAGTAAAATTAAATTCAGTCCCTCAGTTTTATTTGTCACATTTCAAGTGTTCAATAGCCATAGGTGGCTAATGGTTAACATACGGCACACTACGAAATTATAGACATTCCTATCATCACAGAAAATTCTGGGCTGTGCTACCCTAGAGAATAAATCATACTTGGGCAGGCTCCAGACAATGTGACAATATGACACTGAAAGGACATGTAGTCATCCTTTTATCTTATTTCCAAGTTTGGATAATTTTTCTTAATAGTGGAAATATTAATAACAATAATTAGAGACATGCTGAGAATCTGTAATTTTATATTTGTTTCTGCTTTCTCTCACACCTCATTTTCACACCACCCTCACTGCAGGTGATACTCTGCACTGAGAAATTAAAGTGACCTTGAGTTAGTAGTACTCAGCAGGGTCTGGCAGAAACAAAATCATTCTTTTCAGAATTTTATTTTTTAAGCCACTTTATTGGGGTATTATTAACATACAAAGAGCTGTACCTAGTTAATGTACATAATTTGTGGAGTTTGGGAGAAAGCATATGCCCATGAAAACATCTCTGCAATCCATTCCATAAACACATCCATCCCCTCCAAAAGTTTCCCTCCAGCCTTTTTTGCTATTATTTTGGGGTATGTGACAAAAACACTGAACATAAGATCTTAGCAAATTTTTAAGTGAACAATTTTTACAGTATATAAGACAGCACTGTTATCTCACTGTAAAGTTTCATGTGCACCACCTTATTCTATTCTCTAGTCCAGGGACATACTGAAAATCTCCTAATACAGTTCTTGTGTCACTCTTTTGGCACCCATTATGTTACCTGAAAATTTATTGATCAAATAATATTAATATTTTCCATAAAATTTCCAGGAAGCATGACTTCTGGGCAACATATAAAATTAATGATAATACCTAACATTTGTTACATGATTTATAGTTTATTAAATGCTTTTAGAAACAAGAGATAGAGCTATTCTCTCTTCTGGGAAAGCTTGATTATCTAGCATCAACTCTTTAGAGAGGTCACATGTGGCCTCCTCTACCTGTTGCCTTCCAGAACAACTGCCCAAAGAATGACTAAATCAACAACACCTCTTTTCCTTGGATTTCTGGTATAGATCAGCCATTCTATCTCTTTTCTTTAGAGGTTATTTCCTTTTCAACATGTATATATCTATTCCAGTATGAAAGGAAATAGATGTGAATTCTCTTTCCACAACTTGTAAGTTGTATGACTCTGTGCAAGTTCCTGACCCTCAGTGTCTTCATCTGGAAAACTGGAAATAGAAACATCTACTTCAGAACTGCTCTGGGGGCCAAATAACATAAAGATTTCTTTATTCTCACATGGATTTCATTGTATTTTTTGTCCTCCTTACCATTCTCAACCTTATCCATTATTCAAAACAGAAAAGTCCTTCCATGGCATCACCATTTTAGGTGTAAGTATATTATTTTTTCAGCTTATGTAGAGTTGTTGCTTTTGAGGATTTTTAAATTATAATTTTGATATTTTTTGTTATTGGTACCTAATATTATATTATTATATTACACTTGTAGAACATGATCTGTCGGATAGGCATTCTTTGGAATACTGATTTGACTTTGGACTAGGTATGTGGTTAGTATTTATGAATATTTCATCTGTGCTTAGAGAGAATATCATAAATGTTTTTCTACTTATAGATTTCAGACAAAGTCTATTAAATCACCCACTATGACTATGAACTTTATCAATTTACAGTTGTATTTCTGCCAGTTTTCAGTTTATATATTTATATATTTTGGAACTGCATTATGAAGGACACTATACCTAATAATCCAGTGTATTTGCTATGCCACTATACTGGGATAGCCTCCTGGTAAACACTCTCTTTTATCCGTAATTATCACTTTCATTCCAAATATTGTTCTAGGACTTAGAACCTAATTAGTTTGATATTAATTATGTTAATAATGTTATACCAGGTTTTTCTCAATTCCTATTTGCTGATATGTGCTTTTCCATCTCTTTACTTTCTGTCAGGTGTGAGCTATGTCTCTTAAAAAGAGAAAAAAGTTTTTCTTTCAATCTGAGATTTCTTTTAGCAGATTGAATCTACTTACATTTATTATGATTACTGATATTCTTGAATTTATTTATTTCATCTAATTTTGCCTACACCACAATTTGAATTGGATTTCAAGTGCAAAGCATTGAGGTAATCGCATTTTTCACTTTATAGCAAATTATCACTAGTAGTACACACTTCATTCTTGTTTTGTTTTTTTCTTATTTCCCCTCCATATATCACCCATCTCATGTGATTGGAATACATCATTAACATGCCTAATGTGATTATAAAATGTGTACCTATGTTTTGAACAGGTATTTTCTCAATTTACATATATACAATAACTCTCATTCTGTTTCTTGCATGTTTGACTCACCATCGCTTTTAAGATTTATCTATGTGGCTGTATGTACATCTAGTTTGTTTATTCTAAATACTCTATTATTTCATAATATGCAACCTTTACATTTTAGGCATTCAAGATTGGGGACCCAGGTGTCCTTCACTTTCCACTTCCACAGACAACACACAAAAAACATTTCATTTTCATCTGTGTCCTCTTGTAAACTAGAGTAAGAATTTCTCTGAGGACTGGAATTACTGGGTAATACAATATCTGTGTGTGTGATTTCACTAAGAACTATGAATTATTTTCCAGAATGGCTGGAAATGTCGAACTTGCATGAGAGCTTCTGTCTCTCCACATGCTTGTTAACACTGTATGGTAGCCACCTGTGTAGTGTTTACAATTTGATCGGTGTAAAATAATATCTTATTATTGTCTTCTCAATTCTCTTAATTACTAGTGACTTTGAACATTCTGTTTGTATATTTATAGTAATTCAGAATTTTTCTGTGAGTTGCTTATTCATGTATGTTGCCTATTTTTCTCATTGATTTGGATTTTTTATACACTCCAGATATTAACATCTTGTCAATTTCAGACTTCACAAGTAAATTTTTTCCTGTCTTTCAGTTGTATGTATAACTTTGTCTATACTGTCCTTCATAGAACAATCTATCAATCTATTTTATAGTTTTTGTTTTCAGCTTTCCTAAAAGGTCTTTTTAACCCTAGACTAACAGAAATATTCCCTTACATTTTCATCTATTAGGTTTATAGTTCTACCTTTTTCACTGAGTTATTTAAGCCATCCAGTGTGCAAGGATTCTGCTTTATCTTTTCATTTGGTGTATTAGAATAATTCTCCCACATCTACAAAACAAATGAAAACTTCACTGGAATCCTGACTAGGACTATGTTGCACATATAGAATACTTTTAGGAAATTTGACATCTTTGCTACATTGGGTTGAACTCTCCTTGAACGTGCTATCTCTTTTCATTTATTAAGGCCTCCTTTTATGTTTTTTAATATAACCTGAATGTTTTCTCTATAAAAGACTTGTGCATAATTTTATAAGCTGTTGGGTACTTTATCAACTTAGTTGCTACTGTAAATAGTGTATTTTCTCTTATATTTTATTTGATACTTACTGCTGCTGTAATATAAGGATAATACTGAAATTTGTAAGTTGGCATTATATATGACAATCTTGCTAACCTCTATTTTTGTTATAATAGATTTATGCTGGTTGTGTTGGTTTTCTAGGTATATAGTTAAATCAACTACAGATAAAGACAGTTGTATCTTTTTCCTTATGCTTTTATGTCTCTTATGCCTTCTTGTCATATAATTTTGGTCAGGCCATCCACTATTATAATAAACACTGGTGATGATAAAGATCATAGTTTTCTTATCACTAACTTAATGAAACTGTGTATAAAGTTTCTCCATCACTATAATGTTCCCTGTGGTGTTAGATATATAGATTTTATCAAGTTAAAGAAGTTTCTTTCTAGGGGTGCATGGGTGGCTCAGTTGGTTAAGCATCCAACTCTTGGTTTCTGCTCAGCTCATGATCTCATGGTTCAGGAGTTCAAGCCACGGTTCATGAGTTTGGGCCCCATGACTGGCCCCATGCTTCCAGTGTGGAGCCTGCTTAAGATTCTCTCTCTCTGCCCCCCTCACTCTCTGTCTCTCAAAATGAATAAATAAACTTAAAAAAGAAGTTTATTTCTATTCCAGGTTACCTGAAAGTTTTAATCATAAACAGAAGTTGAACTTTTTCAAAAATGCTATTCTTCTTAATCATATGATTATTCTATCAGTAGATAAGAGGATAAAGTTGCATTAATTGATTTTCTGAGCTTGGATCATCTTATACTCCTCAGATAAATTTTACTAAGCACACATTAATTCTTAATTTATTGTTAGATTCAGGTAAAAAGTATTTATTAGGATCTGTGCACTACTGATCATAAGTAAAATGACATTACTTTCTTTATTGCATAATTATTCCCCAACCTTAAAATCAAAGTTTTACTAGACCCAAGAAATGTGGTAAGCAGCTTTTCTTCTTTTCCTAGCTATATTCTAACTTGAATAAGCTAGGATTAACAACTCTTTGAAAGTCTGGAAAAATCATCCATGTAACTATAAGATTCCTTTATTTTGATTTTTTTTCTTCTTTCTTTCCTATCATTGTCTGACAGAATTTCTTAATTCCCTTTTCTACTGCTACTGCTTCAATGACTTGATTTCTTTCTACCTTTTTTACTTATTACCTTTATATTTTGAACATGCATATATGACTTAACAAAGTCTGAAATGAATAGCTATGTCATCCTCCTAAATAATGTCATACAAAATAATGTCATGCCTTTTTAAGAAGAAATATATCTTCCTTGGCTTACCCAGTAATACCTTCATCAGGTCACATGCACAATTACTGAATATTTCCATTTCTCTTTCATGAGGTTGCCTGCCTAATTAAGAGCACTTCAAGACCTAGAACACAGGTGATGTGCTTTACAGAGGGTCCAACTGAATGACTAATTTTGCTATTTCATTACAAATACCATCAGAAATAAAAATGAGGATCTAATCTTACATGCAAAGGAAGTTATGTTGTTTTCAATATTCCCCTAAAGTATGATGCCCTTTGGCCAATAGAAGATAACATCTTGTGCAAAATCATCTACAGTAGTCCCCACTTAACTGCAGGGGATATGTATCAAGACTCCTAGCAGATGCCTGAAAGCACAGATAGTACTGAAGACTATATATACTATATTTTTCCTATACATACCTATGATAAACTTTAATTTTAAAAGTAGACACAGTGGGGAGACTAACAATAACTTATAATAAAATAGAACAATTATACTGGTAATGGTTCCTCTAATGTTACATCAGAAGAAGGATCATCTGCTTCCAAACCAGGTCCAATTACAGAAAGTGAAACTGTGGATAAAGGAAACTACTGTATTTAAAGTACTCACCATTCAACATAGGCCCCTTTTGGGGAGTGGAGGAAGGCCTTTGTTAATATCCAATAAATGAGAAATAATTTTATATTACATATATAAATATTATATATATTATATAAATATATGCATACCTATACATAATATCTCATTTTTAAAGTTGTATTCCAAGTACAAAAGTAAGTTGGGTTGTGAACAAATAAGATTGGTAAGAAAAAGTATGAAATAAAGAGATTACTCCATAAAGCCAAGTGTATTTTTCTTTAGGATGGTGGTAGAAGACTGCATTTCAGTAAAACATCCAGTGTTTTCATCTGCTGTTTAATTAGTCGTTCATCTTTAACCTTCCCACTATTTTAGCAAGGTCATTTTTTAGCAAATAATATGAATAAAGCAGATTTCTCTTCTCCAAATAAATAATCACTATGTATTGTGGTAAGACCAAATATTATATTCATGAATAAGCTCTTTTCTTTAAAAAAATTCAGATGTCTTTTTTGTATTCTTTAGCATTTTTTACCTCCTTTTACTAATTAATATAGAAAGTGCAAGTTGCCCAGGAATTCTCCAGTCTCCTTACATTTGTTGTAAGTGATTAGGGCATCACATAAGGACTGCCCCCATTCACATATCCTTCTTCTACCTGCCTACCTTTTAATAAGAATGTCAAGTGCCCAAATTTATCACCACCAACAAAGACTTCTAACATCAGCCCTCGGCCTGTGCTTTGCCCCAATCAAAGTGGAAAAGGAATTACATGCAAAGGCATAGTCAGATTCTTTCTGTGGGATGGAATGGAAAAAGAAGAAAACTGGGTATGTCTCTATTCCTCCACTCTGCACAGTTGCCTCTCTCCATTCCATCCCTATATGCCTTCTCTTCTCTTCTGCAACTGCAGGTCTATTAATAGTGACTGGAAGGATTAAAGATGGATTGACTTTTGGCTCCCTACATGTCCCTCATTTACAAACTTTCAATGTTTACAATGAAAAAGCAGATTCTTTAACTAAACACAGCAGAAATTATACTGCTCCAATAAAATCCTATCATTCAATTATTCAAACTTTATGATTTTTCCAGAAGAGTAGCTCCTCATATATATTTTCTAGTGGCAAAGAAATTCTCACTGCTGATTTGGCAGGCGAAAAGGATGACAGCTATTATAAATAACCGAAAAATCTTATACCTTGGATCAACATACAAGATAATAGAAATTCTTTGTTTGAGCAACATGCCAGAATTCAACACTCAAATGATTTTTTATCTCCTTCAAAGCAGTCAGCTCAGAATGTATCTTCACTACTCTCACAAGCAATGCTGTCCTTGCTGAGAACATTCTGGAGCCTCTTTCAGAATTGTCTTCAGGGTTTAGTACATGTTGCTTTGAAAAGCCTCTGTGGTAGCAAATTAGCATCACAGAAGAAGTTGTTCTTATTTCGTTTAGTTTTCCGGATATCAACATTACTTGGAGCCAACTGAAATAGGTGTTAAAGTTGGATAACTTAGTTGGGTTTGCTCAAATACCACGGTAGTGAGACTGTGAGGTAATGGAGGTATTTTCCCAGTGTACCTTATAAACTGATCCTGAAGCTATGATGAATTCCAAAATTAGTTGAGAAAACAACAGCCTCAGAGCAGTAAAACCAAATTCTTTCATAGCAACCCCTCTGAAGGGAAATATTCCTCCCAATTAACAGGTTAAGTTCTGTGTGTTTCTTCTATGAAATTGTTTTTTGTTTATGACTCACATTTTCATTCTCTTTAAAAATATTTAAAGAGATTTGCTGAAGATATTTTTATGTTCAAGTTATATCCTTTTTTTAAGATTTGTTTTCAAAATATGCTTGGACACTATTCCAAGAAGGGAAACATTTTCTGGGGGAAATGTCTAAGATGTAATCATTGGAGTTTTATTCGCTTCACACTAGGATTCCTGGGTCACATAAGGCATGCAAACATTTGTGCAATGTTCCCTTTCTTGCGGCACACAGATGGAGTGAAATAACAGGAAACGCCAGGGACTTGGAATTGAGGGGTGTCACTTCTAGTCTTGGCTGATCTTTTGGGTAAGTGACTCAAAACAGTCTATTTTTCCCTCAGTGATACTTATGAGCCTCTGAGGATTCAGGGAATTCAGTGAAGGAAGTGACTTTTGAAGGCCCTATGGAATCAAATTGTAGCAGGAAACAAATCCCTAGAGCTCTGAATGGGGAAATCCAAAAATACTACTGTGAACCAGTCATTAGAGTTTAGCTCCCTTTTAGCCTCTTACCCATTCACTGAACTCTACTCTGTGGAAAACACTGAAACGCTAGATGAGCACAAGGATGGCTGGAGCAAAGGACTCAAAGGATCACAATGGAAAGTCAGAAGCACAGAGGTTTTTTGGAATTATGATTATGATCAGTGACCATAGTAAACATGGCCACAAGAGACACCAGCTACTAAGTGAGGAAACTATACATATGACATAGCACATTGCTTAATCTATCTACATGTGCATTTTTTTACTCTGGAAAGATATATATATATACCTCATACATATATATGTATGTATATATATATACACACATCATGAGGAAAAGAGGCCATCTGTGAGGTGGAATTTTTTTCCTCTTTTTTGCTTATCTGTAATTTCTAATTTTTCTAAAATGCACACATTGGAATATGAATAACTTAAATTCTCATAAAAATAAAACAGTCAGTGTAAGTAGGACCACTGTGCAGAAGTGACACCAGAACACAGGTGTGTTACCACTATCTACACTCTTTAATGGACAGCCCCAAACTGTCAAGCACATGTGGTCCCAGGCAGCAAATTATGGATTATTATTTTGCTCAGCAAAATTTTTGAATCAGTCAACTGTCCACATAAAAACTGATTAAAAGTCTTATCCATTATACTAAATTCAAGGTTATTTCTCTCTGTGCAACTAGAAAAACAAATAAAACATACAGTCTGCACTGCTTTCATCGTTTATATCTGTCCGAGTTAATTAAAAGTAGGATTTTTCCATTGTTTTATACTCAGAAAAATTATGATTCTTGACTATACTCTTTGTACTACCAAGAAGTGGCAGGCATATGACAGTTGCCAACCTTAAAATATGGTGCATTTAAATCTTAGAAACTGGAACTACATTTAGTTTCTCATTTTTCCATCTTTAGTGTCATTCTTCAATGCCAAAATGTTCTTTGGAGAGTACATAGAATGAAAGACTACCTTCATTTTCAATCGCTTACAGGAGAGAGGGTGACTCTCAATAAGCTTTTTTTGCAAAGGGCACAGTGGAAGAGAAATACTTTTGAGTGAATTACTATGAAAAAAATTGCCATATGTGAGAACTTCTGTTTGACAGTTTTTGACTAAAAAATTATAAGGTATCCATGTTATTTCTCAAAGTATTCATTTTCATCAATTAGACATTGGTTCAAAGACTCATTAAATGGCATTGCTTGTAAGTATGCTTTTTCTGAGGGGGGAGAAACCACCACGGAAGTGTAATCTGGCATTATCACTGGCTTCATCGTGTCCATTAGCTTTACGCTCCAGAATTTAATGAAAAGGATTTTAGAAAACTTTCAAATCAGCATGGTGAGTGAGGAGGTGGGAGGGTGGGTGGAGGATGTGGTTGATAAATGATGCATGCTGCTTCTGGATACTATTTTAGCATATTTTCCAAAAGAAGTTATTTTAGCTTATTCTTAGCTTTCAAGTCATCATTTGGAAAATATATGCTGCCTTTGAATGGAACACAGAATTTCAGAGTAATATGTAATTCCTTCTATAAGAAAAAAAACCTTGGTTTCTGCAAATATCACATATCTATAAAACTGGTATTTTTAGGCCACTAAGTCTAAGAGATCTTGCCCAAGGTCACTGTGATAGGTAGAATTTTGGCCCCATGATCTTTGCTCCCTGGTCTTACTCCTGTGAATATGCTATCTGTAGTGTTGCATAATCACATGACAGACGTACTTAAGGTTACTAATCAGTTGACCTTAAACTAGGAAGATTAATACTAAGAGTATCCAATGAGCCTAAGCTAATCAAATAAGCCTTTAAAAAGCAGAATCTTTCCCTGGCTAGTAGCAGAAGAAGTCAATGATGCAAAGAATGAGAAAGATTTGACAGGCCCTTCTTTATATGAAAATGAAAGGAACCACATGTTTAGTAAATAAGACCCTTAGTCTTATAATGGCAACTGAGTTAAGCTGAATTCAGCCAACATCCTGAACAAGCTCAGAAGTGGAATCTTCCCCAGAGCCTACAGATAAGAATGCAGCCAACATCTGGATTTTAGTCTTGTGAGTCCCTGAGTAGAAGATGCTTCTAAGCCACATTTTACATACACTTCCAACCCACAGAACTGTGAGATAATAAATGGGTGTTATTCTAAACTACTATTTATAGGAATCTGCTACAGCATCAACAGAGAAGGAACACAGTCACACAGTGAACAAAGGGTCGAGTCAGTCATAAGGGTCAGCCCGAGGCTGTCTGACTCTCAATCCCACACTCAGACTACACCATTAACCACCATCACTGCCAGAGGGGTCAGCACACACCCCCAACCCATCACTGCCCACAGTGCCTCTCTCAGCCATGGCTTCTGCCCTCTCTTATGTGGCCAAGGGCATCGTTGCAACTGATTGCCCAGGGAGCCCCACAGTGTCCCACACCTGAGGGACAGCCACATGCTCATGAGCCTCCACACCACTGCCTTCACCATGAAGGCAGCTTTAGTGTGCTAGGTGTTGAGCTGCACCAACAGTGCCTTCTTTAGGGGGTGGCTTCCATTTCAGGGGAATGTTCTGGGCTCTCCCCGAACCCCCATGTTGGACATTATAGCTTCTCCAGGATTGGACAATAATATTTCAGTGTGTATAACATAGCAAAAAGAATATAAGCTCTGTCATCATGCTGCCAGGGTTCAAATCTGGACTCCATCCTTTATAGCTATGTGACTTTGGCAAGTGCTTAACATCTGTGAACCTGTGTTCCTATCTGTAAAAGAAAAGTAAAAATGGTTCTGCCTTAAAGAAGGTGGGGAGCTTTAAATGAAACATTCATATGATGCATAGTGCAGTTACTGGCATGCAATAAATGCACAATTATGTTACTTCTGGTTATTTTCTATCACTCATCAGGAATATTATGCCCCTCCTTCTTTTTCCAAGCTAGTCAATTAGTTAACATAGTGAAAATGCATACCCCCTTGTTACCTTAGAATGTGTTTTACCTGTCCCTTGATTCAATGATACCCAAACCTACTTGATTTTAAGAAACACCTAAAGTACTTATTAAAAGTACAAATTCACAGGTCCTGTCTCCAAATCTTCTGTTTTAGGAAGTCTTGGATAGGAAGTCAGAAAAGCTCCAGAAATCTACATTTTTATCAAAGGCCTCAGATAATTATGAACTGTCCTAGTTAGGTAGTAGGATCGATGTAATCCTGAGTGGTTGTAGTCACTGATACTGGTCACTGGTAAGGGGTGGGGGTTGGGGGGAACCCTTGTGCCAGAATATCCAAGAAAGCCAGAACTTTCTGGGGCTACCATGATCACTGTCACAGGATACCAAAATCTCATAAGGAAAAATCATCCCCCAGCTAATGGCAAAGGTTGCAACAGCAAATGCATAGCCCCTTAAGAAAGTGTTCTCCCCACTCCACTCTCTGTCATTCAAAGTGGCTGGTTAAAAACAGTACTTAAAAAGATTGAACAAAATGGGAGGTATTACTATCCTAGATTTCAAGGTATACTACAAAGCTGTAGTAGTTAAAACAGTATAGTACTGGCATAAAAATAGACACATAAACAATAGAACAGAATAGAGAGCCCAGAAATAAACCCACAATTAATCTACAACAAAGGAGGCAATAATATTCATTGGGAGAAAAGACAGTCTCTTCAATAAATGGTATTAGAAAAACTAGACAGCTACATGCAAAAGAAAGAAACTAGACCACCTTCTTAGAACATACACAAAAATAAACTCAAACTAGATTAAAGACATAAATGTGAGACCTGAAACCATAAAATCCTAGAAGGAAACATAAGCAGGAATCCCTCTGACATCAACTGTAGAAACATTTTCCTAGATATGGTCCGCAGGCAAGGAAAATAAAAGCAAAATTAAACTACTGGGACTGTACCAAAATAAAAAGTTTTCACACAGCAAAGGAAACCAGCAATGAAACAAAAAGGCAACCTACCAAATGGAAGAAAATATTAGCAAATGACACAGTCAATAAGAGGTTAGTATCCAAAATAAATAAAGAACTCATATAACTCAACACACACACACACACACACACACACACACACACACTCAAAAATAATCCAATTAAAAATGGGCAGAGGCACTTGTGAGAAAAGATGAAGCATGCCAAGGGCCCAACCATACCTTATTTGAAGTCTCTTAAAAATACTACCTAGAGGGGCACCTGGTTGGCTCAGTTGGTAAAGCATGCGACTCTTGATCTTGGAGTTATGAATCGAACCCCATGTTGGGTGTAGAGATTACTTGAAAATAAAATATTTTTAAAAAAATAATATTGAAAAAAATGGGCAGAAGACCCAAATAGACATTTTTCCAAAGAAGACACACAGATGGCCAACAGACCCATAAAAGGATGCTCATCATCACTCACCATCAGGGAAATGTAAATCAAAATTACAATGAGATATCACCTTACACTTGTCAAAATGGCTAAAATCAGCAATATAAGAAACAACAAGTATTGGTGAGGATGTTGAGAAAAAGGAACATGCGCTGTTGGTGGGAATGCAAGCTGGTGCCGCCACTAAAGAAAACAGTATGGACAGTCTGCAAACAATTAAAAATAAAATTACCGTATGACCCAGTAATTCCACTACTGGATATTTACCCAAAAAAAATGAAAATACTGATTTGAAAAGGCATATGCAGCATTTATTTTATTTTTTTTATTGTAGCATTATTTATAATAGCCAAGATATGGAAACAACCCAAGCATCCATCAATAGATGAATAGATAAAAAAGATGTGGGGTGTATATGGAATGTATATGGAATATTATTTGGCCATAAAAAGAATGAGATCTGGACATTTGCAAAAACATGGATGGATCTAGAAAGTATAATGTTAAGCATAAGTCAGAGGAAGACAAATACCATATGATTTCACTCATATGTGGACTTTTAGAAATATAACAAAGCAAAAAGAACAAAAAAAACAGACTCTTAAATACAGAGAACAAACTGGTAGTGGCAGAGGGGAAGTGCGTAGCAGACTGGGGAAATAGATGAAGGGGATCAAGAGGATACTTACCGTGATAAGCACTGAGTAATGCATAGAATTGTTGAATCAGTATGTTGTACACCTGAAACTAACATAACACTATGTTAATTACACTTGATTTTTAAAAATTAATTAATTTTAAGAAAAACAAAGTGGCTGGCTCAGGTGAGCATTATTTTGGAAAAGGACAGAATGAAAGATTATTTCATTCTGTGCTAGACCATACAGCAACAAAGCACCAGCAATGCTAACAGTGCCTGGCATGAAGTAAACACTCAATCAATGCCTGCTGATTTATGTAAATCTCGACCAAATGTGTATAACTTAGTGAGTGGCAGGCTACAGATGTTGCTTTACCCTTCTTCCATGGCATTCGCTGGCTGCATGTGGTTCATAAAAATCTTATAGTCAGTACACATTTTGCAAGTGTGTAGACCCCAAGGGTTGATGATGAAGGTGGATTTGTGTGAAGCTCCTTAAATCTAGAAAGGTATTCACATGTCATATATCTTTATAAAATTTGCAAAAATAAAATATTTTCATGCTCATTTCTTTCGGGGGTTCCCAAAATTAAGCTTCAGGCTCCTTAAACCTGGATTTGCCACATAGCTCCTCAAAGCAGGGCTCAGAAATGCTAAGAGCACAGGGAAATAGAATGCTTCAAATACTCATGTCTTCCTGGCAGCCTGGGTCCCTCAACACCTATGGGTTGTGGTGTGAGTGAGTTAAAAAAAGAAGAAGAAAACTGCAGTCCACTGCCTCAGGCATGGCTGACACCGTCTTCTCTCCATACCTGGCCAAGAGTACAGAGCTCTCCTTTGCCTGATACCAGAAGCTGCGAAGAGCCAAGGAAAACCCTCTGCAGCCCTGCATATCACTCAGGCTCCTTTTCATTATCCCAGGGCTTAGAGTTTCTCACTCCCAGTCCCCCAGACATGTGCCAATTCTGTTTTTACCCCCAGCCAATGGGTCCCCCACTCCACCCCCAACTCAGTGACCATGCTACCTAACCATAAACCGCAAGGTAGCAATAAAAAAATGTTGACGCCTATGCACAAACAGTGCTTTACAAACACGCCATGATTTAATCTGAAATATTTGCTTTTATATATTTCGTAGATTTTAGCGATTGGACTAAGATCATTCACAGAAATAGATTATAATTTACTGCTGTTTCTCTTTTTTTTTATTACTGCATAATTAAAACCTACTGTTAGCTAGCACTGTGGGGAAATGCTGGTGTTATGCAGTATGCATTTTAATTGTCTACATAACCACCACCCCTTCTTCCAGCAACCCTGCTTCTCTGCAGCTTGTGTGCATAATTCTTAGATCCCATTAGGTGCCTGTGATCCATAGCCTTTCAGTAAACCTATGCTCTGGTTCTCCAATGTTCAGCCCTGCAAACACTTTCAGAGTGAAGGATGTCAAAGTGAGGGTACATGGGCTTGGAGAAGTTGGGCATAAGTGTAAGCAGGATGTGTGGAGGAGGCTGGGCATGGAGCATGGGTTTTGTTCCTTTGGTTGTATTCCCTGAAGCCATTGGGGTTGATGTCTTGATTACAAAGATGGGAAGAGTTGGGGCACTCAACTGGGCAATAGGATGAAAGACTTCAGATTTTTTTTTTAGTATGGCTAACACACAATGCCACATTAGTTTCAGGTGTACAACATCGTGATTCAGCTTCTCTATACTTTATGCTGTACTCACCACAACCGCAGCTACCATCCCTCACCATATAACACCATTACAATACCACTGACTACATTCCCTATTCTGTATCTTTTGAATAAAAGTCCTCCAGTGAAGAGGGCTTCAGATTCTTAATAAATAATAAACCTCCATCCAGTCTATAGGGTCTTTTAGTCAACAAACATATATCTACTCTGTGACAGCCACTGTGCTTGGCACTGGGGGCGTAGTAATAAATAATACACAGTCCTTGTCCTTGGTAAACTCACATTCTAGTAAGACAAGAAAATATTCATATAAACAATGACATTGCATCACTAGGTTTTACTAGAGATATGAGGAACTATTTAAGGTAATGGGAAGAACGTGTTCTTTGGAATCAGAGAGACTAGGGTTCAAATCCCACCTTTGCAATGTGTTCAACTCTATCGCTTTTGGAAAATCTACTTCATTAAAGACCTGTGATGTCCCGGTAGTGAAGGAACATTACCTGCAGAGTGCTGACAGGCTTCAGGGCTGCAAGGATGGTGTGGCTGGTAAAAGCTTCCTGCCCCCCTGTGCTCTTCCCAGTTCCAATCCCCTTGGGGGCAGGAGAGTGTCCTGTAACAAAGATTAGAAATGACAGATGGCAGGGGTGCCTGGGTGGCTCCATCAGTTAAGCGTACGACTTCATCTCAGGTCGTGATCTAGCAGTCCATGGATTCGAGCCCCACGTTGGGCTCTGTGCTGACAGCTCAGAGCCTGGAACCTGCTTCAGATTCTGTGTCTCCCTGTCTCTCTGCCCCTCTCCCACTCATGCTCTGTCTCTGTCTCTCTCTGTCTCTCTCTGTCTCTCTCTCTCAAAAATAAACATAAAAAAAATTTTTTTTAAATGACAGATGGCAGGTACTGGGTACAGTGGTAGCCATCACAGGCATCTGATAAATGGCAGTGATCATTGCTGGCAACTCTTTCAGAAACGCCATTTCTTTATGCCCCTGGACTATTTTGGTAGGTACGAGACTCCACCTTAGGCACCTCCCTGAGCCTCCTGATGGTGTCCCAGGAGGGCTCCTTCTGCCATGCAAAGCTGATCTGGTAGAACCTCCTCTGAATGCTTAATAGCTCCACCCATCAGAGAGAAATTCTGTCTTCTTGGTTTAGAGTGCGGGCACAAGAATACTCCCTCCCTTCCTTTTCAGCTTACCACCCAGCTCTCCTCCCCTGTCCCTCCCTCTGCCTCTTACAGAGCCAGTTCCCCTGCATGGTCTGCTTCCTCCTGCCTCCTGATTTCAGACATTCTGTTTCCATCATTGTCCTTCTGGTCCAGCCATGTCTGCCCTTTGAGAAACCACACTCCAGCCACCACCAATGTCTCACACAGCTACTAACAGAATCCCCCTCACTGCTCTCTCCATTTTCCTATTTGCCTCTCTCCAATCTACT
The DNA here is from genome assembly GCF_003009895.1 of Hyaena hyaena. Classification (NCBI taxonomy): domain Eukaryota; kingdom Metazoa; phylum Chordata; class Mammalia; order Carnivora; family Hyaenidae; genus Hyaena; species Hyaena hyaena. Next base: position 24,955 of record NW_024080690.1, read on the forward strand.
CTCCAAAATTCCTACACATAAATCCCATCATGGCACTTACTTTCTGTTGTATGGTGACAGATGGCAACCACATATCAAGGGAGCACTGAGTGATGTACAGAATTGTTGAATCACTATGTTGTACATCTGAAATTACTATAACATTGTATGTCAGCTATACTTTAATAATAATAATAATAATAAACTTCAGTTGCTCTCCTCCCATTATACTTGAGTGAAATCCTTCTCCTGACCATGACCTGCAAAGTCCTGCCTGATCTGACCCCATGCTCTCCCACTTGTTCACTGTGTCCAGACACACTGGCCAATATGCAATTCCTTGAACTCCAATCCCTTCACACCTTCCCAGGCACACCAGCCTCTGCTTCAAGAATGCTAGCACCCTGTCCATTCTGGCAGACCCTACGTCTAACTCAGCCCAAGGGCTACTCCCTTTCCTATCTCCACAAACTGAATCATGACCCTCTTATCATACCCTGCTCTTCTTCACAGGAATTATCTCTTTGTGTATTGAGGCATTTATATATTTCTTACCTAATGCCCTTCTTTCTCTCTAGATTGTAAATTCCACGAGGATGGGGTCTTAGCTCCAAGCAGGAGGCTCAGAACCCACACAAATGTCTGTCAACCAGATGTCTCTCTGAAGGTTTCCTGCAGCCCCTCCCCTCCTCCACCACCACATTTCAGTCCTGCACCAACTTCTATGACACAATGCTTTATTCTATTTTGCTTATATGTTAATCTCTTTCCACAAGAATGTGAGCTTCTTGACATCAGTGTTATTCTGTGTATTCCCAGCATAGCAAAGCATATTCCTTCCACTCCATGTCTAGCATAAAGACTAACTCACAAAAGTTCAGGACTCCAACACCTGCATATAAAAATAGAAAACCCCTGACTTCAGATAGCACTGCGACAATATTAAAAAAAAGAAAGAAAAAGAAAAAATTAATTTCCTGGACTATACTAAAAATGTCTGCAATCATGATGTGGTCAAATTGAGTATTTCAGTAAAGTAATATTGGTACTGAATAGCAATCTCCCACCTTACTTTAGAGAGGGCTTAGCAAGGGTTTCAATTGATACTGAAGCCTCTGATACCCTGAAGAATAAAGGATCTTGTTTGAGAACTTAGAAGAGAAGAACAAAAGATGTTAGAAGAAGCGTAAGGAAAGGCATGTTGAAAGAACAAGAGGCCACATAGGGGCGTGCAAAGACCTTGAGCTCTGAAGTCAGTGTACATTCACACCCACTGGGTACTCCCCCTCCTCAGCCCTGGCTTCAGGCAGGTCCCCTGGCCTCTATAGACCTTCATCTCCTCAGGTAAAAAAAATGAAGAAAAAATCGCCTGGGTTGTCATGAGAATCAGATTATGTAAAACATGTCTAGCATAAATGTGAAAGCACCTAGCAGTCAACATTCATAGCCTCCATTCATCTGTATTTGCTCATCCTAGTATCTATTAAACTTGTACTGTGTACCAAAAACTATATTAAGCTGTTCCAGTTACAAGGGAGAGCAAAACAATCATGTTTTCATGCTCACAGACTTAAAATCTCTTCAGGGATATGAACATTCAAATAAACACAAACACGCATCTGTAGTTGGTGCAATAGAGGAAATTGTACTGTGAGCACATGTAACCATGGGGGAAGGCAGTGACCGAGCTGTAGCAGCTGGCCTAGGTTTGCTTTCTAACACTACCACTTAGCAGGCAGGACCTTGGGCAAATCAAAATACTTTCTTCATTATGTTTCTGTTTACTTACCTATAAAAGAGGGGTAACAGTAGTGTCTACCACACAGAGTTGTTAGGAAGATTAAATGGGTTAGCTAATATAGAGGTCTGGCACTTGATAACTGCTATATAAGGATCTGCTCTTTCGTTATTATTACTTTGCCTAATTGGGGCAGTCAAAGGGTTCCTAGGAAGTAACATTTTAGCTGAGATAGTCAAAGATTAGTAGTGCTATCTAGATTAAATGAGAGAGGGAAGAGCAGAGCCAGGTGCATAGAGGTGGGAAGGATGGTAGCAAATCCAAGGAATGAAAAGCAGGCCACTAATGCTGCAGTTGAGAAATGAAGCCAGACCAGGCATGACTTTGTAAGTAAAGTCAGGAGTGTTATCTTCAACCTACAGGCAATCAGAGCTTGTAGGGAGACCACCATTCTGCTTTCAGAGTAGGGACAGTGAAGGGACAGTGAATGCACGTATGCCAGCCAGAAGTTTACCATAGAAATCCAGAAGAAATTAGGATAAATGGACAAGAGGGATGGTAATACAGATGATGAGACCTGGCACAGATTTGATAAAACTGACAAGACTTGGTGATGGGGCAACAGGCAGAGAGAGACAACAAGAATGGCTCCTGGATACCCAGCTTACAAAACTGGATGGAGAGTGAAGCTGTGCACTGAGACAGAGAAGCATGACATAGGTCCGTGTAGCAGCAGCATGGAATATGACAGAAGGTACGGAGCCATCTACATAACAATGTATGTGAGTTATCAGAGGGCAAGGAATCTGGGTGCTCTTCGCTTGAAGAAGTCATATGACCTGTGTATCTCATATTCTTTTAATAATTCTACCAACAAGGAAAACAACTGATCATCCAAAGGTCATTCATATGTAGCTGTGGGATGCAGTGATGTAAGAACAGTGTATATTTAACCTTCCTAGCAGAGGCAGTCTTCCACATCAGGCCCCTCCCAGCAGCTTGAGACCAGAAGAGCAGAAAGGGGAATGTTCTAACCAGATGGCCCACTAAGAGTTAACTGAAGCAAAGGGCATGAGGACAAAACCATGTTCTCTTTGGTGTACAAAAAAATCCAGGTAAATTGTCATAGGAACAGTCCACGGATTTTTAACATCAGTATTATTTCTAGCTACCCTTGACAGAGCACTTACGGTGTGCCATGCCTTTCATCTTCATTGGCCAACATCTTCACACAGCACCTACAGAGACAGGAAGAAATATTCAGAGAGAGTTAACTTACCTGAATCCCATAGCCACTGAGTAAAAGAGCAGGGATTTGGACCCAAGTCTGCATGACTCAGACCAATCTTCTTTTTTTAACCCAAATGAATTTTTTGACTGAGCAAACACTTCAGTATTGACCCCCATATGTACAACAGGCACTTCCAGGTGGTTAAACACATTTAAGGTTAAGTTCTGGGCCACAGAATAGAACAAAGCTAATTGGTCTCTGCAGAGATCAAAACCACGACCTTGTCCTCATTTGATCATTATACCAAACGGGTGCTTAAGGCAGAAAAACACTTGCCATTCAAATGGTATCAAACATCTTATTTCCCTTCCTATTGTATAGGTTGCTCATTTATTAAAAAAGCTCAGGCTTTCAAAATAAGCCACTGGATAGAAGAGAGACAAGTGATGCTTCTATAAATTATCAAATGGAAAGGCTTTTAACAGAATTTGCCAAAGACTTAAAAGTTAGGAGGTCGAGGACTGGAACCATACCTTAAGAGATATGCAGAACCAGCTCCCGGCATTGCCTTGCCATGTGCTCACACTGCCACCTGCCGTAAGTGGCATGCATCTCCCGTTTCCCTAATGGTCCACCTGGAGACTGGCACAGCCCGTCAAGTGGATTACACTCTATATCACCTCCTTTTCACATTATAAGGTGTCATACTCAAGAGGAATTTTTCTTTTCAGACCAAAAATTCTTTTCAGATGATAGCAAAGAAATGTAGGTGGGAATCCAAGCATATGTTGGTGGTGGAGAGGAGCCAAGAGCACAAGGGAACATTCCAGGGACAGGGGAGGGCAATAGGAAGGGGGGGAAGCTGCGTGGGCTTGTGACAGCAGCCACAAGAACCTGCTGCATCTGTGAATCCAGTTGTCTATTTGCAGAGCCCTGAAGGCTTTTTTTGCCACTCTCGAACAACAAAATCTCTCCAAATCCCTTTTAAATATAATAAGGTCCATTCTTCCCTGCATATTTGCTTTTCCTACAAGCACAGCTTGTATATCTAAGGGCAGTGTGGGCTTCCAGCTTCAGAACATAGTGCTATTATTTTACGAGACCACAGGCAGCAGTCTTTCTTTTTAAAAGAATTTCAATCTTCCCCTTTCAATCACTCACAGCATGAAAATAAATCACTGCACTCAAGCATTTTAAAAATTAAAGGCTTAAATGGCACATGCTGATCAAAAGCTGATCTTCAAATACCTATTTCCATTGGCTATTACTTTTTTTTAAAGTTTTTTTTTTATTTTTCTTTTATTTACTTCATGTGGCATTATAGAGATGCAGCAGACTGAAATAGATCTCTCTCACTGCAAACTAGATAGAATGCAAGACCCCATTCCTTCTGGAGAAGTGTGGAACAGAAAGATAGGCTGCAGAGAATTAGAGGTAAAAATCAGGGACCTGTCTAGTGACTTTTCTGCCTTATATTTAAGGTTCAACAACTCAATAAAAAATAAATTAGAATCATTCCCCAAATTCACTTTCCAAAGGAAGATATTCCAAGATTCTTGCTTGTCCAGATTTCTAGAACTTTTCAGTAATAGAAAAGGAAATAGAATTTCTCAGTCAGTTTTCAGGTCTTCTGCATTGTTCAGCAAACTCCACTACTATCTTCTGAATTCTCGTGCAGAACTGAAACCATACAGCCAGTCTCTCCCCAAGGGGTCTCACTTATTCCCGTGGCCTCAAGCACACTTGAGTGTCAACAACTCCCAAGTCTGTGTCTTCAGTTTCAAAAACTCACCTCAGGTCTAGACCCATCTCTCTATGTGCCCACTAAATATTCCACCCTAGATGTCCTACAGGCACCTGAAGCTCATTGTGTCTAATCTCAAGTCTTGGTCACCCTGTCCCCCATCTCTCAAATATATTCTTCCCTCATATAATCATCCCAACTAATGGCAAAACTATCCACTCAATTGTGTAAACCCAAGCCCCAAATGTCACCTGATACTCCTATCCTCTATGTAAGATCATGAAGTCCTACTACAACTACTATGAACAGAACTATTATTCTCTTCTCTCTCACTATACTGACTCTGCCTTTTCATCTGGGCTATTGAATCAGCCTTGCAACAATCTACCTTTCCCCATGTTTAATGCTCTCCTTTTCATCTTCCACATTGAAAATATAAAACTGACATCACAATCATAATACATTGATTGTATTATGGAAAATCAATAAGGAAAAATTGATAAATTGGACTTCTTTTAAAAAGATCCTATTAAGAGGGCAAAAAGATAAACTATAGTCTGGAAGAAAGTATTCACAATCACATATCCAACAAAGGACTGTATCTAGAATGTGTAAACAACTCTCAAAACTTAACATTAGAAAAACAAATAATCCAACTCAAAAATGGTCAAAGGGCATGCACAGACACTGAAAATATATATATATATATATACAGATAGCAAATACGCACATGAAAAGGTGTTCAATATCATAAGCCATTAGATAAATGTAAAGTAAGCCTACAATAAGATACAACTACATCTATCAGAATGTCTAAAATAAAAAACAGTGATAACACCAAATTCAGGGAAGGATGTGGAGATACTGAGTCACTAGTGCAAATCTAAAATGGTAGAGCTGCCCTGGAACATAGTTTACTTTTAATTTTTTAATAAAAATTTTATTTATTTATTTATTCATTCATTCATTCATTCATTTATTAAGAGAGAGGAGAAAGAGGAGGGGGGGGGGTACATGAGTGCTAAAGTGGATGATGAGAAGAGAGAGAGAGAGAGAAAGATCCCAAGCAGGCTCTTGCTATCAGCACTGAACCCAAGCAGGGCTTGATCTCACAAACCATGAAATCATGACCTGAGCCAAAATCAAGAGTCAGATGCTCAACCAACTGAGCCACCCAGGTACCCCTAACATTTCCTTTTAAAACTAAAAATGGACTTACACCTACAAACCAGAAAATCCACTGTTTTCCCAGAGAAAAGAAAATTACTTTCACAAAGAAATTCATACACAAATGTCATAGCATCTTCACTTGCAATAGCCAAAAAACTACCCAAATGCCCTTCAATGGGTGAATGGTTTAACGAACTCTACTATAGATATCCCATGGAATATTACTCAGCAATAAAAAGGAACGAACTGTTGATAAAAGCAATATCTTGGATGAACCCCAAGGAATTTATGTTGACTGAAAAAAGCCAATGTCGAAAGGATGTATTTTGCATGATTCCATTTATGTGAAAATTATGAAATGACATAATTATAGAAATGAAGAACAAATCAGTGTTTACCAAGGGTTAGGAATGTGTGGAGGAGGAGATGAGAGAGGCTATAAAAGGCTAAAATGAGAGAGTCTTACAGTAATGGTACAGTTAAGATCTTGATTGTAATCATGAATATATGTTATGCATATAATAAAATTGCATAGCACTACACACACATGCACACACAAATGAGATAAATGAGTGCTTATATTAACTGGTAAATCTGAATAAGCACACTATACCAATGTAAATTTCCCAGTTTTCATATTATACTATAGTTATAGCAGATGTTCACATTAAGAGGCTGGGAAAAGGGTGTATGGGGCCTACCCATACGTTTCTTCGCATCTTCCTGTGAATCTACAATTATTTCAAAATAAAAATTTAAATAATTGATTTTGTCACTCCCTTCTGAAGTTATTTGTAGCTCTCATTATTCATAGAATTTAAATGTATTAATCTCAGCTTAACATATAAAATCCTCCATTCCAACCTCATGACCTACTAGTGTTATAGTTAATTGCAACTCTTCTCTTTCGTCTCCGTATTGGGTGTGCTATAATGTCTATCATTATTTTATACATTTTCCTTTACTTCTAAGATTTTAGAAAATGTACACAGGCAACCAGAAAATTCTCAAATTTGCTGGAGTTGAACATTCTCAGCACATTCCATAGCCATTTAGTAAATCTCTGTATGCCTTAACCAAATTAATCTATCAGATAACCATCCATTATGGATACTAAAGACAATGCAATTTCTCTAAAGAGAAAGAAAAGATGAGATAATGGGATAAAATCAATAAATGAGTGAGAATTATTACAGCACATGAAGCATGGGAAATAGTGAAAGAAGTCCACGAAACTAGAAAATATTACTTTGTTGGAGATCTCCCTCATTTCACAAACACAGTATATTAGTCTCCTAGGGCTATAGTAACAAAGTACCATAAACTAGATGGCTTAAACAATGGAAGGTTATTGTCTCACATTTCTAAAGGCTAAAAGTCTGAAATCAAGGTGTTGTCAGGGTCAGTTCCTTTTGTGGGCTGTGAGGAAGAACCTATTCCTCATCCCTCTTCCATCTTCTGGAGATTTTCTGGCAATCTTTGGGATTCCTTGGCTTGAAGAAGAATCACCTATGCCTTGTCTTCACCTCAACATGATATTCTTTGCCTTCATCTCAACATGCTCTTCTCCTCATGTGCATGTCTGTGTCCAGATATCCTCTTTTCATAAGGATACCAGTCATATGGGACTAGCGGCCCACCCTCCTCTAGTACAACAACCTCATCTTAGCTAATTACATCATCAATAACCCTATTTCCAAATAAGGTCTCATTCCGAAGCATGAGGGGTTAGGATGTCAATATGTAAATCTGAGGGGAAACAATTATACCCAGCTAGCATTAGTATTAAAAACAAAACAAAACAAAAGCAAAAAAAAAAACATGTTTCTTCTGTTGGAATGAATTGTTGGTCTACATGTAAATAATGTGCCTGGTACCAGAGGGTACACGGAATTTGATGTGGACACTGATGGAAGCTTACTGTGAAGATGCTTATGCTCATCACATACGAAGACACTTAACAACCACACGAGAATGTTTGACACTCTATTAGCAGATATTTGGTGGCTTGCCAAGTATGCAGGTTGGATCATTCTACAATCAAGCTGCTAATCACATGATCATCATATTCCAGTGTATATAGTTGACTCTCCTTATGAAAAGGTTTAAAGTCATCAATTATCCATAAAATTTTGTGGAAAAATGTATTTACTGGAAACAAACTGTAGTTGGTGGATAATTCATTTAATTTTTATAAGATTCAAAGTGCTTAATCAACATATTATAACCAATTGTGACAAGGCACTGTGAGAAAAGAGCAGATGTGGACATTCTAACCACTACCTAGGAGTTGTTTTGTGGCTTTTGTGAGATGACACACTCTGTCCAAGGAAATCCTCTGCACCATCATCCTTTATCTCCAACAACCCAATCTTTTCATATACGTTCAGTGCATGCAGTTAAGTGAATCTAACCAGTTCTTGTCACCAAATCTGAAGCTGTTGTCTGATAACTTCTGGTATCTCCTATCTTTTGAATCTAAGCACCTAAATCTAAATTTCTAATATAACACCCTATATGTATGTCTATTTTCTTCTGCATGTGATGTAAAATTATTTGTCTTTAGAAACATCCATCACCTACTCCGGAGATCATATGTGTATCAAGATTTCATATGAAACATCCATTCAGGGAAAATTAGAATATAGTGGAGTTTTATGGGAAGGTGTCATGTGAGATAGAACTCAGCTGATATACAGGAAACTGACTTGCAGAGACTATACGAAGTGACATGTCAAGGAAGCAAAGAGTGAAGTCATTGTTTCATAAATGGTACAGTTCAGGCATGGAGCCCATGGGCCACTGAGAGCTCCCTGAGAAAAGAAGAAAACAAGAAGGCCCAAGTGGGATAGAGAGTGAAAAGTCAATCAGAAAAGAAGGGGCAAGAAGGAGCCCAAATCCTAAATTTTGCAGAGAAGAAATCCATGCTGGTACCAGTATCCAAGAGATCCAATCTAAGGGAAGTAACTTAGACTCTTGGCACAGAGGGGCCCCACCTTTATGACCTCATTAAACCTTAGTTCCCTTTTTAAAGACCCTATTGCCAAATATAGACACATTAGGAGTTAGGGCTTCAACATATGGATCTGGGCAGGTAGGGGTGGAAGGCACACTTCAGGCCACGACACTGGAGTTAAGTCATGTGACTATAGAGCTTAAAAACCCAAGGTTGCCTTCCAGCCTGGCTGAAGGCCCCCCGAGAGAGAGAGATTATGAACTACCATAAACTTTATGCAAGTAGGAACCACAATTCTTTACTATATTTTTCCTCTACATTCATATACCATATGATGAAATCAGTCATCAGTGTGTATTAAATTAAAAGAATTAAAAGTCCTATATAATTGGGGCGCCTGGGTAGCTTAGTCGGTTAAGCGTCCGACCTTCGCTTAGGTCATGATCTGGCGGTTCATGGGTTCGAGCCCCGCGTCGGGCTCTGTGCTGACTGCCAGCTCAGAGCCTGGAGCCTGTTTCAGAGTCTGTGTCTCCCTCTCTCTCTGACCCTCCCCTGCTCATGCTGCCTCTCTCTCTCTCTCCTAGAAATAAATAAAACATTAAAAAAAAATTTTTTAATAAATAAATAAAAATAAAATAAAAAAAAAAGTCCTATATAATTAAAAGTCCTTTCTCTACACGAATTTGGTTAATTGGGAATGTAGACATAGCCCCTTCTCTAGCATATCTCCTTTGCACCCAGCAGCAGAAAGAAAGTATACAACATCTGGTCCTCAATGTTAAGCAATACCAAAAAAATCGTATTGCTTGCAAATACAGAGTACATTTGTTATTTCACATGGTAAAAGGGAACTTTCCTCCTTAATAGTCTTCCATTTTTACAAGCCAAGAGAGAAAGTAGCAATTTTTAAACACCACTTAATTGATTTAAATGGCATACTACCTGGGTTTCACAGCTTTCCCACCTTTGCTGATTCCCACAGGGGGCCTTAAAACCGAGTTGTGAAGCACAGCGACTGCACACACGGATAGCAGGGAGTGCACATGAGGAATGTTACAAAGCCTAACCTGCAGTACAAACAAGCTTCTTATCTGTGAGGAATATGGAGCTCACTCTCAATTTTCATTCATCCTCAGATCAATCACTGAGCCCACAAAGGGCACTGAAGATAAGTGGTATCACCGCTGTGGCCACATTTCCCTTTGAGTAGCAAATTGATACAAGCAAAATGTCTTTTAGATTCAAGAGTAGATCTGAAGCACAAAAAGTCCCTTAGGGCTAATGGCAAATAGCTTAACCATGGGGAAAAAATTGGTAATAAATTATACATGTAGTCAAATGGGAAATCTAAAGGGTAACGTAAATTTAAGGTTAAAAAGTAAACTCAGAATTGTCAGGGAATTCCCAACTTTATGTTGCATACGAACTTAGCAATTTGAATGACTGTTTAGCAGAAACTGTTTAGCAATATAGGTAACTTTATAAATGTAAATAATCCTAACTAATTTAATTTTGCTGGATGGAGTCCTTTTAATGGACCTGCCCAATGCTTGCCTCTGCCCACTCCAAACCATTTGACACATGCTGATGCCAGAGTAGTTTTCTAAAAGAGGTCTGTCCAATCAAATTACTTCAGAACTACCACTAACATCTTTGAGCAAATTAGAAATATGGCCTCTCACTTAAGTTAAAGGGAGAAAAAGGATGTGTCTTTGTGTGTGTAAATTAGTGTATGAATGCACAACCTGAATAACTTGCCATAGTCATACAGTCACCTGCTCACATGTCCCCATAATGCCAAGAAGTAAACGTTACTGGCAGTAGATAGCCATGTGCATGTCCACATACACACACACACACACACTCCAATCCCAAAGTGAGATGCTATAGCAGGTTTGGAGTTTGGCAGGGTTTGAAATCCAGCCACCAAGATCAACAGATAAAAGGAATACCACGTGCTATCAGACTGGATACAGGGCATGCCAGTGGGTGCGTAGGGGCTTCTGCTAGAAATCTGTCTTTCAGCCTCTGGCACTAAAGAGGAGACCAAATCTCCATCCCTGCCCACCTGCTCTCAAGTCAGCTACTACAGTGGTTCTCAAAGTGTGTTGAGGAGCCTTGGAGATCTTCTGGGTGCTTTCAAGGGACCATGAGGTCAAAAGTACTTTCATGATAATATTAAGACATGTTTTTCACTCTTTCATGAGTGTACAGTGGAGGTTTCCAGAGGCTATACTACATATGATAACCTCATCACTCTGAGAGCTAATGGAGTGTGTGCTCTTGGATTATAAAATTTTCACAGTTAATTTGTAACACAGTAAATACTAAAAGATAATCCACACAAACAAAAGCTCTTTGGAATCCTTAGTCAATTTAAGAATGTAAGGAGCCTTGAGACCAAAAATGTTGTGAACAACTGGGTTATGTGTCTACAGTATGACAGGTACTCCCTAAGAAGTAGCAGCCACATGTGGTGGCCATGACCACTCCCCTGCTCAAAACCTGCAGTGGTTCAGGAGCAGAGAAGCAGCATGGAATGCATTCCCATTTTGGAGACAGATCTATGTTCAAACCCTAGTTTGGCCACTTATTAGATTATGTGACTGGGGTGATTTCATTAATCTTTCTGAATATGAAGACCTGAGACCTGAGGGGTTCTGGAGTGGCGTTTTAAATCCTCCCTTTTCTCCATCTATCACTCTGGGATTCTCAACCAAAAGAAACATGTCCACAAGAACCAATAGCTAAATAAGAAACCAATACCAATTTAATCAATAGTTGAGCAAGTGCCCCAAACCCCAACTCTATTAACGGGTGGATGGAAAAACAAGGTAAGGAGCTCTCCCTGTTCTCTGAACTTTAGAATGATGGCATGTCTGAGCAGATTGCTAGTCTATTTACCAAGCTGCCTAGACAGCATTCCTGGCTCACAAAAGTGCAGGGGAGAAGCCCGTGGACTCAGAATGCAGGAAGAGAGGAGGCAAATGTGAGCAGAAAGCACCTCAAAGTCCTGTAATTCAGTTCCCCAGGGAAGTGTGACCCAAGGAATATTTAAGACACTGACCAGTGAGATGAGCTATTTTCCCTTCAGTGGGGAGTAGTGAGTAATAGATCAGAAGTAAAAATATTAAGATACAAATGGAAGGATCTTCTGTTCTCATTAGAGATTAGAACACCTCATGACCTGGCACATATCAGTCACTCAAGAAATGATAATAGTAGTATAAGCCAGAGTTAATAGGAAAAGAGTCGGAAAAATAAGAGCCCTAAAACTATTACAGCCTCTGTTTTTCACCCTTATATATGGAAGCATAAGGGATACTGGAAGCTCTAAAGTTCTACCTTCCCCCAAAGCTCAGTGTCCTTTTCCAGACTTCCTCCAGCCTCTGATTATGCATTTGATGTCCTAGGTGCTCAACATGCTTTGAAGCTTCCAATTCAGTTGAAAGCTCTACTGCAGGAGATGTGGTTGGGGGCGAGGCGGGGGGGGAGAATGGGCTAAATGGGTGGCAGGCATTAAGGAAAGCACTTGTGATGAGCACTGGGTGTTATATGTAACTGATGAATCACTGGGTTCTATTCCAGAAACCAATACTATACTGTATGTGCACTAACTCGGAAGGAAGGAAGGAAGGAAGGAAGGAAGGAAGGAAGGAAGGAAGGAAG
>NW_024080690.1:37544-53064 GCF_003009895.1 Hyaena hyaena
GGAAGAGAAAGAAAGAAAGAAAGAAAGAAAGAAAGAAAGAAAGAAAGAAAGAAAGAAAGAAAGAAAAGAAAGAAAGAAAGAAAGAAAGAAAGAAAGAAAGAAAGAAAGAAAGAAAGAAAAGGGAAGGAAAGAAGGAGACAAGGAGGGAGGAAGGAAAAAGGAAGGGAAGGAAAGAAGGAGGGAGGGAGGAATTTTAGTTCGTTTGTTCATTTGCTAGTTTGTTCTACTGCATGGTCCAACACAGTGGCCATGTTCATGACATACAAAGAAAATCATGACTTCCCAATTATTTTCCAAAAACAAACCAAAACAAACAGTGACTTAATAGCATGGCCTTAGTGTGGTAACTGAAAAGCCAGGAAAAGATGTGAACCTATAGGATACACTTAAATACCTATGAGTCCTGGCCTTGCCTGTTAGAGGGGGATGAAGAAAAAATGTAAGGATAGACTCAAACTTCAAATTGGTTAACTGACTCCCATCTAATGATAAAGCCATCTGGATAGGAGTTCTAGAATTTCATCTACCCAAATCAAACAATACAGTTGACATATGTCACATAATAATTAAGGTCTTAACTTGGACTCCAGAGACTTAGGCTGCAAAATAAATTGCATTTTATAGGTCAGGGTCTTGAACAAGTCTCGGCACAGTCGTAAGGAAAACTGTCCCAGTTTTGCCCCAGCCCCAAATCTCTGGTTAATTAGCCTTCTCAGCCCGCTGAGAAGGAGCCCCAATCTGCTCAGGATAATGACCATCTCTTCAGTGGGTAAGGAGTTTTTAGTGGCCAGAAGACTGAGAGATAAATAGAGATGATAAAGCAAACAAATCCAAGGTATCAATATTTTTAAATTGCTTAATCTGGGCTGCCTGGGTGGCTCAGTTGGTTAAGCTTCTGACTTCAGCTCAGGTCACGATCTCATAGTTCGAGAATTCAAGCCCCACGTCAGGCTCTGTGCTGACAGCTCAGAGCCTGGAGCCTGCTTTGGATTCTGTGTCTCCCTCTCTCTCTGCCCCTCCCCCATTCACACTCTGTGTCTCTCAAAAATAAATAAATATTTTTAAAAATGTTTTTAATTGCTTAATCTGGCATATCAAAGCATCTGACAAATTAAAATTTCTAACTGAATAACTGACTTTTAGACTTACAGTTTAATTTAAAAGATATAAATGGATTTGCCTATATTTATATAGCATTAGAATATATAAAAGAATGTGATACTTACAATACTTACAAATTTTATTTATTAAATTAACGAGAGCAGTTTCAGTACTTAGAAGTGATTTACTAGTTATAGGCATTTACTTCTTAAGAAAAGCAAATCCATTAAAGTTTAAAATATTTAAAAGACTACAATTAACCAGGTAATCAATGTGTTTTTTTTATTATTCATTTTTGAGTGACAGACAGACAGACAGAGTACAAGCAGGGGAGGGGCAGAGAGAGAGGAAGACACAGAATCTGCTGACAGCTCAGAGCCCAATGCAGGGCTCAAACTCAGAAACTGCGAGATCATAACCTTAGCCAAAGTCAGACGCTTAACTGACTGAGCCACCCAGACACCCCTAATCATGTAATTAATAACTCTTTTTAAAGTGGTTGGTAGGGCATGGGGGAGAGGGGAAGGGGGCTGATGGGCATGGAGGAGGGCACTTGTTGGGATGAGCACTGGCTGTTATATGGAAATCAACTTGACAATAAACTATAAAAGAAAAAAAATGGTAACATTTACTAGATTTATAAATAGAATAGAAATAATCAGGAATTCAATCTAACAGTTCAATTAAAAATATTTTTTAGTTTAGAATTTTAATACATCAAACTTGAATTCTAAAAACAAAAGTCACTGCAAATGCTCTTTTCTGTGAATGATATCAGCCCCCAATACCCCTAAAATACAACATGACACCTGTAATTCTGTGTTTCTTTGATTCCAGGCTCTCAGCATTTTGTCTTTTGCGGAACATATCGCTGATCTATAAAGAATCAACTTTTCAGAAGGAGGAAAAACCATTTACATATCAAATGTGAATCTATTTCCTTACTATATTAATCTTCAGGAACAGCCTCATAAAATAATAAAAGTCTCAGTTCAAATTAGTATCTGCTACTTCATTCCATTATCAAAAACCATTACTACCTAATTTATAGGCTGGCAGAAAGGAAACTCCTTTTCTCTTTGGTCTCCAGCTCTAGGTAGATCAAATTCTGGTTGTCTGTATGCCCAACAATATTAATCAAAATTACACAGAGACTCACTTCCTGTCTGTATAATTGTGTAGCAAGATTAAAACACATGAGTACAGTTGTAAATATTCACAACCTGGGCTTTACAGAAGTGTGGCTGCCAAAAGAAGGAACAGAAAATGAGGGAGAAATTGTACAGAATGTAGTAGAAATGATATCATAAAGTGAGGGGTCAAGAGAAATAACTGAGATATTACTGAAGCTAAAGAATCAGAAGTAGAGCATTAGGTATATTATTTTATTACTTATAAAAGTGACCACTAAAAGAACTAAAATTATAACTACAAATTATATATATATATAACTACAAATTATATATATATATATATAAGATACACACATGTATGCTTTTGTGTGTGTATAAATCTAAAATCATGAGGAAGAGGAGAGAGCAGGATATAAGCAATCTTATGTTTCATATCAAAAAGAAATTATATGTGTTATATGTTATATTTAATACACATATATAACATATCATAAATTTTAAAATATGATCTGGCACTCATTACCTGGGACATCACTGTCCAATGTAGTAGCCACCAGCCACATGGGGCTATTGAGCACTTAAAATATGTCTAATCCAAATTGAAATGTGCTGTAAGTATAAAATCCACAATAGATTTTGAAAACAATATAAAAATGTAAAATATCTCATTAATAAGCTCAATTTGATTATATGTTGAAATGATAATATTTTAGATACACTAGGTTAATTAATATGTATTGTTAAAATAAGTTTTATTTTACAAGTGTAATATACATTACAAGTGTACTTGTAGCTACTAGATAATTTAAAATTATAGGGGCACCTGGGTGGCTCAGTTAAGCACCTGACTTTGGCTCAGGTCATGATCTAACAGTTAATGAGCTCGAGCCCACATCAGGCTTGCTAATGTTAGCACAAAGCCCACTTTGGATCCTCGGTCCCCCTCTTTCACTGCCCCTCCCCCTCTTGTGCTCTCTCTGAAACATAAATAAAAATTTTTTATTAAAAAAAAATTTAAACATTATATAATGTGGCTCACATTATTTCTATTAGATAGGACTAATCTAAAGTTTTGGCATTGAACGTCAGGACTGAAAACACAAATAAAGGAACCGGCTGCAGGGAAACAGAACTGAGGGAGATACAAGTGGCAGGAGCCAATAAAGTCATATAAAGGGAGAGAGTAAATGAGGCCATAGACAAAGGTTAAAAAAATAAAGATGGAAGGACACCAGATGGACCAGGAATGGAGCTGAACAATGTCCACGTGCAGGACACAACCACAAGGATGCTCCGTGGGTCAGCATGACTCATCAGGGACCGCTGCTGGCCGGTCTCTGTCGGTAGTTTTCATGAACAAAACACATTCACCTCGTCTCATTTCAGTTCATCTCCATCTCCAGTCCTCACTCTTCTAATGTCTAATAAGACTACTTTTCTCTGCCCTACAGCCTGGTAGTCACAGTGTCTTCGGCAGTCATGCTCCTGCCACTCAAGGCGTTCACGAGCTTGCAAGTCAACATCTTCCTCCCATAACCTCACCTTCTTCGCGAACAGAAAATTCAGGATTTCTAAAAGTATCTTCCTTCAGCAAGCTCTGCATGGTAGATAGCTAAGTGTGGCTACCTCTGAACACCTAACGTTTGGACCTTTTGACATTTTCTCACATGTTGAACACAGTATCCCTGTACCTAAGACAACCAGAAGGGTGATCTACACGGTAAACACATACATGCACCAAGGCTTTTGGAGTGCCTGCTTGTGTTGAGCGCTGTTCTGGGTTTAAGGGACAGCAATAAACCAAACAACATCCTCTGCTCTCGGAACTTCCATTCTACTGGGAGAGACAAATAAGAAACAAGTAAACAAATATATACCTAATATAATTTTAAGTAATTAGAAGTGCAGATTAATGAGATAGAGGGTGATAGAATGAAGGAGCAGAGGTGACTATTTAAGAGATTTCTTACTGAAGAAGTGATATTAGAGGGATCATCTGGGTGATAGAAAGGGCCCAGTTATGGGGGAAAATCTGGGAGAAAAGGGAAAGATGTTCTCTGAAGGAAAGGGCTTCAGGTAGAGATGAACTCAGAGTGTTTTAAAAACAGCCAGAGGCACCATGGTGGCTCAGTCAGTTGAGAGTCTGACTCTTAATTTGGGCTCAGGGTCATGATCCCATGACTACAGGATCAAGCCCCACATCAGGATCAGGCTCTACCCTGAGCAAGTAACCTGCTTGGGTCTCTTTCTATCTCTCTGTCTCTCTCTGTCTCTGTCTCTCTGTCTCTCTGTCTCTCTGTGTGTGTGTCTCTCTCTCTCTCTCTCTCTGTCTCTCTCTCTCTCTCTCTCTCCCCAACTCCTCTTTCTCATTCATGCACAAGCTCTTTCTCTCTTTATAAAATAATACATACATACATACATACATACATACATATGTATGTGAAGAAGGTATGTGGGGCTGGAGAAAAGTGTGGAGGAGGAAAGGAAGGATGAAGTACAGAGGCAACCTGCCTCCTCCTTTTTCAGGGCCTTTGGGCCCTGATAAGGACTTTAATTTTATTCCAAATATGATGGATTCCATCAGAAGATTTGGAGCAGAGGATGACTGACAGGAGTTTTAGCCTTGCTGATTTATTTTCTTATGGAATTATAAGTAAATGGTCAAAAGATCCTTGCCTTTTCTTTCTCTACTCTCAAGGTTAGTGAAATAAGAATTAAATCAGAATTCTTTACTCAGCATGAGTTTGTCTTTCTGCTGTTTACCTGGTAATACTAGACTCAATTTTGTCTTTTTTTTTTCTAAGTAAATTTTACCCCCAACATGGGGCTTGAACTCACAATTCTGAGATCAAGAGTCACATGCTTTACCAACTGATCCAGCCAGATGACCCTATTCAGCATGAATTTGGAATCAACAAACAGGTAACTATTTACAGGACAGTGTCACTCTCCACTGCTCTATGCCATTTGCAAGAGAATTTAGGCTTCACCTAATTTCTCCAGAGTTAACAAATATTTATTGAACCCTTTCTATAAATCAGCACTGTGCTGCGCACTTATCTGCATGATCTCATGTCATCCTCATAACAACCCTGTGATAGTGGTAAGATTATCCCATTCCATATTTGAAGAAGCAGGCCTAGAGATTAAATGACTTGTCTAAGATTTTAAGCCAATAAATGACAGAGCCTGGATTTGCACCCCGCTTTCCGGATGCAAAGCTCCATGCCACGTTATCTTTTTTATAGCTCTCTTATCAGCCATAATGTTTTTTTTCTGGCATTTTAAAAGACAAATATCAAAAGGAATAATCTACTTGGAGGTAAATAGTGGTAATTGCTGTCGGTTCCTGACAGTAAAACAGAGATTCAGCAAAGCAGAATAATTTGCTTGCAATTACGCAACTTGCTAGTGGCCAAGCTGGGATAATTATTAGATTTTCCCAAATGTTCCCACAGTTATCCAACCCCATCTTTGAAAATTCAAAAAGCAGAAAGACATAATTTGAAACTAAGAATGAATATGGGTTTCAAAGTAATAAAGGTTAATTAAGCTCTGTATATGCTCACCAAAAAAAAGTGCATAGCATCCACAAGAATGAGAATATTCAAAGAATGCTTCCTAAGTAGCACATTATGAACTAGAAGCAGCAACCGGGTGGGTGGACAGACGTGGATGAGCAGGAAACCTGGTATCATCCCAGGCTAGTACATCAATTCTATTGAGTAATTAAGTTTCCTACAGATTAGTCATTACAAACTGTTTACCAGGACAACCTGTACTTTAAATTGAAAGTGTGTTTATCTTGCGTTTCGCCTGTGATTTCTCAATAAGATTTGTGTCATATTGACTGGGGTATATCAATCTTGAAAGAGCTAGTAGGGGCACCTGGGTGGCTCAGTCAGTTAAGTGTCCAATTCTTGGTTTCAGCTCAGGTCATGATATCACAGTTCGTGAGTTTGAGCCCCCGCATTGGACTCTGCACTGACAGTGTAGAGCCCACTTGAGATTCTCTCTCTCTCAGTCTCTCTCTCTCTTTCTGTCCCTCTCCACTCTCTCTCTCTCAAAAATAAACTTAAAAAAAATTAACCTGGTAAAAAATGCATATTTTTATTAATATTTTTAAAAATAATATTTTGTATATGGCTGCTCACACCATGCCACTGCAGCAATGTCACTATAGTAAATGGAGAGGAAAATTCTATTACAGTAGTACCTGCTTTACTGCAATAATATTTTCCTTTTGATTTTAAGCGGTATTGTAAAACAAACTGGACCCGTCAGGAATCATTTGTCTTAAGATTTGAAGAAAGCATTGATTTTAACACTGGAGCATATAATCAAGTTTTAGAAACATTCTCCTTGAAATGATCTTTGAAAGGCAATTTGTCAGTGTTCCATTTGTTCAACCTCTGAATATTAAGCTTTTAAAGTCTTTTTCCCTGCTCCTCTATCTCATGCATAAAGTAATTCTCTTTAGAATTATGTCATTATTTTTAAGTTGCCACCTCATCATGTTTCTTATTTATTCCACTTATAAAATTAAAGTATCTATAGAATAAAGAAATAGGGAAGGTTTTTTTCCTTTTACTTGCATAATTGAAATTATAATGGCTTTGATGTCAAAAATAATTATGGAATAATTAATAACTTAATTAGGGGCACCTGGGTGGGTCAGTAAGTTAAGCGTCCAACGTCAGCTCAGGTCATGATCTCATTGCTCATGAGTTTGAGCCCCATGTCAGGCTCTGTGCTGACAGCTCAGAGTTTGGAGCCTCCTTCAGATTCTCTCTCTCTCTCTCTCTCTCTCTCTCTGCCTCTCTCTCCAAAATAATTAAACATTTAAAAAATTAAATAAAAATTTAAAAATAAGAACTTAATTAAATGACTTAAGGATTAAATCTCCTTACCTTTTGATATCGTCATCCCCAACACACAGCCTTTCCCAAAACAGGAAAGAGAATGTGGAAAATTGCACAGTGGATTTTATGACCACCCTACAAGTAACATACATTAATTTCAACCACATTTCACTGAATAAAATCCAACACATGGCCCCAAACCACACACAAGGGATACCAGGAAATAGGAGTCTTCCTGTGTGCCCAGGAAAAGAAAATGAAATTTATTAATATAAAGAAAGTAACACAAAGAAAAAAAACTACACAATGATAAAGTACTCAGATTTCCTTCTATTAGTTCAAGGCTTCATCCCAGAATTCATTTATATGTATATATCCTTTTTATCCTTATGAAGAAAACTCATGAGTAGTTGGCATGAAAGAAAGGCCTTTACCATTGACATTCTTAGAGAAAAACGAACTTCTGAATTCATGATTCAACTCATCTCAAGAAGCAGTTTTTTTAAAAGTTTGATGAAGATAAATTTCTGGATACAGCAAACTTGTCTAGTGCCAAGTCAAGCCCAACCACAGACAGACATCCCCACCCCACTGTCCATTCTCATTCTATGGTTAAATTGAAAGAATAACATCCTCAATGCCCATCTATGCTGCTGCGGCCAAGTTCAGGGCCAAGAAGTACACTGCTGAAAAAACTAAAATATATGCTGATATTATGATGTCCCTCAAATCACTTGGCAGAAAGGAAAAAACATATCAGATGAAGGCAGTGCAACCTGGTACCATCAAGACTGTGAACGGTAAACATAAAACAGTATTTAATTTCTACCCTTGGGCCTACTTTCAGATTCTGAATTATTTCAGTGCCTGTGCCCAGATAGTAAGATGGCTTTGTGGAGCATGGAATTGGAAGCTAATTACAACTTTTATAACAAAATGTGTGCTGTCATAACAGATACACTGCCTCTTCTGCTCCCTCACTAGCAGTTCTAACAGTGAGAGTGAGACCATCTGATGCGATGCTGGAAAGGGCTTCATTATTGAGTGTAAAGCCTGAATGATAGCCACATACCACCCAATGCTCAGATTTCAAGATTCTATGCACTTAAATCTGTCAGTTATTTAAAAAAAAAAAAAAAGTGACCATTTACCAAGCCACAACTCCAGCTCTGGCTATCAGTGTCCTTGGTTCAACAAATATGTAGGAAGAACAAAAAAATAATCAAAACCAAAAAATCTGATCTCAAATGACAACCTAAATGAGTGTTTTGTTTCTCTTTTCTCAAATAGATTGTTTTACAACTACTACTAATAAACAAATCCAGAACATTCCACTCAAGTCTTTTTCAACTTAAAATAACATCCAGTTTTGCTACCTGAGATGACATCAAAGGCAATTTATACACAGAAATAAATACACGAAATGAAAATACAAGTATGGCAAGCCAGACTTCTGGAGGTATAGCTCTCAAAAGTTATCTTAAAGATCTACAATTACTTATTTTTTTAAATCAGTGTTTGTAATTATACCCAGAGTACCATAGATTGAATCATCAGGGCTTTAATGGTTTAACCAAGTTAAATCTAGAAATGATAGAAAAGTTTGATCTAAAATAAATAGACCAGCAATCTCAGAAGGCTAGGGTTTAGTTCTTGTTAGCATCACTGGAGTTAATAATTCCAAGGGAAAAATGGAGTCGTGACCATAAATTAAACTTAGTGTTTCTTGCTGACTAAACTCTGCATGTTGCTGTTAAAAACGCTTGTTTCTTATCTGGCAAAACATCTGCTTTTTGATGCTAAAAGCAGGATCCTAAGGGAAGTAGTGATCTTTCCCAAGGCAACTTGATTAATAGTAGGCTTCCAAACTTTAGCTAAACGACATTTTGATGAAACCAGCAGTACCAAATAATTGTTTCTACAAATAATCTTGATGTATATTTCATTCTCTCCACAATTTTAGACAGTGGGACTCTGAGACATAATGGTTTTCTTCCACATAACTCTTGCTCTTATAGTTATTTCACAAGTCAGGGGTGGGCACTGACCACCCACGCACCTGGGCAGTGCACTGCAAAATGTCCTTGCTTGCTGATTCCTTGGAGTCCGTGAAGAGAAATCATCTGAATGTGGAGAAACAATAAACAAATAATAAACAAAATAGGCATAAGGCTTAACATAAGGACTGAAATATTTACTCCAAGGAGTTCATTTCATGGCAATGAAGTGGAACTCAAGAATAAAACTGTATTCTCAAACGCAAAGAGGTGGACAATTCTTATATTTGGATAAGATGTAAACATTAGAGCGGAGGGTGAATAATCTGCATGCAAAGTAAGTAGAAGATGCTTCAACGGCAAAGCAAGGTTTTTAAAAGGCAGGTAGAACCAATAATGGCTTGAAAACACAAAATAAGTCCTTAGAACACACTACAGGAGAAGAGAAAGATGCAAAGAAGAGGGAAAAGGAAATGGGCTGGAAAAATGAAAAAGAAGAAACAAAGAGTCTGCTGAATTAGGAATTACAAAATCTGCATTCATGTCCCTAACCCATCCTAGCCATGTAATCTTGAACCACTGTCATCACCATCAATGGCTACAATTTACAGATAACTTAACAATGAACTGGGCCCTTCACACAGGTTGCCTCCTTCAATCCTCACAGCAACTTTACAAGCATGTCCTGTTAACCCCACTTTATGAATGGAGAAACAGATTCAGAAAACTTAAATATCATCTCAAGGTTTTACAACTAGTAGATATCAGAACCAAGGGTGTCCCCTGGTTTGAAAGGATGTGTATAATTTGAAAACATCCACCCTTTCCACAATGCTGAAGATAACCTCCTAAATGTAACCTCTCAGAACCTCAGTCTCTTCATCTAGAAAGGAATTATTATAACTCCTTCTATTGTCACATGAGGATGTGTATCTGTTGTCTTTTGCCACAGTAACTTAATTTGTTATTTCTCTTGAGTCTATGCCAAAGCTATAAATCCAGCCAGCTGATCTTGGCTGGGATAGTTTTAATGGCCTGCCCATGAGGCTGGTGGTCAGCTGGTTGTTGGCTGACCTAGCTTGGCCTCACTGGGATGACGAGCTCTACTCCATGTGACCTCTCCTCTCCAACAGGCAAGGCCAGGCTTGTTCCCACTGTAGTGGCAGAGAAAGCATGTAAGTCCTCTTGAGTCCTAGGGTCA
This sequence comes from Hyaena hyaena, assembly GCF_003009895.1. Lineage (NCBI taxonomy): Eukaryota > Metazoa > Chordata > Mammalia > Carnivora > Hyaenidae > Hyaena > Hyaena hyaena. The sequence continues at coordinate 47,839 of NW_024080690.1, forward strand.
GAACTGGCATAACGTTACTTACATCACATTGTTAGCTAAGTAAATAGCAAGACCAGCCTAGATTCAAAGGCTGAAAACAGATTCCAAATCCACATTTCAAAGGTGATATATACATGAGAGAGCAGAGAATTAGGGCCATTTTGCAACCACTCTATGATAGAGTATGTGTAAACACGCTTTATAAAATGTAAAATGCCATACTACCAGGTCCCTATCTATAACCCACTTGTCTTAGGCGCCTGGGTGGCTCAGTGGTTAAGCATCCAACTTCAGCAGGTCATGATATCACAGTTTGTGGGTTCAAGCCCTGCACTGGTCTCTGTGCTGACAGCTCATAGCCTGGAACCTGCTTCAGATTCTGTGTCTCCCTCTCTCTCTGCCCCTGTCCCCTCAGGCTCATGCTCACTCTCTTGCTCGCTCACTCTCAAAAATAAACATTAAATATTTTTAAAAATTTTTAAACCCACTTGTTTCAAAAAGCACCAGCTACTGCCACCAATCCAAGGACAGCTTGTTTTCATAGCTGTCATCTCTCCCAGCTGAGCTTATAGACAAGAGCTAGACAAAACCATGTAATGAGAATCAGAGTATTAGGCTTTCCTTATGTTCCCTGGATTCAGATGACATTTTTCCCTATGCCTTTACCCTGAGGCTCCATCCATGGTTACATTCTATTAAGTTAGAAATTTCTTCCAGAATTAAAAATCAAGAAGAATAATTTCCAGGCTTGGTGTCATTTATTCTTGGCCTTTCTGAAAGTGTACATTCCATCATTTCTTGTTATTCAAGTATCATACCTTCTTCCTAAAGAAAAATCCCAAATATTAAATCTCAAAATCATAGTTATTATGCTTTAAAATCACGTTCCATATGTCCCTCAGAGACATAGTCTGAGAGGGCATCAAACCAGCACTGGGATTCATGTTAAGCCATGAAATTGACTGTGGTTTGAACAAAAAGCTGCTGTAACCAGAAACTTCAGAGATTATCTCTTTTCTGTCTCAGAAATATTTATCTATATTTTTAAGTCTTCCATGAAACACGTCCAGATGAGCTACAAGAGGATGTCAACCCTTATCATGCCATATAATAATCTCTCCAAGCCAGTGGTTCTCAGCCCTGGCTGGCTGCACATTAGAATCACCTAAGAAGCTTTTAAAAAATCCCCACACCCAAGTCACACTCCAGGACAATCAAATCAGAATCACTGAGATGAGACACAAGCTTAGGCGTTTTTTCAAACTCCCCAAATGATTCCAGTGTGTCCTCAAAGTTGAGAAGCACTGCAAGGGCCCTTCCCTTCCCTCCTGTGAATGGAAGGCTTTGCACTAAATCCCAATTTGTACTAGAGTGCAATTCTATTTCTCTTTTTGAACTGTTGGCAAAATAGCCTGACTATTTCTCATTAAACTATTTTGAAGCAGTGTAGAGTAGAACGAGGCTTTGGAATCCAAGCTGCAGTTAAATCCCTGGTCAGTTACTTATTAGGTACATGACTTGGAGCAGCTTATTTAACCTCCTTAGCCTCTCTGAGCCTTGATTTCATCCTAAAGCAAATGGTATAATAATCCCTACCACATAAGGTATTATAAAGATTGAGGAAAAGTATATTAAATGCCCCCTAAGAAGGCAATCAGTAAATACCCATGTCTTTCCCCCTTTGGCTAGGGATTCTTGAACATGCTGCTCAGCATCCTCAGGTGGCCTGCTATTGACTGCTGAAGCAAAAGGAAAGAATGACACTCACACTCAATGTGTAACACATGGGTCTGTACCACAGGAAGCGGTCCAGTTGTCTGCCTTTCACATTCATCAGAAAATCCTGCTGCTAATTCACTTGGACTGAAATATCACTATATATCTGTTTTGTGGGACCTACTCCAGGGGAGTAGGGGGGTGTCTAAACGTCACTTGCTCCTTGTCCAGACACATAATTGACAGAGTCTTTATTTTTTTTTTCTCCATCAGTCCCACAAGCCTGATGCAAATGAGGTTTGAGGGGAAAGCCACATACGGAAGCATGGCCAAGGACCTGGCCAGCCTTCCTCTGCATCATACCAGCTCACCACAAAAACAACAAACTAAAAATGACTGCAGAGTAAGGCAAAATCCCCATCACAGCTATAGAGCAGCAAAATAATCTCTGGGTAGTAGATTTGAGTGTTTTTCTTTCTTTTTCCTAATCATAAGTCTCCTAGACAGGTCTGCAAATGCACTTCTGCAAAAAGGAGTATCATTAAATTCCTCTTGTTTTTAAAGAAGCCTAGCACCACAAAGCAAATGAAAAATTTATTTTGGCCTCTGCATTGGTAACAAAGAAGAAACAAATTTAGATTCCCAACCCTCAACTTTTATTAAGGTAAACTGGTATATAATATTATATAAGTTTCAGGTGTACAACATTATAATTTAACATCTGTGTGCTCTACAAAGTGATCATCAAAAGTCTACTTACCACCTGTCACCATACAATTTACACCCTTCATCCATTTCACTCACCTAGCCCCATTCCTCTCTGATAATCATCAATCTGAGTTTTTATGGATTTATACAAACAATGAGTTTATATTTGTATTGTTTTGTTTGTGCATTTGTTTTGATGTTTTAGATTCTACATATGAGTGAAATTATATGGTATTTGTCTTTCTCCATCTCACTTACTTCATTTAGCATATAACCCTCTAGGTCCAGCCATGTTGTTGCAAATGGCAAGATTTCATTCTTTTTTATGGCTTAGTAGTATTCTGGATGTGTGTGCGTGTGTGTCTGTGTGTGCCCCTCATCCTATTTATCCATTCACCTGTCAGTGAACATGTAGGCTGTTTTATATCCTGGCTATTTTACATAAGGCTGCAATGAACACAGGATTGCATACATCTTTTCAAATTAGTGTTTTTGTATTCTTCAGATACATATCTAAAAGTGAAATAGCTAGATCATATAGTACATCTATTCTTAATTTTTTGAGGAATCTCCATACAATTCTGAGGGGCTGTACCAATTTATATTCCCAACAACAGTTACAAGAGTTCCTTTTTCTCCATATCATCTCCAACCTTTCTTATTTTTTATCTTTTTGATAACAGCCATTCTAAAAGGTGTGAGATGATATCTCATTGTGGTTTTGATCTGCGTTTTCCTAATGTTGAGCATCTTTTCATGTGCCTATTAGCCATCTGTATATCTTCTTTGGGAAAATGTCTATTCAGATCCTCTGCCCATTTTTTAATTGGGCTGTTTGCTTTTTTATTCTTGAATTGTATGAGTTCTTTATATATTTTCAATATTAACCTCTTAACAAATACATGGTTTGCAAATATCTTCTCCCATTCTGTAAGTTGCCTTTTCATTTTGATGATGGTTTCCTTTGCTGTGCAGCTTTTTTGTTCAACGTAGTCCCATGTGTTTAGTTTTGCTTTTGTTTCCCTAGGATTTAGAGTCAGATCCACAAACACATCACAAGGAGCTTACTATCTTTCCTTCTAGTAATTTTATGGTTTCAGGACTTACATCTAAGTCTTTACTCCATTTTGATTTAGGTTTTCCATACAGTATAAGATAGTCATCTAGTTTCATTCTTTTGCATATGGCTATCGAGTTTTCTCAGCACCATTTATTGAAGAAACTGTCATTTCTCCATTATACATTCTTGGCTCCTTCATCATAAGTTAATTGTTGTATATATGTGGGTTTATTTCTGGGCTCTCAATTCTGTTCCATTGATCTATGTATCTTTTTTTATTCCCATAGTTTTGATTACTATAGCTTTGTACTATATCTTGAAATCAGGGAGCATGATACCTCCAGCTTTGTTCTTCTTTCTCAAAATTGTTTTGGCTATTTGAGATCTTTTGTGGTTTCACACAAATTTTAGAATCATTTGTTCTAGTTCTATGAAAAATGAATTTTGATAGAGATTAGACTGAATCTGTACATTTCTTTGGGTCATATGGACACTTTAAAAATATCAATTCTCCCAATCCATGAGCATGGAATATCTTTCCATTAACTTATACCTATTTCATTTTTTTTTTATCAATGTCTTACAGTTTTCAGCATATAGATCTTTCACCTCCACAGTTAAATTTATTTCTAGGTATTTAATTCTTTTTGATGCAATTGTAAATGGGACCGCTTTCTTAATTTCTCTTTCTTTTTTTTTAATTTTTTTTAATGTTTTTATTTATTTCTAGGAGAGAGAGAGAGAGAGAGAGAGAGAGAGAGAGAGCGTGACCAGGAGAGGGTCAGAGAGAGAGGGAGTCACAGACTGAAACAGGCTCCAGGCTCTGAGTTGGCAGTCAGAGCCCAACACGGGGCCCGAGCCCACGAACTGCGAGATCATGACCTAAGTGAAAGTCGGACGCTTAACCGACTAAGCCACCCAGGCACCCCACTTAATTTCTCTTTCTGATAGTTCATGATTAGTGTTTAGAAACACCACAAGTTTCTATATGTTGCTATTGTATCCTGCAACTTTAGTAAATTCATTTATTAGTTCTAACAGTCTTTTGGTGAACATTTTAGGGTTTTCTACGTATACAATATCATGTCACCTGAAAATAGTAAAAATCTTCTTTTTTTTAGTGCATTTTTTAATTTTTTTAAGAGTTTATTGTCAAGTTGGTTTCCATATAACACCCAGTGCTCATCCCCACAAATGCCCTCCTCCATGCCCATCACCCCCCAGCCCCTCCCCCTCACCCCCATCAGCCCTCAGTTTGTTCTCAGCATTCAAGAGTCTCTCATGGTTTGCCTCCCTCGCTCTCCACAACTAGTTTTCCCCTTCTCTCCCCCATGATCCTCTGTTAAGTTCCTCCTGATCCACCTATACATGCAAACATAGGGTATCTGTCCTTCTCTGCCTGACTTATTTCACTCAGCATCACACCCTCAAGTTCCATCCATGTTGCTACAAGTAGCCAGATTTCATTCTTTCTCATTGCCATATAGTATTCCATTGTATAGATAAACCACATCTTCTTGATCCATTCGTCAGTTAATGGACACTTAGGCTCTTTCCATGCTTTGGCTATTGTTGAGAGTGTTGCTATGAACATTGGGGTACATGTGTCCCTATGCATCAGCATTCCAGTATCCCTTGGGTAAATTCCTAGCAGTGCTAGTGCTGGGTCATAGGGGAGTTCTATTGTTAATTTTTTGAGGACTCTCCACACTGTTTTCCAGAGGGGCTGCACCAGTTTACATTCCCACCAACAGTGTAGGAGG
>NW_024080690.1:53250-73730 GCF_003009895.1 Hyaena hyaena
AAAAAAAAAAAAAAAAAAACACATAAAATACCTAGGAATAAACCTAACCAAAGATATAAGAGATCTGTATGATGAAAACAATAGAAAACTTAGGAAGGACATTGAAGAATACACAAAGAAATGGGAAAACATTCCATGCTCATGGATCAGAATAATAAATAGTTAAAATATCATTACTACCCAAAGCAATCTACACATTCAATGCAATCCCAATCAAAATTGCACCAGCATTCTTCTCAAAATGAGAAGAAACTATCCTAAAATTTGTATGGAACCACAAAAGACCCCAAATAGCCAAAGTAATATTGAAGAAGAAAACCAAAACGGGAGGCATCACCATCCCAGACTTTAGCCTCTACTACAAAGCTGTCATCATCAAGACAGTATGGTATTGGCACAAAAACAGACACATAGACCAATGGAATAGAATAGAGAACTCAGAATTGCACCCACAAGTGTACGGGCGTCCTCCTACACTGTTGGTGGGAATGTAAACTGGTGCAGCCCCTCTGGAAAACAGTGTGGAGAGTCCTCAAAAAATTAACAATAGAACTCCCCTAAGACCCAGCACTAGCACTGCTAGGAATTTACCCAAGGGATACTGGAATGCTGATGCATAGGGACACATGTACCCCAATGTTCATAGCAACACTCTCAACAATAGCCAAAGCATGGAAAGAGCCTAAGTGTCCATTAACTGACGAATGGATCAAGAAGATGTGGTTTATCTATACAATGGAATACTATATGGCAATGAGAAAGAATGAAATCTGGCTACTTGTAGCAACATGGATGGAACTTGAGGGTGTGATGCTGAGTGAAATAAGTCAGGCAGAGAAGGACAGATACCCTATGTTTGCATGTATAGGTGGATCAGGAGGAACTTAACAGAGGATCATGGGGGAGAGAAGGGGAAAACTAGTTGTGGAGAGCGAGGGAGGCAAACCATGAGAGACTCTTGAATGCTGAGAACAAACTGAGGGCTGATGGGGGTGAGGGGGAGGGGATGGGCATGGAGGAGGGCATTTGTGGGGATGAGCACTGGGTGTTATATGGAAACCAACTTGACAGTAAACTATTAAAGAAATACAAGACAAAAATCCCAAAAAAAATCTTAATGAAGCAGAGATAAGGAATAATGAGTTCAATGTAATTGTCATCAAGATACGCACTGAACTTGGGAGAAGAAAGGAGGAAGACAGTGAGAACTTCAACTAAGAAAATATAAGGAATTATCAAAAGAAATTACAGAGCTGAAGAATATAATAACTGAACTGGAAAAAAAAAATCCTCTAGGGAGGTTCAACAGCAGAAGGACAGATCAGTGAAGACAAAACAATGTAATTTACCTAGACAAAGCAGCAAAAGGAGAAGGAATTTTTAAAAAGTGGAGGTAACATAGGGATATTTGGGACAACAAATAATATTGTAGCAAAGCCACGCCACAGGGAATATCTAGCCAATATTGAAAGCTGTGCAAAATGAGAGATTGTTTGGATCAGAAACACTGAGTTGTTAGTGGATGTGGTATCGCTTGTTAATCTTGCATCTCTGTGAAATTGATAGTTACCACTTACATATTATACACCTATCTGTTTATATATTCTCTAAATGTCTCTACATTCTAGATCAGGAATCTACAAACTGTAGCCCAAGAGCCAAATCAGGCCACACCCACTTGCTTGCATATTGTCTGTGGCTACTTTCCCATCACAAAGGCAAAGTTGAGTAGTTGTGACAGGGATTGTTCCAAAAATATTTACTATCTAGCCCCTTATAGAAAAAAATTGCCAACCCCTGTTCTAGACTCTAGGCTTCCTAAATAGGGCTTTGCTAACAACTCAGCAATCTGCACATAGTAAGTATTCAAATAAACACTGCTTGCATAAATAAACTATGTTAAATAAGTTATCATCTCAGCCACAAAGCTCCTTTTGGTGCAGGTCTTCAAAAAAAGGAAAAGCAGACATTTGTGCCTTATTTACAGATTTAAAAAGCAGAAGTGATCCTGAAGATAAACAAACTCTTAACTTTTCAGCTGAGAAAACTGAGACTCAAAAAGCTGAAGTGATTTTCCCAAGGTTAGCCCAAGGAGAGGAAAGGACTACTCCCACAGCACATTTGTTTTTCCTTTAATTAATAAGACACTGTGAAGTCAGCCTATTCCTGGGAGGGCCAAGAGCCTGAACACAACACTCATGCAATAATAATTATACTTGTTTGGAACTTTCAATTCTGACTTATTCCCTGAAGTTCTTTAAATGCTCACCATCTCAATACATTTTCATAAATTTGGTTAGGAAATGATATGCATGCATTAAAGAACACCAAGTACAGCTCTGTGACAAACTTTGGTAATTAAACCAACACCCAGAGAAAGTTTCAATGCACACTGAATGATTACTCCATCCACCTATCTGTTTTGACAAAAGTGTCTCTTGATATGATATCCCAAACAAGGTACTGGATTAAATTTTAAGGCATCCACTCACTCCTTCAAGTGCAAGAGAGAATAATTTAATTTTGCCAAGTCACACCAAAAAGATGATAAGGATCACCCAGCACAGCTCAGTTTCTCTGTCTCATGGCAGCCCTGGTGAAGGAAGAAATGCGGGATGGCTTGGTGTCTCCAATGCACAAAGGCAGTTTTTTCTTTTATCATTATTTATTTTTTTCCCCAAAAGTTCTTTGTAATTCCGTTTCATAAAGGAAGTGTCATAGAAATAAATCAGGGAACAGAGACATATTAGCACTGCAAGGCCTCAAACCCACAGGTACAGCTCCTTTCACTCATTTAGCACCCATCAATTAGACACCTAGTCTGTGCCAAGCACTGTGATAGGCACTAAGGGAAACAAAGAGGCATTTGACATAGTCCTTGGGCCCCAGAATGAGTTGCATTTCATATGGGAGACAGTTGAGGGGAGGATGACAGACAGCACCTTGAAGTGGGTCCAATGTGTCTACAGAGCAAGCCCAGAGTATAGTGGAGGACACTGAAGGACACCCCAGACCAGACTGTCCTGACAGTCAAGACTTAGTCAAATGAAAAGGGGAGAAAAGCAAACTCCATGAAACTGAAGTTATATGTTCAAAGACAAGGAAGTAAGGAAGAATAGGACACGATTACAAGAATAAAAACAGCCTAGTATGTCCAGAGCCTCAAGCAAAAAGTGAGCCTGGAATAAAAGGCTTGGGCCTTTAAGCTTTGACAATATATACCCTACAACAAGCATTTGCTCTAAGCCCTGTTTGTCCTGGGTGCTGGGATAGAGGTGCCAAGACATGCCTTTAAGGTTAAAAAAAAAAAAAGAGGTATCCTTGGGGTTAATCTTCTGTGTAGTGGGGATTTCAGGGGCTCTCTTCTTCCATTCAATACCGAAATCTTATTCCAACATTCTAAACAGAAGATTATCTACTCTTAGATAATCTCAGAACACTTCCAATGACAGGGAATTTAATGCCACACAAAGCAGCTTATTAGCAAATTCTTTATGTTGAGTTGGAAACTGCCTTCCTCTAACACCTCCTGACTTCAGTATGACATTGGCCAACAAATTTTCCCCAAAGAAAGCTTCAAAGTAATCATAGTCCATAGATCAGGTTTAGAAATGTATATAGCCTTAACCTGATCAACACAGTGTTCAATATCCCATCAACCACATTCCAAGATGCAGTTCATTTCTATCTCCCCAACAAACCCAAACCATGCCAGGATTAAAGAAAGATCTTCTGAATTAAGATACATCTCCCAAGAAAAATTAGGCATCTGAACCCTGAGCTTCTTAGACCCAGGAAACAAGTAGGGCAGGGGTGGGGGAGGAAAAAAAACAGAATATGAAACAAGCAAAATATAGAAGTAAAAGCACATAGTTCCACGAGTACAGAGAGAAAACTGGAATCAGACAGACAAGTTCTGGAAGGAGCACAGTCGTGTTGCAGTGGTTCAGCTGCATGGCTCAGATTCACAGTGTATCAGGGAAGCCTTGTACAACATGACAGAGACAACCATAAAAGCACATTTCGTTATATACAAAGAGGGAATGAGTACAATCCCCAAGACAGAAAATATCATGTTACTCAGTTGCTGAGAGAAGGCAGAATTACTCAAATCCTATTTTGCTTTCCTCTTTGCTACTAAGAAAAATGATTGCTGACTCTACAGAGTAGAATGTGTATCGTCAATAAAGAATGGAAGCCAGGGATGGATGAGAAGACAGTAAGATCCCATAATGGCTGCTTTACATTTTTTCAAGGCCCTGACACAGATTAATCAATTCCAAGACACCAAAAGAGCCTGCAGATGTTCTCAGAGCCCCAGGGCCACAAATCTGTGAAATCATGAGGCAAAGCAAAGTCAAAGACTAAAGCTACGTTAATACAATCTCAGTTACCAAAAAGATAAGTAGCTGGATTGCATGACAATGTGCAACAGACTGAGAAGCTGTCCTACTAATTAGTAAACAAGAGAAGCTTAGAACCAAGTAGTGAGAGAGAAAGAGGCAAGGTGCCATGACTCACACATATCAATAAGCAATTAACCGCGAGAGAGGCAAATGCAAAACTGATGATAGCAAACTGTGCTCACCATGCCAGGCACATCTTGGCAATTAATCCTTAGACCAACTCTAAGAAGAGATGCTATTATTACCCTATATATAGATGAGAAAACCAAGGCACAAACTTTACATAACATGCCCAAGATTGCACAGCTAGTAACTGACAGAACCAAGATTTGTACAGCCTTACAGTGCTGCATCTCTGAGGAGTACAAAGTTTGGTATGGAGGTGACCTTTGAGGAGGAAGTAGAATTTAGACAAAGTTGAAGGATGAATAAAAATTGGAGGATGAGATTGAAATGGGAATTGGTGAGGCAGGTGGAGGCCATGAAAAAGAGGATCCTTGCTGGAGCTCAGGAGGCATGAGAAGAATATGGTAGGAAACATAAGGATAGATTCAGAGCACCTTGAATGGGATGAAAGGAGGTTGGCTTTCCTTTCCACTCTCAAATACTTTATCATTTATGCTAACTCTTTCAAGTTTGCTCCCTGCTCCCAAGATCTCTCTTCTTTTCTCATTAAAAGTACTTTTGATTGCAAGTAATATAAATCTCTTCAAATAAGCACATGCAAAAATGCCTGAGACAGGAACTTTATTAGGGAAATCCAAGGTCAGGAAGAGTAGATGACCTCACAAGAGCCTTGAATCCAAGATTCTGTGTCAACAGTCTAAGCCCCAGTGAACTTTCATTTTGCATTCCTGATGTAACCAGTTACCTATAAAAGTTTGAGACCTAGGAAAGCTCCCGCTACATGAATATATATCTTGTCTCTCCCTCTAGACAAATATTTTCTAACTTCGTTGACCAATATCCCAAAGTAAGAAATACATTCTGTACCATGACCTGGTCTACACACATATACAATCATAAGCAGCATATTATTCCCCAGGATAATATGCACAGCCCAGGATTCTTATTCAAAAGTACTTGTTGGTTGACTGGTTGATATGTTGATTGGTAGCTATATTGCTTTCTTAACATCCTAGAATAAAATAACCATAAAGATAAAGAGACAATAAACCATAGAGATTATCGTGTCCAGTGACTTTCAACATTTTAATAACTGATTCTTTTTTTCCAAGTGAAACCTTAGTTGAAGGCTAATATGTAAGGTACAGGGTCATAAATTTACTTACATTATACTCAGTGCAAAGAAAATTTTCCTTTTTTAAAAAAAAAGATGTATTTTGAGAGAAAGTTTTGTGTGTGTGTGTGTGTGTGTGTGTGTGTGTGAGAGAGAGAGAGAGAAAGAGAGAGAGAGAGAGAGAGAGAGAGAATCTCAAGTAGGCTCCATGCTCAGTACGTAGCCCAACATAGGGCTCAATCCCATAACCCTAGGGTTGTGACCTAAGCCAAAATCAAGAGTTGGAAGCTCAACCAATTGATTAGATTTTTTAAAGCCCCCAAACCACCAAACTCACTCCTCAAACCCCAGTTACCACACTGGGTAGAAATGGAGAAATGGAGAAATACATTTCAATTTAGTAAACTGTCTCATTTTCACTGACTCAGCCTTTCTGGTTTTCTCCCTGTCCCCAGGTCCTCTCCAAAATGATATCCAGGTGTAAAGGGAGCATATGTGGCCTTATGGCATTAGAGGTTGGGATGAGGAGAGAAGGCCTCATCTTCTACCACCACCTTGTGCTAGTTCTTGGGTGTGTACTTTCTTGGGTCCACATGAGCGACATATGTTCGATAAACCCCACAACTCTGACCCAAGGCATTCCACTGGTTTCCACTGCTGACACTTACGGAATTCAGACTATTCTTTGTTGGCTTTATTAGGCCCCGGGTACCCCATTCTCTCTTGGCCCCACCTCACCACTCACCCACTCTGCAGTAGCCCTAAAGTTTGTCAGTGACTCCTCTACAGTCCTAACCCCAATGTCCTACCCTGCAGCCCTGGCAACATGATCACCCACACTGCCCCACCCACTCCCACTTCCACAATCTTCCCAGCCAGGTTCCCTAAAGAAAGGCTCCCTCAGCTCTTTTGGGGAGCTAAAGTCAGGCCCTTACTTTGCCTAACCAAATGGCCACTCCAGCTTGCTGTGGGTACACCTCAAGGTAGTCTCCCAGGGCTTTGAATAGGAAGCAGCACAAACACCCAGATTCCCTCAATCTGCAAACTTATCCCCCTTCTCAGCTTCAGCTGATCAGAAACAGAACACATGTGTCTTCCCTCCCTTTCCTGGATCTCCCCTCTTCCCACAGCTCCTCGAGTTAGGAGGGACAGGTTTTCTTCCTTCCTCTTTCTCTTTGGTTAGAACATTCTTCTATTCTTTACCCAACCCCTTCCTCTAAAGTTATAATGGTGAACAGGGAAGGAGGATTGGGGGGAGGTCAAGTTTTAGGTTCATAAGGGAACCTAAATTCAAAAGTATTCAAAATTACAATACCTATTTTATTTAAAATAAATAAAAATGAAACCAGGGTGGGGGACTCAGAGCCCCACTTGCTTGTAGAGATCTCCCTCACTCTTCTTAGAGCCCCTAAGTAATTTCTGAGGAATCCTGGAGATCCACTGAAACACAATTGGAGAACCACTGATAGGTCTAGCCTAGGGCTCTCCAATAGAACTTTCTGCAGTGATGGAAATGTGTTACATCTACCCTGTCCATTATGGCACCACTAGCCACATGTGGTTACCAAGCACTTGTAATGTGGCTAGGGCAATTAAGGAACTGAATTTTTTATTTCATCTCATTGTAATTGATTTAAATAGCTACCATACTGGATAGTACAGCATGGCCCATCCATTTTACAAATAGATAAGCTCTTGAGGCCCAATATCACCCAGCAAATTTATGACCAGACTTAGCATTAAGACCCAGGCCCCCCATTCTCTGACCCTCTCTTCCTACCACCTCTCAGCTGCCACGCCCAGATCATTGTCTCACTCGAGGCTTCCTAGCTGCTTCCAACCTTAATGAAGTGTACTGGGGCTTTGTTGCAACACATACTATTGTACCATGGAATCTGGTATGGATCTAACTACTGCTTTTTTAAAGAAAGGTGTGTGACGCCTCCAGAACTGTAACTGTTGGGGAAAAGACCTGAAGAATGCTGACATAAAAGTTTCAAAATAGTGTGATCTCATCTATAATGGCATCTGAAGGAATGGCTCCCACAGATGTAGTATTTTGAGATTCCATAAGTGCAAGTGAAATTCTCCATTACAAAATGTGACTTCCCTGAGATATCTTGATGACCACAGAAGAGCAGCACAACCTGGTAAAAGGATATTATGTGAGGAGACAAGGGAGTAAGGAAAAGGTTTTTTACTGACCAGCTGCACATTCTTAAACAAGGCCTTTACCTGTCCTGGGCCCCAATTTTGTTTTCTATAAAACATGCATTGCAATACCTCCTCCTCCTTTCTCTCAAGGATGCTATGAAGATAGATCAGTAATACATATGAAATGCTTCTTGTTGCATTCTATAAATCTTTACACTTTCCATTATTAAATACTAAAATCAAGTTACCCTGAATATACGACAGTTAAAATCAAGCATCCTATATCCCTCTATGCCAAAAATTATTACACTATTAACCAGAGGGGCTACATTGGTGTCCATTTTAACTAGAAACTTCATGTCGGAGTCATAATTTTACTGTTATTTAAAAGGAGAATGAGGATTCAAAGTGACAGAAGCCAAATTTCTTTGCTATCTCCTGTTGCAAGGAATAAGTTAAAGCATTGGATTTTAAAAGGACAATTTATCATGTGTGCACATACTGCTCTGACAACTAATACATTGAAAAGCTTAAAGGAAGTAAGTTAGTGTAGGATTTCAGGAAAATTCAATGTAAAATCAAATCATTCTTATTATCTTTTTTGGCCTTGAACAGTAATAATAATAATAATACAGTCATTGTATCCTGTTACATCCAAAAATGAAACACAAAAAGGAAGTTTTGAAGCATCCTGATCCCACCCCAAATAATACCTCTTTGGGCTACAGACATATCTGCCTGAGCCAGTAGGCTGGGGAGGAGGGTGCCATTGGCCTATGGAGCAGAATAGTAGTAGATCAACTGCTTCCTCCTCTGCCCTCCCACATCATTCTGCTTAGGCTTCTGTTACAGAACTTGCCATATTGTGTTTAGTAATTAATTACTATTCCACTCCTCTCATAAGCCAGTATGCTTCTAAAGGGTAGAGTCATGTCTTATTTGTATTTGGATCCCAAGTACGAGATGAGAAATTGGGAAGTTACAGCTGCATTAGGTGATCACCAGTCCACTGGGAACCAATAGTCCAAACCCCAAGTGTCCAAAGACCATCAGTGCCACTCCTTGGCAACCTTTACTCCAATTTATAAATAGACTTGATTCCAGAGTGACAACCAAGGCTTCAACCCTCTAGTAGGGAAATACTACATGTTAGCAAAAACAGAAAATCCTAGCCCATTTCCTCCCTGGCCATGAAATGGAGGATACTTGCATTGAGTATTTGGTTTGTAACATCAACAGGAGCATTACCTGCTCACTCTATCGCCCCAATATTTATCAGCATCATCTACCCCCATCTCATATTTGATCCAGAATATTGTGAACATTTTTATTCACTTTGGACCCTGACTTCTTTATATGACCCTGCGGGACAAATTGGATACTAGTTTCTCAGAAAAAAAGACACACAGGGTAAATTCCAGTAATAATCTGCCTTTAACAGAAAGTTGTTCCTGTCAACATTGACAGGGACTTCCAGGATTAGATGATCCACCCCATCATCCTCTTAACAAGTGACTTGGCCAATGTCACATGCCAATGCAGTGGTAAAGCAAGGACTAGAACTCAGGCCTCTACACTCCCAGTCCAGTTAGGATGACCAACTGCACTAGTTTAGCCAAGGTTCCCAGGATATGAAATGTCCTGTTTTTAAAGCAGGAGAAGCCCAGGAAAACTGTCTTTGCCTGAGACTGAGAGGTTTCCCAGGATACAAGACTTCCACTGCAAAAACAGGAAAAGTCCCAGACACACTGGTACCAGTTGGTCACCGTAAGTCCAGTGCTCTAGTCCCTACATAAATCTTCCCCTTTTACCAGGTTGATGAAATGTTACTGGCTCTGCCTAAAATATGTAAGCCAAGGAAGAGCCCACGGGTAAGAGCTAGTTTGACGGTTGTTGCACAGCTGTTTCCCCTCTAAGAGGGATAAAATTCTCTACACTAATTATAACACATAAATGATCAAAACTAGAGCCTCAAGATTCTCCATTAATTTTTTAAAAGATTGTTCAGGTCTTTAAATAATTAAAAGTTAAAAAACTCAAGGGGAAGAAAATGAGTATCATGAAAATGAGCATTATGAAGCCAGTCCTGTTTAAGTACCAAACTATTATTATATGTCCAAACTAATCAAGTTGTCACTGCTGAGAAAAGAAGGACATGGAAGGCTTGCAAAGTTATGCTGATTAATTATCCCAAGAGCCAATTCAGAATGCAACCATTACTCATGAGGCACCACTCTGCCACTGTAATTAGCCTACAATTCCTTGATTCCAGGGAAGACTTCAGAGCCTGTGTTTAAGAATCTTATAGCACTTTCCACAAAAGGGAGCAGGAATTGATATTTCAAGCTCTCTGAGGGGGTTTGGGAATCTGGGTGCAAGATATCTCTATTCATAATAGAATTAATTGTCTTCCCTCCAACTTCAGTCTTCAGTTTCATGAAACCAAGTTCTGGGGTGGACGTTGGAGGCAGAGGGCAGATTCAGCGGAAAAGTGTTGCTGGATTGAGCCAATCCTATATTCATGAAGTCATACCATGCACTCTTCAGATGCACACTCTCAACTTCACAAACGTTCTTCAAAGGCAGTGCCATTCAATGAGAAAGAATGAAATCTGGCCATGTGTAGCAACATGGATGGACCTTGAGGGGGTTATGCTGAGCGAAATAAGTCAGGCAGAGAAGGACAAATATCATATGTTTGCACGTATAGGAGGATTAGGAGGAACCTGACGGAGGAACAAGGGGGAGAAGAAGGGCAGAAATGGTGGGGGAAAGGGAGAGAGGCAAACCATGAGAGACTCTTGAATGCTGACAAAAACTGAGGACTGATGGATGTGGGGGGGAGGAGGACACTTGTGGGGATGAGCACTGAGTGTTATGTGGAAACTAATTTGACAATAAACTATTTGTAAAAAAAATAAATAAATAAAAATAAAATACAATACAATACTTACTAAAATAATAATAATAATAATAATAATAATAATAAAAACAAAGGCAGTGCCATTATTCCAAGTATATAAGTGAGAAGGTGAAGCTCCAAGCACTTACTGGCCTCAAGACCACAAAGCTAGTAAGCGGCAGTGCTAGTATTAGTCTAGGGCTCTCTGGCACCTAACTCCAAGCCTTTCCCTAAGTAGGTCTCCTCCCTGACCTACCCTCACCACCAGGGAAGCTACACTGCTCCATGTTCTGAGAAGGTCGGGTTCGTAAAGGATAAAGTGTATCACACCATACAAGTCACATCGGGAAAGGGCAAAACCTAATAGCATTACTAAATGGAAAGAAATTTCCACTTCACAACTAAAGAAGAGAAAAGCAACCGTATTTGCCAAACCCTCATATGTTAGTTAACAAACAAACCAATTAAGGCATTTTTCAATAAGCCACAGTGAACAAGCTATGAAACACAGCAGTCTCAAATTTGATCAGCCATATGGAAATCTCATCTGTGATCACCGGGTGGCTAATATCCCTAAACAAATCCCTATAGTCTGTATTCCATATAGGAACAAAATCTCTTGTTCCACTGAAAGTGGGTCTCTGGACCTTACACTTTTAGGGGATATATAAGAGAAAATAAGTTATAACTCACCAAGTGACAAAAATGGAAACCTGGAATATACACTTCAAAAAAAAAACTTACTTTTGGCTTTCCTCCTCTTATTCTCTCCCTTAGAAAAAAAGAAGGAATGAACGAATGAGCAAACAAAAGAAAGAAAAGAAGAGAAAAGAAACAAAAAGAAAAGAAGAAAGAAACTCCCAATAATTTCAACTCAAAAATTAACATTCCAGATTGCTCTCCTTCCCAAGGATGATGATAATCTGATTTACTGCCTTCTTGCCTTGTTTAAATCGGTAAAGAACATTAAGTACGAGTTCTAGGTATTTTAAAAGACAAATTTACTATTGAAAAGGGCAATGCTGCATACAGCCAAAGGTTTCAATGCCCTAACTATTAATAAATCCCTTGAGTCTTTGAAACTTTTACAGCAAGATCATCCAAATAGCAAGTTCCCAGCCCCTTGGGATTGAGCACTCTGAGTTTCTAACCCAAGGTTCTTGTCCTATTAACTTTTGTGTGTGCACTTGGCAGGTATTTCTGTTTCCTTTGCTCCTGCAGAGCTCAGGAGATGGCCCCCTCTATCATCATGCAGGGCTTCACTCTCTGCACTGGGTCCCCTGGTGAACAAAGACCTTCTGGGAAAGCAAAGAAGCACACCAAGTGTTCCTGCAAATTCTATTATTTTAAATGACTATTTTTAATTTTTTTTTTATTTATTTCTAGGAGAGAGAGAGAGAGACAGCATGAGCAGGGGAGGGTCAGAGAGAGAGGGAATCAGACTCTGAAACAGGCTCCAGGCTCTGAGTTGGCATTCAGCACAGAGCCCGACGCGGGGCTCGAACCCACGAACCGCGAGATCATGACCTAAGCGAAAGTCGGACGCTTAACCAACTAAGCCACCCAGGCGCCCCTTAAATTACTATTTTTAAAAACAAGTTTTGAGAATACAAATTTGGAGTTCTCAGAATTACCTAAAGGACTAACTTAGAAGCAGGGAGAAGCAGAGGGAGATTTCACACACTTGGAATAATTGGAAATACAGAGTTTTACAAAAAAAGATCATCCACAAGTGATTTCTCTACTCCTAAAAGGGCTCAAATAAAAGCTCTTAAAAGGCAATTCTCCCCAGTCCATTCCAAACACAGTTCCTGTCACGACACAGTTAAAGCAGGACACTTCAGGAACTTGAGTCTTACAGTGGAATACTGTGTTTCTACAGTCCTCAAAATGTTTACACCAAGCGTAAAAGGCCTTTGTGTATGGAAACACATGTGACCCAAGTAACCAGGAAGAAGTGAACCTGCATACCTTTGGGGACAGGCAGGAGGTGTATGAGCTGCTCCCAGCCCTCTGTGTGGCACCAGCTGCTCCGCCAGCTCAAACCCCAGGGCTCAGCCCACTAGCTCCTCTCTCCTGGTTTGCCAGCTCATCTTTAAGCTTATTTCCTTGGTTTATTTGCAGCTCCCCTCAAGGTGGACAGAGGAAATGGAACACGATAAAATCAAAGCAATCATTGCTGCTGCTTCTGAACAGCTCTGATGAAAGACCGACTACATGAGAGAGGCTGTGGTTACTATCAACAATAAGAATTTAGGAACACATGTGAATTTCAGGTAACCATACTGAACCTATCTCCCTCTAGCATGACTGCTGTCAAGTCTCTAAAGAAAGATAACCTGCTGCTTCAGTCACGATCTCTGACACTCTCAGCCCATCTCCGTCTGCTGACTTGAGAAAAGTGCTGAATCACTGGCTTGCTTTCCCAACAATCTTGTTGCAAATTTCTTAAGTTCTATCAGCTCATCCCTTCTTTCCCAGCTCAACCTACTGATGGTTCGTACCTCTTCTTTGTCCAAAAGAAGGGGCACTTTTTCTTCCAAGCACCTTATTAATTTTCCCATGACTCTTTGTCTCTAATACACCCCTGGTACTAACTCTTCTCCAAAAAATAGTCTAAGCCAAAAAAAGCTGGGGCTGTCTGGAGCCATGCGAGCCAGCATTCTTCTGCTAAGAGGCTGGGATGAGTGACCATCAATTACTCACATAATCTCCCCCCTACAAAGATAATCAACCCTTTATTCAGATCCAGCAGTGCACAATGGTCTGCACCCAAGCTGTTGGCTAGGTCCACATCTGCTAACATGAGAAGTAAGATGTGGAGACAGAGCCCAGAGAAATGCCAAGAGCACTAGGTTAGGAGTCAGACACTGAAACTGAATTGGTTAAGCAGTGAGGCAAAATTTTGAATTCACATCTGTTTGTTTCTAAACTCCATGAACTTAACCACAATTAGCCTAATTCTTATATTAATAATATGCCAAGGGCTATTGCACAAAAACTATGCTGTGTGTTTCACTGGGCATTGCTATGCCCAATTTTTAAAGTTAAGGAAACCAACCTGAATAAAATAAGAGTAGTACCAATATTGAAGCCCAATTCTGTCTGACTCCAAACCCAGTTGTGACATCATCCAAATGCCCAATGTACAGGCAGGTTGGAATGAGAAAAGGCAGCAAGACAGCAAAGAGCACCCATGACAATGGAGGCTTGGTGGTAGCTGAGCCAGGGCAGGACTGGCTATGTTAGGAAGAGGGAGGAGACAACGGCAGCATCAGCTGGCGGCAGCATGGGTTGGGAATGCATGAACAGTGATTCCACTGTGAGGAACCCTAGGAACACGAAAAAGCAAAGAGACATTCTATACCCTCAAGGACAGTAGCAGGAAGGAACTAGAACAGATCCAACTGAAGTCAGTAGCAGGAGACTATGATTGGGCAGCTGCCTAAGGCCAGGAGGAAGGTCAGAGCAAAGCCTCAGGTCCAGTTCTGAAGCACACAGGGCAGACAGCTGATGAGGAGATTGGTAAGACACCAGACAGCTCCCAGACAGTGGCCCATAAACTCTATGGTATTCAAAGGCCTCCAACAAAATACAAACCAGTGAATCATGTTAAAAGTAGAGATTAGAGGAAAAGAAAAATATCAAGACCCAGGATATCTGAGTAGGACCTCAAGCTAAGAAGGCTCTGGATAAGAACATAACCCCAAACTCCTCCACAAAAAAAGGATCTCTGGCCCCAGATTAGCCCCATGTAGTCTACAGTCGGGCAAGACTTCCAGTGAGTTGGATCTAGAATCAAATGTGTTACTAGGAAGCTCCCAAAGAGGGCATGCCTTTACTCAGCCATTAATTCCCATAAAGGTCATTATCTTAGCTATAATCAGGAGAATTTAAATACCAAATTATACATAAAATGCTGCCTAGGCTGCAAGTGAGAATAGTGTGGAAGGTTCATCTCAGTCCTTTTGCCAAAACTCACATTATTAATGGTGATGTATATAAAGTATTATGATGTATGATCTAGAGCCTGAGAGACCCAAACAATTTGGGAATGAGCCATGGAGAAAACCTGTGCTTTCTTCTTCTTAATTTAGCGCTCAGATGGCCTCAGATTTAATTTAGCCCTCAGATTCAACCCACCCTCCATTCCATTGCCTACTTTACTCCAAACCACCAACCCTCAGTCTCTCCTACTTCTGATTAACCATTATCATTTGAGTGCAGAGGTATGTAAAGCAAATACTATAGGAGCCCATAGGTTAGGAAACCAGAAAAGAGAAAGAAAGTAATGACCTGGAAGGCAATGAGAAAGATGTAGGTAAAAAAGCCATCACCCTCAAAGCAAGAAAGCATGTACACTGGCCCAGTCATAGGTTGATAGTCACACTTCTTCACTAGATAGAATGGGATTTTTGAATCATAAATCAGCATTTATAGTGGCCCTCTGGATATCTGGGAGATTGTCTGGACAGAAAGAAAGGATACTATCGCTGCCTTTGAGAAATTGCAGTCTTGCAAGCATTTATAAGACTTATAAGTCTTAAAAGCATGTATATATAGCCTCAAAGACTTGTCTCAGAACCAGGGTCCAGTGTCAGGGCGAGAGAAAAGAGGACTCGTTGTTCTTGGGAGTGAAAGAGAGCTTCAAGAAACTCTCTAATCCCCCTGGCCTCACACAAATGGTACAAGAAAACTTAGGAAGTCTGAGAAGAAGGCCTTAACTAGAGCTCATAATTGTAGTTAGGACACTACCTAGCACAGCAGAGGTTACAGACTCCATCCACATCATGGTCCCTTAAAAACACTGAAGGCCAACCATCTGGAAAGAAGAGCAATAATACTATGTTATCACCAAATCTAAGATATCACCGACTGTCAAACACATTGTGGCTTCAGAAGTAAATTTTGAAAGAATGGCTTTGGTGATTATAAAATGATACTGATTGTTGAATGCATCCCAATTTCAGAGATACTAAAATGGTACCCAAAAAATGCATCATAGAATCAATGAAATACAGCAATACCATCTATGATTGGCATTATTAAAGCTCAGGAAGTTTTTGTGGAATGATTACTTCTTCCCATCTAAAGTTAGAGAAGACCATCTACTAGTTTGAGCCAATGAAACATGAGCAGAAGTGGATGTCACTTCTAGGCCAATATGTATAATTGTCAACATTTGAGTCTCCATCGTTCTCCTCCTCTGATGCAATAATCATGGAAGCACACAGTGGTTGTACATAGAGAGGGTCACATCACGAGAAAATGGAATTTTTGTTAGCTTGGGTCTCTGAGAAACTTTAGTGAGAAGAATCTCCCCACCAACCCATCCAACCCATGCTGGATGTGTACTTCGAAAAAAAATTTTTTTGTTGTTGGTTTAAGCAACTGAAATTCTGGAATTGTCTGTTACTAAAACATAATTTAACTTCTCCTGACTGAAACACTTAGGCAAACTTAATGACTAACCATAAATCACAAACGTAGTATAAATATTGCGCTAGAGGGAATAGCTAGTTGGAAGCTTCACCTGAGGGGAGGACACTGGACCCAGGACCCTTAATCGGCACTCTAACTGGGCTGTTCACCACAGGGTTGCCCCAGCCAGAAAGTTGAATGTTGTAAGTACACAATTTGATGTATTAAGCCCTCTCTGTATACTCCTCTCCCTCTTTATGTTTACTATAATTGTTTAATCCCTAATAATTAATAAGTTCTCCTTCACAACACTGAAAGTTCAGCTATCGTGAACTCTTCTTATTGTTCAGAACATAAAGACACATGCATATTGAAAGTGAAGGAATGGTTGGAGCACCTGGGTAGCTCAGCCAGTTGAGCATCTGACTTTGGCTCAGGTCATGATCTTGCAGTTCATGAGTTCAAGCCCCACATCAGGCTCTATGCTAACAGCTCAGTGCCTAGAGTCTGCTTCACATTCTATGTCTCCCTCTCTCTCTGCATCACCCCCTGCCTCACTTGTGTGCCCTCTCTCTCTCTCTCTCAAAAATAAATATTTGAAAATTTTTAAAGAAAGGAAACTGAAGGAATGGAAAAGAATTTATCATGCAAATGGAAGTAAAAAAAAAAAACCTAGAGTAGCAATACCTATATCAGACAAAATAGACTTTAAAACAAAGACTATAACAAGAGACAAAGAAAGACACTATATAAACATAAAGGGAACAATCCAACAAGAAGATAATAACAATTGGACGGGAGGCAAGATGGCGGAAAAGTAAGGAGCTCGGTACATTTCACCAGCACCCATCTCTCAAACAGAGAAGGCCTGAAGTCGTAGGACACTGAGCCACAGGAGTTTGGGAAGAGAAAGAGACAGAGTACACTGGCAAGGAAACCTCATAAGTGCGTGAGTGTGAACTCGGGAAGATAAAAGTGGGATGGGACCCAGAGTTACAGAGGGAGGGGAGGGAACCCGGCTTGTGCAGCTGCGGTGAGTGATAACCGGCGAGTGGTGGCAAGCTGCCGCGAGTCCAGGGGAAAGGAAAGAAAAGCTGAGATTGCTCATAGATCCGTCTCTGGAGAAGAGAAATAAAGCTCGGCTTGGAAAGACAGTGTTTTTTTTAGCTCTGGCTGGGGTGCTGACTTTAAACTAGGTGCCCTGGTCCCAGAAGGCGCCAGGAAAAACTGAACTGCGTGCACCCGGCACCATCCATGGTGGCAGCGGCCCGGTGAACCGTCAGCAACACCTGCGGAGGCGGTCCCAGCACAGGGTGAAGCACTAGCAGCGCGTGCGGCGATCCGCTGAAGCGGCGGCGGTGATCCGGTGAAGCGGTGCTGGTGCACCATGAAGCGGCAGCGGCAGGTGGCTCGCTGCACCCACTCGGACTCTACGGACCTGAAGTTGCTAAGATCCCGGAACGCACTCGGGTTGTATCCCTGCTTGACCCCTGCGGATCTGAGGCTGCAACACTTCCCCCACCCCCCACCCAACCCACAGGCAACAGGGAAGCAGGACTGTTCAGGGCAGTATAACAAAGCCCACAGACTGGGATCTGGAAATAGGCGGGGTGTGGGGCAAAGAACTCAACCGACCTTGGCTACATCCTTAGCACAGGAAGATCGGACGGAAGAACTGATTTGCAACACTTGGTTGAGAAGGGACGGGGCGACACCATTCTTCTTCCCACAACCACCAAGGAGGGGCCTCAGGGAGGCCAGCGGACACAGTGGAGACAAGACCTGCCTACACCAAACCATGCCCATCCCCTCCAGATAGCTGTTTTGTTGTTGTTGTTGTTGTAGCTGTTTTTACCTGTTCCTGGGTTTACGTGTTTATTGGTTTTGTCTGTGCGTTTGTGTACCTGTGTTCCCTTTGTGGTTGCCTGTTTTCCTTTTCCAGGGCTGCCTCAATAAACAAGCCAAACTACACATGGTGGAGAGTCCCAAATACCACTAACAGTAGGGAAACAAAATAACCAAACGCTCAACAAGAGAAACCAAGAGACACCATCCAAAGAACACTTCCTGAACAGACAGGCCCTGAACAGTCAAAAGAGCCCTCTCTAATACAGCAGAACTCGCAGGGGCTGTGTGCACAACAAGCTTTTAAAATTAACAAGAGATAGAAAGCTAACCAAAATGACAAAATGGAAGAACTCTCCTCCAAAGAAACTCCAGGAAGAAATGACAGCTAGAGAGCTCCTCAAAACAGATATAAGCAATATAACCGAACAAGAATTTAGAACAATAATCATAAAATTAATCATCAGGCTTGAAAAAAGCATGGAGGACATCAGAGAAACTATGGCTACAAACTATATGGAGCTTAAAAGTAGTTATGGTGAGGGGCGCCTGGGTGGCTTAGTCGGTTGAGCGTCCGACTTTCGCTTAGGTTATGATCTCGCAGTTCGTGGGTTCGAGCCCCGCGTTGGGCTCTGTGCTGACTGCCAGCTCAGAGCCTGGAGCCTGTTTCGGAGTCTGTGTCTCCCTCTCTCTCTGACCCTCCCCTGCTCACGCTGTCTCTCTCTCTCTCCTAGAAATGAATAAAAATATAAAAAAAAAAATAGTTATGGTGAATTTAAAAATGGGATAAATGAGATACATAATAAACTGGAGGTGTCCAATGCACGGACTGAAGAGGCAGAAAGGAGAATAAGTGATTTAGAAGACACTATTATAGAAAAAGAAGAAACTGAGAAAAAGAGAGATAAACTGATCCAGGAACATGAAAGAAGAGTTCGAGAACTCAGTGATACAATCAAACAGAACAATATCCATATCATAGGAATTCCAGAAGAGGAAGAAGAGAGGGAAAGGTGCTGACAGAGTCCTGGAACAAATTATAGCAGAGAACTTCCCCAACCTGGAGAGGGAAGTAGAAGTTGAAATTCAAGAGGCACAGAGAACTCCCCTCAGACATAACTTGAATCGATCATCTGCACGACATATCATAGTGAAACTGGCAAAATATGAAGAGAAAGAGAGAATTCCGAAAGCACCTAGGGAGAAAAGGGCCCTAACATAGAAAGGGAAATCTATCAGAGTGATGACAGACCTATCTAATGAAACTTGGCAGGCCAGAAAGGAATGGCAAGAGATCTTCAGTGTGATGAACAGAAAAAATATGCAGCAAAGAATCCTCTATCCAGCAAGCCTGTCATTCAGAATAGAAGGAGAGATAAAAGTCTTTCCAAATAAAAACTGAAAGAATCTGTCACCACTAAACCAGCCCTATAAGAAATCCTGAGGGGGACTCTCTGAGGGAAGTGTTGCAAGGAATGCAAGATACCAGAGACACCACAAGCATGATTCCCACAAAACACACAATGACTCTAAACCCACATATTTCATTAATAACACTGAATATAAATGAGCTGAATGCTCCAATAAAAAGACACAGGGTAGCAGAATGGATAAAAAAATAAAATCCATGTATTTGCTGTCTACAAGAAACACACTTTAGACTGGAAGATACCTTCAGATTAAAAGTAAGGGGATGGAGAAAAGTATATCATGCTATGGGAAGTCAAAAGAAAGCTGGAGTAGCTATACTTATATCAGACAAACTGGACTTTAAATTAAAGACAATAACAAGGGATGAAGAAGGGCATTATACAATAATTAAAGGGTCTATCCATCAGGAAGAACTAACAATTATAAATGTCTACGCACCAAATATGGGAGCACCTAAATATTTAAAGCAATCACAAACAGAAACAATCTTATAGATAAGAATGTGCTAATACTAGGGGACTATAATACTTCACTTACAGCAATGGATAGATCAACCAGACAGAAAATCACTAAAGAAACAATAGACTTGTATGACACATTGGACCAGATGGATCTGACAGATATATTTAGGACTCTACATCCTGAGGCCAGGAATCCACTTTCTTCTCAAGTGCGCATGGCACATTCTCCAAGATAGATCACATACTGGACATAAATCAGCCCTCAATAAATATAAAAGAATTGAGATCATACCATGCACACTCTCAGATCTTAATGCTGTGAAACTTGAAATCAATTACAGGAAGAAGTCTGGAAAACCTCCAAAAACATGGAGGTTAAAGAACACCCTACTAAAGAATGAATGGGCCAATCAGGCAATTAGAGATGAAATTAAAAAATATATGGAAACAAATGAAAATGAAAACACAACAATCCAAAATCTATGGGATGCAGCAAAGGCAGTCCTAAGAGGAAAGTACATTGCACTCCAGGCCTATTTCAAGAAATTAGAAAAAGCGCAAGTGTAAAACCTAACAGCTCACCTAAAGGAGCTAGAGGCAGAGCAACAAGAATGCCCTAA